>NC_056728.1:1708523359-1708600859 GCF_019279795.1 Protopterus annectens
GTAAATAGTTGCTGTCTTTTTAGCATAGGAAGTTTTTCTTCCCTGAGATGGAAAGAATATCAGCACAGTGCCCAATAGAGCAACAGCAGTATAATATGATTTAGAGATATGATAAAGCCCCATGGAGCAACAACTCATTATAATGCCTCAAAATCAAACACTGCACAGTTACAGGTAAACGGTCTAGTGCTCCTTCTACCAACCCACACAATGAAGTTGCACAAGTACCTACAAACACTCACAGACACAAACAACAAAAATCACCAGTCCTGCTATAGGACAGAATGGGTATATGCCTTTAAAAGGTGGCATGCACTTTTTTCAGCTCAATACCCATATAGTGTGGTAGATCTTTGATTTGAATAATTCTATAATGCTATTCTGATCCTGGAAAAAAGTTCAGGGGAGGCTCACATTTAGCCTTTGCTAGTGAGACAGATGTATCTTTATGCCTTAAACAAGGCTTCTTCTTCTGGCTTTTCCTGGTTAGGGGTCGCCACAGCGGATCACCTTGTCCACTCATGATTGGCAGTGGAGTTTTACGGTGTCGAGTTGCCAGCCCGGCACCCAAGCCTTCACAGAAGGCACACACTCACACCTAGGGCTAATTTAGAGTGTCCAATCCACCTGCAGCATGTCTTTGGGATGTGGGAGGAAGCTGGAGCACCCGAAGGAAACCCACGCAACCACAGGGAGGACATGCAGACTCTGCACAGAAGGCACCCCAGCTGAGGATCGAACCGAAGAACCTCTTGCTGTGAGGCGGCAATGCTAACCACTGCACCACATGCCTTAAACAAGACTGCATATTGTTATATGGGTTTCTGAATCTTGGTCATAATTTTATATGCATATTTGATGGAAATTGTTGCTGCCTTTATGGCCTGAGTCTTTTTCTTGTTTTTTTATGCTATCTTTTTTGTTTATTTGATGCAAATTGTTGCTCTCCTTTTGTTCCAGATTATGGCTGAAAAGGGGCCAACTGTACATTTCATGGATCCCAACTAACAAAGATTAAATACATAAAATAAATTTTAGTTTTACAGTGTCTGTGCTTAATATAAAAAAAAATCAAGGAAATGTATTACCTTAACAAATAATCAACAGTGTCAAATCATATCTACTGGATGCTCCTCTTTTATGAGAAAGTGCTCATTATGATCTGAGACACAGCAAAAGATTTTTAATTTCTCATAAATTTGAGAGTCCTGATCTAGGTTCTGCATTAAAGCATCTGAAGTAAAACAAAAAACAGCCCCTTATAATACCACTGGCTGCAATCTGATTCACAGTACAGGCCTGAATTGTGTATGGAATTACTTGGTTACGTCTGAGACTAGAAGGCTTTAAACAGGAGTCAAAATTAAGATACTCCTTTTTTATTTCAGTAAACATCTTTATTAAATTATCACATATGACATAGACAATTTATATAAATGAAAAACATTCACACCACTTTAGTTGCAAACATTATACATCACTTATAATCTATCCAGTCATTGTCAGTTAAGCATTATATGGCTCATTCAAATCCTACCTCTTAAACCTCATTCCTTCTCTGCATATATTGTTTCCACAATTCCCATTTTTTCCTACATAGTTTGCTCCGTCCCTTTTCTAAAGATCTCAATTCCGGTTGTTTTATCTCTGTTACTGTATTCACTACTTCTAGTAAAGTTGGTCTAGACTAGCTGTGTCCAACCTGCGGCCCTCAGAGCTCTGCCATGCGGCCCTCTACCTCTAACTCCAACATCGATGTATGCATGTCCCAAAACACTTTTTTGTTGTGTTTTTCGCGCCCATGACCTGTAACTCTAACATCGGTGTGCGCATGCACCAAAGCATCCTTCTAGTTTTGATTTTTTTGTGCCAGAGAAGGGTCTGTGTGTTCGTGCCATTATTTCGTGCCAAAGAATCAATGTGTGTGTTCTTGCTGAAGAGGGACTCGTCTATGGATTTGCCGCCATTGACTTTTAAAGAGACAGCACTTAACCTGTGTTAATAGGTAAGTATGGTATGAGTGAGTGCATGCATGAAAGCAGAATGTTTGTGTGCGTGAAAGTAGAAGTGTGTGTGTGTGTGTGTGTGTGTGTGTGTTTATGTGTGCATGACAGAGAGACAGAGAGAGACACATGCACAAAGAGGCTAACGTACAAACAAGTTAGCTCACAAATGCATCCTACATTAAAAGTACACTTTCATGAAATTGCATCTTTCTTGACAGGGAGAGTGTTGTATTGAATATGAAATCATACCTCTCAACTGTATGGATTTTCGAAGAATGTCTGGATTTTTGCCTCATCTTCCAATTTGTGTCTTTTGCTTAGAAAATAAAAGTAGTCATCCAAGGTAATGCAGTCCCAGGGTGTAAGAATGAGACAGCAGCCTAGGGTTAATGGGTCAGTAGTGAATTGACTAATGTGGGATTATAGCATATAAAGTTTGTTTTTTTTGACAAACAGAAAAATCATCCAGTACTGTCTTGTCATTGGTGGGTTCTAAGTAGTGATAGATTGGACAACAGTAAGCATATCTTTGGTGGATCATCAATACAGGCAAATCAGGTGGGCACAATGTCATTTTTTAAATGTTGGGGGTTTTAGTGTGTATGTGTGTGTTTGTGTTGGGAGTGCTGCAATAGTAGATGATTATTAAAGACAGAGACTTACAAACTATGGAGAATATGTTTCTTTGTTTCAAAACCTGATACTTGGGTACTAGGAATGCCAAAAATAGATTTTTTAAGACATAGCTTCTTGCCATTTACAGTGGATGGACATTTAATGGACAATGCCAGCAGTATGAGTGTGGTCCTGTAGGGATCTGGAGGATGCTAAGTCTACCACTGCCAATGTCTTGCAAAGTGACCTGTAAATGGATATTGGGATGTTACTGAAAAAATACAGCAAGTGGGCTTTGAAATGTAGTTTAATTAAACAAAGTGCACTTGCAATTTACAGGCCATAATTTAATTTATTTCAGGTAGTCCCGATCCTGGTAGATTGTATACCATTAGACTTAATTAGGGAGAGGTGTCATTCTGTGGAAATAAGCAGACCTAGTTTTAGTGAAAGCTCTGTGGTTGTCTGCAGGTAGGAAGTTGCAGGATGCGGAGCCAATGTGTTTTATTATTTTTAATGGATTTGTCATTTCAAAGTATGGTTTTCTTTGTTGCAAAAGAAGGCAGGATTGAATGAGCCATATAATGTTTAACTGACAATAATGGGATAGAAAGATTATAAGTGATGTATAATGTTTGCAGCTATACTTGTTTCAATGGTGTCTGTGATGCATAACTATTTTTGGGCCTGTGTCCCAATTTTATTTTTCGCTTTGTCCAGAATTCTTGCTCTAAGGTTGAGAGGTATGGTTCTATGCTAAATCAGAAGGTTGTATTTACCTTGGAAGACTTTTCAGCATAATTATGAGAAACAGAGCGTTTTTAATATCTCAACTTATTTCCAATATAAACTGCCATGTAACCTTGCAAATAACTTTCTTATTAAGCTACTTTAATTCTTTTGGAATTGACAGGTATGCTTCATTGGTTCAGACGTAAGCATAGTGAGTTGTGACTGATTTCTTGCAGCAGTCTGTGGTTTACTCATCACAATAACTTTTCTGTGTTTCTGGGTGTGTGATCAGTTTAACAGTTTTAAAGATGTTTTCCAAAATTAAATAAATACATAATAAATGAAAAAAGTAATCCTTTCTTCACTTTGAGCTATTGACAAAGTGTGGGAATTTGTTTTTTTTTCAAAAGCGATGGTCAGCATTACAGCTTAGTAAACAGTCAGTCTGTGAATAACTTCTGCACAAATTAAAATGTCTGAATGTCAAATGGCTTTAGATTGGAGGGAAGTTATATGTTTACTCCAGTATGTAGTATGATCTTAGAGAGTTTATAGATTTCTTATTGATTTAATTTTTGCTGAGCAGTTGTTTGTTGATTTATTGATGGTCCTTTTGGTGGTGGGAAATTACATGGATGAATCCATCTCTATTATGATTTTTTTTTCAGATATTTTGACTTCCAGACAATTTCAATCAGTGAGACTGTGTCATGTGATTACCGAGGTTGCCTATTTTATAAGTAGGGGCTCCTTTTCTGTGTGTGTGTGTTAGTGTGTGTTGAGAATGTGTGTGTGTGTGTGTGTGTGTGTGTGTGTGTGTGTGTGTGTGTGTGTGTGTGTGTGTATAAGAGAGAGAGATTTAATATGTATACTGAATATATTTTTGCAAATGGAATTCTTAGTTAAATAGGCCCCTCTTCTTAGACAAGTAGACTTGAGTAACCAATATTTGATCTTAGCCATCCAGCTGGGAAAGTTTAGTATGTGGATTTTCCTTCCGGTTTGATGAAGGCTATGCTACTTACTTAAGGAGTACATTCATGGCTATCCATCCAGTTGTAGTGTTGTTCAACTACATTGTTTGATAATGAGAGGAGATTTTTACAGAAGTTGAAAGTTTTTGTGTCAAGAACCTGTCCATACAAAGTGGCTTGTTTAAGTTGCAGTGAAGGCTGTGGTCTTTGTAGTGAGTGTTTTAAATATAACCAGTATTTCTGAGGTGGAGAAAGTCCATTAAGGCAGGATCTTTCTTATCCTGGAAAGCAAGCCAGTGATGAAATGTATAGGGACCAGTGAGAGACAGAGGAAAGCAAGAAGCTTTTTAGTCTGTTTGGATAACTAAGTGAACTTAGTCCTTTGACCTTTTTTGTCAGAAATGACTGTAGTCTTTCTTTTGGCAGGGTGTTTTGCTGAGGCACGTGCCAAAAGGGGTGTTGCACTCAATAATTGCTCTTGTAAAGGAAGAATACAGGGATGTTATGACCTTCTTGTCCCTAGATGAGATACCCTTACTAATGAGGTGGGCCATGTAAAAAGCTTTCCATACAACAGAGACAACGTGGTGGTCAAAGGTCAAATTTCTATCAACCTGGGTGCCCAAGCACCTCACAACTGATTGCGTGCTTACAACATTGATGTTAATGTGATAATTTGTGGGGACATCACTCAAAGGAGATGATTGCGCATTTTTTGGCATTTAGCTTGAGGCCATGTTTCTGGCACCAGTCATTTGTTTGGGTGAGACCCTCTTGTAGCTTATTCAGAATTGTTTTATTAAGTCAGTAATGTGAATTCTTTACTTTATTGCAAATTTGTTGGCTTATTTTTGTGGATTATAGTATTGTAGGACTGCTAATGTTGACACTGTATGTAGATGGACTGCTGGAGTGGTTTTCCCCATGAGAAATGCTAGTGCTGTAGTGAATATCTGTTTATTTGTAAAAAAAAAAAAAAAAACCTATATATTAAGTAAGATGTTAGAGTTAACTGTTAGATTAGAGAATTAAAATCAGAATGAGAATTAGAATTCTAAGGCAAATATTAGGCATTTATTACATGTATTAATTGTTTGAATGCACCTACGGTACAGCCAGGAGGTCGACTTTGGTCTCCCGTGGTAGCAAAAGAGTTAACTATATGATATATTTTATATGTGGCCCCAAGACAATTTCTGTTCACTCAATGCGGCCCCAGCAAGCCAGAAGGTTGGACACCCCTGGTCTAGACTTTGATTTCCATTTTCTAGTAACTGCTTTTTTGGCAGCCATTATAATTAGACTCAGCAAGGCTTTACTATGCTTAGGCAATTCTGATTCTGTATCATAGCTCAAAAAAATAATCTCCCCAGTAAATCCAACCCAGCATCTCTGACATAGTGGCCTGCAGAGAATCCCTAATGCCTTCAAACTCATTACAATCCCAAAAAATATGTTCCCAGCCACCTCTTTCTTGCCCATCACACCTCCAACATTTGATATCCACCTGAGGAAAAATTCTTTGGCGTGTACTTGGAGTATAAAAATACCTATGTAAACACTTCCAGGCAAAGATCCTAAGTCTTCTAGACTTTGTTGCATATTTGAGAGATATACATATATCCTCCCATTGTCTCTTTGTGAATTGCTTATCCAATCTCTCTTCACAATCCTTTATAACCCTCTGATTTATTCTTATATTATCATGCAATATTTTATATTCACTACTAATTATTCGTTTTTTAATGACAGCTTCTATTCTAGATTAAAAACTCTAACAGTGCTGG
Organism: Protopterus annectens; assembly: GCF_019279795.1. NCBI lineage: Eukaryota > Metazoa > Chordata > Ceratodontiformes > Protopteridae > Protopterus > Protopterus annectens. Next base: position 1,708,529,474 of record NC_056728.1, read on the forward strand.
TCTTTCGTTTAGGATCCCCTTACGTCTTTTGGTTTGCCTACACTCTGATATCAATCCTTGATAGGGAAGGCAATCTCTAAACTGCAGTCCAAATAAATTCTTGGCTTCTTCCCGTTCTATTACCTTTCCCTTTCTAGTTTTTTTTTTCCCAATACCTTGGTTCCTTTGCCAGTTTTCTCCAATAAATTCCAGCCCCCTCTTGCCTATTATCTGTAACCCTGACAACAGTCATCCCTATTGGAAGAATCTCTTTTCTCCATTCTCGTGCTGGTTTGGTTCCTAGAATACTCCCTGCTATTTTATGAATATAATACTTTGTATTATTTTTGTTGTTCTCCTTAAGAGTCTGCATCCAAAACCCCAATCTCTCCTTATTTCTTGAACCCTCCTGTATCATCATCTTTCCTTTCCACTTTCAATTATAGTTTTCTGATTGTGCTATATATAAGAGCCTTAACTATGTTGCTTTAAAATACTCCCTCAAACTGGGTAATCATAGTCTGCTTTGTTCTATTGGAAGAATTAGCTTATCCCACTTGACCCTTGCTGTCTTCCCTTCCCAGATAAAATCCTTCAACTCTTTTTTAATTGCTGTCCACAGCTTCTCCTCTGGTTGATAATATATGCCTGACCTGTGTATAAGACTAAAGGGTCTAAAAACATTTTAATTGCTTGTATCTAGGTGTCCATATCCATATAACAAAGCTCCCACTTTGTCATTTTTTGTATTATCTTCTGTTTAGTTTCTTCTCACATACCCTTAGCTGCCTCAACAGAGTCATTTTTAATCCATACTCTTAAATGCTTCATTTTATCATGTCCCCATAAATATGGATATTGTTGGACCAATTCGTGTGTGGGTACATAATTTACCACTATTTCCTTTATTTTAGGTTCATTAATGTTGTATCCTGAGAAGATTTTAAACTGCCTTAAAATGTCCCACAACACTGTAATGTTCCTTTCTGGTTTTGTCATGTATAGAATAATATCACCTGCAAATAGAGCCAGCTTTTCATGACTACCATACCAATTATATCCTTGAATTTCTGAGTCCCTTACTTAATTTGCCAATGGTTCTAAATATAATGCAAACAACAAAGGGAAACGTGCACAACCATGCCTGGTTCCCCTACTCAAGCAGAAGTTATCAGAGAGGACCCTACCCACTTTAATTTTCACCTCCGATCCCTCATACATACTCCTAATCAACCTTATAGTTGTATCAGAGAAAGCAAATGCTTCCACTGCCCTGCTCATGAAGCCCCAGTCTACTCTGTCACATACTTTCTCTGCATCAATACCCACCAATTACACTGGTATTTTCTTACATTCTGCTTCCCTCTGGATCATCAGTGTTCTGTTAATACTGTCAAATGTCTGCATCCCTCCACAAAATGACGCTGATCCATATCTATCAATGTTGGTATCACTTTTGCCATTCTTTTAGCCATTATAGACATACACACTTTATAATCATGGTTTAGTACTGAAATGGACCTACATGAAGCTGGATCCGATGGACCTTTACCCTCTTTAGGTATTACCGTTACCACCACTTTCTTCCAGGATGCTGGTACTTTTCCTCCTCTTAAAATACTGTTAAACAAAACCTTTCAGATCTTTATAATTTTTTTCCCTCCTAGCTTCCAAACCTCCACAGGAATACCATCTATCCTGGGGACTTTCCTGTACATTGGTTATGCATAGCCATTTGTATCTCATCCCTTCCTATCCTAACTGTTAGTAATTGAGTCTCCTCTACCTCTAACCTTGGTATATTTAATTCTTCCATAAACATTTCCATTTGTGCCTTTTCTTGATTTCCATATTTTTCTGCTCTATACAAACTTTCATAAAATTTCCAAAATATTTCTAATACCTCTACAAGATCTCTCTTTATCTTCCTCGTTATAGGCTCCCTAAGCTTGGTGACAGCCCTTTCCATTTTCTGTGGAAAGGGCTGTCACCAAGCTTAGGGAGCCCTTTCCATTTTCTGTGGCCTCAGTCATTGTGCTAAAAGTTGTTGTGCTCTAGAATTATTATCAACAAACAATTGCTTAACAGTATTCTTGCTAAACCTGTGCATATTATTGAGGTAATCCCTTATTTTCTGTTTAGCATTCTGCAATTGCTCCTTTTCTTGTTCTGAGAGGTTCCCTATATTTTGCAGTACTTTAACATTTGTCAGTACCTCTAAATAATTCTTGTTACTTCTTAACCACATCTCCCTTTCCTTTATTTCCACCCTAGTTTTAAATTCAGCTTTAATTTTATCCTACTCCCTAGCTATATTTTCAGAAGAAATTTCTCTCTTCTCTCCTAAATTAATTCCAAAAACCATTCCTTAAATTTCTCTCTTTTCAACCAATATGTGGGAAAGCACCAATGTCTCATTTTTATTTCATTACCTTGAATTTTTTATTTTAGTTATTATTGGTGCATGATCTGAAATAGTTATTGAGTGCATTTCAAGACCTTCAATTAAATGCACATGTTCCTGTGAGATATAAATTCTATCTAGCCTAGCCCAGTTTTTGTATCTTGGAGAATAATATGTATATTCACTCTGAAATCCTAGTACTGAATTCACATCTTCCATGCCAAACATTTTCATAAATTTCTTCAAAAATCTACCCTCCTTTGTTATATTTTCCCCTTCTAGGCCCCCCAGACACATTTTCACTATTGCAAACCAAATTCTACTCCCCTGCTATAAGTGATATGCCTTGCTGAAAGCTAATTATTTCTCTCAGAATTTTCTTAAGCTCCATTATAGTAGTTTTAGGTAGAATGTAAATGCATGCCAGTGTAATCCTCCTCCCTAGCCAGTAGCCCCTTAGTACAATGTATTTTCCATTATTACCTTTTATATTCCCTTCTATCACTACTGGAGCTGCTCTTGCAATTAATATAAGTACTCCTCTTTCCCTTTGCCCCAGATATTCCGCTGAATAACCATCCAGCAAACTTTTCTTTATCAAATTCACATGCTCTGTTCTTTCCAGGTGTGTCTCCTGTAGCATCACTATTTGCACACTAGATTTTTTAACATAGTTCACTACTCTTTCTTTTTTATATTTATCTGTAAAACCATTCAGATTGAAATACATTACAGAAAGCATCATTTTCTTATATAGTTATTATTACCACCTTTTATGCATAACTGCTTTTTTGTTAAATGTCTAATTCCAACGTTTATGTTACATGCATATACTATTCAGCAGGTTGGGCTTTTATACAGTTGTTTCTTGTCATATCCATTTGCACCTGTGCCACATCTTACATAACTTTTTTTTTTTTTGAAAGCCCTCAAACAGAACCAACAACCCCCTCAAAATCCCTTAAAACATATTAACTTAATAGCACACAAAACTATGTACCTCTTCAAATATTGAAGCGTTTGCTTCCAAATAAGAGCAAACATTCTAAGCTGATAGCCACACAGGCAGGCTAGAGTTAACCAAAAACAAATGTTAGTCATGCTAAGGAGCATGGTACAGCCTGTGATACTAGTAAGGGCTATTTAATTTTGTCTATCTTTATAGATATCCCAGCTGAGATAACAGTTGAATGCTTTCAGTAAACACTTTCTCCAAGCCATATCTCTTTAGCAAATTGTCTTCTAGTAACATGCAACCCAGCCACAAAATGACCAAGGATACCTTATTTATCAGAAAAAAGCATTATAATATTCAATATTCTTTTTCATTTACATGCTTTCTAATAAACTTGTTACTGGATCATGCCTATGGTCTTAACCCAGTCATTTCCCTATGCAAGCATGGGAAAAAGCACACTGATTTTTCTTTTGTCATACTCTCTTAACCAGACCCTTCATCTCTCTGCCCCCCACCCTTTTTTTTATATTGCAGTACCTAGATTTCATAAAACTGAACAAGGAAAAAGAGAAAAGTATGTAGAAAAAGCAAAAGAAAAAAAAAACTTTACTTCAAGTCTAATTGGTTTAGTCTTTTCTTTAAACCTCTCACAGCTGGGAAAGCCTCTGATTGCTTTCAGAGAACAGTATGTCCTAGCCAATTTCTCTTTTCTTTTTTTTTTTTTTGTCTTTTCCCTCAGCCATGAGTACTAGACAGCCAGTTTCTCTTTATCAGATTGTTTCTGTAGAAACATGAAGACCAGCTGCAGAATTGCTACTAGATATACATGTATTTGCTAGAAACAAAGCCTATAATATTCAGTATTCTTTTTCATTTAGTTGCTCTCTCTTAAAAATAATCAATCTGAGGTCCTTAATCCAGTAATTTCCCCATGCAAGAATGAGCAAAAGCACATTCATTTTAACTTTGTCATGCCTTTTCAACCAGGCTCTTTTTTTTTTACATTGCATTGCCTATATTTCTCAAAACTGTACACGGAGAAAGAAAGAAGAGGGGGGGGGGAAACAGCAGCACCTGTTTACAACCCCCATTACATTTAAAAATAGTATGCAAAGAAAACCATACACCACAAATACAGTACTATTAAGAAAAGAAAATGTTTTCTTTACTTACGGTTAGCTTTCTCCCCTCTCTTCCCCTCCCCAAAGCATTTTTCTAAACATTAATGACATGAAGTAAGGCATATACTTTAGAGTCCCCCACAAATCCAACAAATCTTTCCAGATTTTCTTGTTCTGTCATATTTCACAAGTAAAATTATTGCATTGTAATCCCACATTAAGTTACTGGTTTTATTAGTGTTCCTCTCCGTCACCCAAATCCTATCTCTGCTTCATTTCCAACATACTCTCAATTCTTCTAGTCCACTCCTGTGTTCCCTTCCTTCTCTCCAACATTTTCCATTGAAATACTGGAAAAGGTATCACAGGTACAGTCTCTCTGTGGTCTTTATTACCAGAAGAACAAGAAGCAGATTCTCCTTCTGTTTCATAGCTCACTTTTTGTTGGACAAACCTTTTTATCTCCTCCTTAGCATGCACTTCATCTAAAATGATTTGTCCCTCCAGGGAAGAATACCGTAAAGACAGCTGGATACAGCAGTTTGAGTCTCACACCTGCATCTTAACATTTCCTGAATAGTGGAATGAATTTACTTTCTTCTCCCTGGTGTAAAATGAATAATCATTCTCCACAAACATTCTGCTGTCTCTTACTTTTAGTATTTTGTCCTTCTGCCACAGTTTTGTCAAAATCAACACCTCCTGCTGACAGGATTGCATCTTTACTATTAAAGGTCTAGGTTGCTTTCTTATAGCTAGGTTTGGAGCATACACATGATGTGCCCTTTCAACTAACAACTCCTGCTGTGGAATACCAGTCCAGTTGCTTATTTGTGCTTTCGTAAAATTAATGCAGTCTATCCTTCCAGTTTCTGTGGTATAGCTGAAAATCTCAGGTTTTCCCTATGTGCTCTGTCCTCTAATTCTATTAAAATTAAAATACTCCTTCTATTCCCTAAGCAAACAAAAACAAATTGTTATGCAAATGTACACCTTTGACATGCCAAGTACAGCCAATGAAGAGATACTGTTTGACATTCCCATCAGCAGAAAGCATTGTATACTTATTTTTGTTTGGCTTCCAGCCTCTCAAACTGAAAAATAAGAAACCATTCCACAGAATATTTTCATTCAAGTACACTTACTGTCTGATTAATTATGGTTTGGATTAGTAAACCAGGTAAAACTAAAAAATAATAATGTCTGGAAAGAAGAATTTCCCTTTGTAGCTGTCCTTAACTGTCCTGGCTACCTACTACTTCATCATTACACAAACACAATGATCACTAACACTGGAGTGGTCAGTTCTCTAATGTCAAGCTTCTTAGTTTGTGGCAGTGGTGAGTTCCCCATCTCCCAGTGTTCAATACCTAAATAAATACAATTATATCCATAGAGTAAAAATGTAACTGCAGTTTAAATGAGTCTGTGCATTTGGAAATAGGGGTTCACTCAAAATCTGCACATAGCAACTATCAATAAACAATTCAAAGCTAAATTACACTATTGGTTTTCAAGTCCCCAGTAACAACATTTCCAGCATGGCAATATGGTATACTGGTAATTATGTAGCCCACCAATCACCTAAAATAAAGAAAATCATGCTTTGTTTTCCATGAAAGATGGAAAACTGTGCATAACTGTTTTCCCAGCTCAATCAGTAATGGAGTGGTGGGAAGGGGTTTCAATCCTGCAGAAGCAGTTTAACCAGTATAACTTAATCCACTGACAGATGTCTAATTCACAAGAGTCCATGCCAAAAAAATATATCTATGTATTTTTGAAATGTAACTATCAGTCAATAATCCAACAATGAAACCAAATTCACCTACACACAAATGATCAAAACAGGGAAAAATGCAAGAAATGCATCATTTTTGTGATGCAATGTCCCATGCATAGGGGCTTGGCCTCTACTTTCTGAACTTAATAGAAATCAGCTCTGAAGTTACTGTAAGTCTCAGACAAATTTTCCAAATGCTGTAATGTTCACAAAAAAATGTAATCTTTGAGCCTCGCTCAGTATCACAGAGGGATAATGCTCACACTATGACTCAGATGACCTGAGTTTGGATAGTGGATTGAGAACTGGAACAGCCAAGCAATGGAAGTTGGGATGGTTGCCTGATGGTAGCTCACCCATTCTGGAGGAAGGACAGCTGGCTTCTGGTGAGCTTATCACCATATGAGAAGAAGCTTAGATGTCACTAAAACAGCAAATACTATGGATGTGATAGACATGGTGATTTTAAGTCAGTGATGGTAGTCTTCAGTAGCATGTGAGTGAAAGCACAAATATACACAGAGAGGACAAAGGATGCCCAGCAGTGATGTAGGTGCCCACATCAAATATCAGATGGTGGGTTTAGGGAGTCAGGAATAATACAAGCATCTCTATTGCTGGAATGCCAACAAGGGCACAGACCACCTCCATGACTGCCTGAATGATGGGGCCTTGGTTCGCTCTCCCATCTGTAGTAGGAATACCAAGTGCAGAGGAACAAAAGAACTTAAGACCAAACAGGTAAGGGTTAATGCTGGGCAGGCAAAAAACACATATTAAAAATTGTAATCTCTGATCTAGAGGTAGAAAATTTTGACATCATGGGTACTGTAAAATCATTTACTGCAGTATCATCTTCTTTACTGGAAAACAAATGTTGTCACTCATTTAAATCCAACCATAAATTAAATTAAAGGCCTATATTACAAGTTTATGGGGTCTGCTGGTTCACTGCATTTCTGAAATATTTAAATAAATGCTAACACTCTTGCTATTTCTTCCTATTTGGGTTCCAGATTTTCAGCTTTCTATATACCTGATCTAGTTTCATGCATGTTGACACTGGCAGTATAAAATTATGATAGACTATGATTTTGTATATGGCATCATATTTTGGGATGAATCTGTACAGTGAAACTCCAAGTGTTTAAGTGATAAAACCATAATTCTGTCCAAAACCATTAATAACTGGAAAAGTTATGAACCTCCATTTAATGAGATGGATGTTTGTTCAAATCATTGCCCATTCTCTATAGTTGTCATGTAATTAAAAGTGTAGCTATTTCTCTACATTCTCGTAAGAGTGTTTTTGGTGTCATTCTTAAAATGTATATATATAAAGCAATTTTTCTCATCCTCTAACTAAAATACTTAATACATTTAAGATTATTAGTACCGCTGCACGCTGCTCTCATTACTCTTTGTGCCTTTGGTTTATGCCAACTGACTTATGATTGCTTCAGTATTTATGTTTAATCAGTTTTTTTTTATCCAAATCTATCAGGGAAGAATTGATGGGGTAATAAATGATTCTATTCTTACAGAATAAAGCTTTTGTTACTGATTGGAACAAGAAAACAATCTTTTGAACATTAACAGACACCTTAAATTTATAATGTAAAAAATCCATCAACAGTATAAAAACTGAAACTGTACTCAAGTAATTGTAAATACTTCATTTTAGAGTCCACCAAGCACACATCTGTAAACAGTTCTACCAGATGTGCTGCTAAGTGTCAGTGTGTTTATTATTAGGACAGCAATGTTTTGCCACAGTTTTCATTTAACTAGATGTTGAGTAAGATATGCTCCATAGTCTGTAATAAATAGTGGAGTTTTTGAGAAGTCTGTAATTCATTTAGTGTGAATTTAAAATCGTTAGTCCTGCCTCCAAATTAGGAAGCATGAATTCTCGTATAAAGGAAATTATTCTAAGTATCACCTTTATAAAACAAATCTAAGAACTTAAACTGATGCTAATGTTAATTGTCATGTTAGTATTAAATTTATAGAAATTTTTCTGCATGTTTGAATGACAGATTTTGCAATTATTAAGTTAAACAATTGGCACAGAAGTATGTTTTCACCAGAAAAGCTTTTTTTCATAGGATCATAGGAAGTTACTAGGCTAATGGCCCTAGGGACCTTACAAGCCTAGCCAAGTTCTGCCCTTGTTTCCATGATCAGCACCTACTGCCCCTGTCCAAGAGCGACACAGGTAGACCCCCCCTCGGGTGAATTTATGGTTATCCATCCAATTGTCCAGATTGCAGTTGAAGAGGGCCAAAGTGGTGCTCTGCTTGACATGAATTGGGAGTCTGTTTCGCAGGTGCAGTAACATCTGGGAGACAAATCTGTCCCTCCAGTGGGTTCTATTAATGTCACATACCAGGTTAAGGTCTTTAGAGTGAGTAATCCATGAGTTATTGGACTTTCAGATATGCAGCATTTCTAGTAAAGCAGATTCAGAGATTGACTCATATGCAAGGCAGAGATCACCTCTGAGTAGTCTGTATGAAACAGAGTAAATTGACAGTGATTTCAGCTGATCCACATAGGACAGATGCTGAATACTTTGAATTCTCCTTGTAAGAAACTTCTGTGATCTCTCCAACTGCTGCAGGTCCCTGGAAAGGTATATATACCAAAAGGGGCATTATACTCAGTTATTAGCCTGATGAGGGAAGAGTACAGGGAAGTTATAACTTCTTTTTTTTTTGGAGACAATGCCCTTACTTATGAGATAACCAACATAGAATGCCCTTCTTACCACTGTGGAGACATTGTAATCAAAGGTAGGGTCACTGTCAACCTGTGTGCCCAGGTGTCTCGCCACTGAGTGCATGCTTAGGGTGTTTCTATTTATGCGGTAGTTAGCAGGAACATTGCTCTTACTGAAAGGGATAATAATACATTTTTTGCATTGAGTTTAAGGCTGTGACCAATCATTTGTTTGTGTAAGACACTTTTGTAGGATGTTGATTTAATTTGGGGTTTCTATGACCGCTCCCAGTTTGCAGTCATCAGCAAACTTTGTCAGCCACAGACCTTTAGTTTTAGCTTGCACTTTGGAGAAATAGATTCCAAACAGTAGAAGTCAGAGGACTGATCCACGTGGAACCACTGGTTACAGGTCTGCTGTTGGAGGTGGAGTCCCCTATTTGACTGTGTGGGTTCTATTGGTGAGCCAGTTAGCGACACACATAATGATATAAGGGTTGATACCTAGCTGGGTGAGTTTGTCAATAATGCCTGAGAAGGGGGGATAGTGTCAAAAGCCTTAGGTAGGCTCTATGCACAGGTTTCCCCTTGCCCAGAGCTCTGGTGACGGTCTCAAAGAAGCCCACCAGGTTTAACAGGCATGATCTCCCTTTTACAAATCCAAACTGAGTAGGGTCAAGTGTTTGGAGGTTACCTATATCTTTGTTGATAAGGTCCATGATGATTTGCTCCATGGCCTTGCAGAAAAGGCTAGTCAATCTAATAGGTCTATAGTTCCTGGGGTCATTGGAAGCACCACCCTTGTCCAAGGGGATAATGATGGCCATTTTCCATTCAGCTGGGGTAAAGCCAGTGCTTAGACTATGTTTAAAAAGAGTACCCAATGGAGTTGCTAATTCCTGTTGGAGCCCATGTAGGATGCAGCCTGGGATGTTATCAGGTCCCATAGATGCTGTGTTTTTGGCCTTAGAGAGAACATTTATGACCTACTCTCTAGAGATATAAGGTGGGGGAACAGGTGAAAGGAATGTCATGGGATATATGTTGTGGGGACAGGGGAGTGCAGTTTTCACAGAACCCATTGGCTAGCAGGTTTGCTATGTCCACAGGCTCAGTGTACGTGGTATCATTATCTACCAGCTTGGCGCAAATCTGGGTCTTACTTTTTAGGTTACGGATGAAACTAAAGAATGCCTTATGGTTGTCCTTAGTTGAGAAAGCTAATATGGATTCATAGTTTGATTTGGAGGACTTCAGAAGAAGTCTTATTCGCTTGTTGAAGCTGTGGAGGGAGTGTTTCCAGTTTAGGGGATGCTCCCTCTTACTTTTGGACAACAAAGTCTGTTAATGCCAGCTGTCCATCAGGCAGGTTTGCTCTTCCTTGAAGAGCTTGTTTTGGTCCTGTCAGGTACAGCCATATCAATGTAGTTATACAGGTGTTTGTAAAAAGCATTGGTGTAAGACTTGGCATAGTTGCCAGTTTCATCTGGGGGGAGGGTGCAGTGAAGCTATTTATACCATCCCTTAGAAGGATATAATCTGCTTTGGAGAAGTCTTTTAGTTTAGTTGCTGCTGGGGGGTCTGATATGATACTTACCTTGAATGAGACTGATTTGTTGTCAGATATGACAAGGGAAGACCTCACAGTGGGGATGCTACAGTGGTCCCCATACTGGTAAACCCCAGATTCATGATGTTATCACCCCTAGTTGGGGAGTCCACCAGCTGGTCCAGGGCATTGGAGTTAATGAACTCGAGGAACCTTTAGCAAGTGAGTTTGAGCACGAGTAATTTACCCAGTCAATGGATGGGAAATTAAAATCACCCAGAACCATGGTGTTTGGATGTATCCTGATGGATTCCAGTAGATTCAAGTAGGCTGAATGGGTGTCTTGAGTCATGGGGGGGCTCCTGTAGCTGGCAATGACTTGAATAGGTGTCCTATCAACAGCCATTTGCACCTGAAATGTCTCCAGGAAATCATACCGTTTAACCAATCTGGAGGTGTACTTATCTTTAATGAATATTGATACACTGCCTCCTTTAGTTTTCACACTTTCCATTTATGGTCTGAATGTGTGGTAGGAGGTGTAACCCAGTATGGCTGGTGTGTTCTCCCCTGCCTTGAAACAGGTCTCCTTGTCTTCCAGGGTGAGGATTGCTTCCAGTGAGTTCAGTTTCATGCTAAGACTCTTAACATTTAGCAGTATAACCTTAAGGTTATTTTTGATGAAAGTTTTACACCTGGAATTTTGTCCTTCTGACATTTCCTTAAAAAGGCACTATGCAGGTGGCAAGAGCCTTTGCCAGTAGCCAAAATCCTAGTGGTGACAGATGAAGACCATCTCTAAGCATCGCGGTCTAGTGATCATGTCATCCCAGGCTGACAGAAACTGGATCCCCTTAGAATGACACCAGAAACTAAGCCAATTATTGAAGTCAATGATTTTCTGTTTATATTGTGGTATCATCCTAGATGAGGGTAATATGTTGGTCAAGGCTAGGGACATACCTGCCTGTGACACATAATCAGACAGCTCAATCATGTCTCTCAGGGAGGTACATCTCAAGATGTTCATACCATGTACTATGACTGAATCATAAAGGCACTTGTTGAGAGACTTGAGCATCTGTGTGATCTGATGAATCCTGCATCAGAAAGACAGATGACCATGACTTTCTCCTTGTTCAGCCTGGTGAGGGGGATGTCTGTGTATCTCACGCTAGAGTCTTTTATGACTCAGATATTTGGAGTGGATGTGCGTTGCCTTATGGGCTCTGATGATGAGACACTTCTGCTTGTGTCATTATGTGTATTGTGTGTTTTGGATGTTATAGTTGGTTTATATGTATAAACCAAGTAAGAGCCACCTTGATCCAGCCAGCAACTTCCTGGCTGGATCAAGGTGGATCTAACTTGGTTTATTAGTTATTCTTAGGTCAACCTAAAAATGCTTTTCATTCTGTGGTGGTTTAGTATGCATGTGTTTGGAGGTCTCTGGTGTTTAGGTAGATTTTTTGCGAGTATCTCAGCATATGTTTGTCTATGTGTATGTTGCGTGTCATGAGTAGGAGTTTTGGTAAGTGGGCTGACAACTCGCTCTGTATTGCTATCTATTGTGTGAGACAGCTGTGATTCTAGATTAATAATGTAGGTATGTCTCTCTCACAAATGGTACAGGAATGATTTAGAAGTAAGGGGTTGTCAACGTACATGAGGCAGTTGCTACACTGCCTCAGTAGACCCATGTCAACCAGGCTGGTAGGAGAAGAGAAGGGAAACTGACAGTTCATGATCCTAGGAATAATCTTGGTCTGGCTATAACAGTTGAAGAGGGAATACAGCAGGGGCAGGTATTAGTAGGTTTAGGCATGAAGAGCTCTGGTTTAGATAATATTTACGAGGCTAGACAGCAGGCGTCTGTAACTGGCAAGCCCTCTATGCAGTACTGCATGATGCTGTGTGATGCACAAACAGGAACAAACAAGCACAAAATTGTTCAAACACAGGCTTTTTTTAATCAGGAAAAACAGGAAACAACCAAAGTTCAAATTATCCAATCAAAACGTACTAAACACAGCACTGCAACAGTAACTCTGGCTAGATCAGTCCAAACCGTACCTTCCTCCCATGAGGGCACGAGGGGGGGGGGGGCACTGCAGACAAAAGATTAACTGTTTTACAAGCTCCAAAAGTAAAAAAAGTACTAGATTCAGCAAAAAACGGAACCTAGTCTATGCTTGTATTTTTTTCAAGGGCAGTAAACAAGAAAAATGAATAAACAAGCAGATGAATAATAATTACAGTTGCAAGAGGAATTCAATTAGCAGAAATCTAAACAAATGCAGTAAAATTCAGTTGCACAGTTTAAACAGATATGCAGCAAATATTGTTTTAATTAATCAGAAAGTGCAGAAAACAGTTGAAAATAAGCACTTATCTTTGTAGTCTCTCAGCAGGTATTTGGAAAACAGTAGAGCAATGGTAGAAGATCTAACTCACTGCAGCTTTGAACAAACAAACCAGTTCAAACACAGGCTTATTAAAGTAGTAAAACAGGAAATAGCCAAAGTTCAAATTAATACAATCAAAACACCCTAAACAGAGCCCTGCAATAGTAAATCTAGCTAGATTACTCCAAACTGTGCCTTCCTCCAACGAGGGCACAAGGGGGCCTCTCCAGACAAAAGATTAACTGCTTTGCAAGCTCCAAAGATCACAAACAGTACTAGATTCAGCAACAACCTGAACCTAGTCTATGCTAGGGTTTTTCAAGTGCAGCAAGCAAGTAAAATGAATAAAAGAAGTGGAAGACCGGTAATTACAGTTGAAAGAGGAATTCAATTAGCAGACAATGTAAAAAATGCAATAAAATACAGTTACACAGTTTAGACAAACAGATATGCAGCAAATATTGTTTTAGTTAATCAGAAAGTGCAGAAAACAGTTGAAAATAAGAATATATCTTTTGTAGTCTTAGCAGGTATTTGGAAAACAGTAGAGTAAGGGCAGAAGGCCTAACTGACTGCAACCTTGAGCAAACAAGCACAGACTGGTTCAAACACAGACTTATTAAAGCAGAAAAACAGGAAACAGCCAAAGTTCAAATTATCCAATCAAAATGCCCTAAACAGAGCCCTGCAACAGTAACTCTAGCCAGATGAGTCCAAACAGTACCTTTCTCCCACGAAGGCACATGGGGGCCTCTCCTGACAAATGAGGTCACAAACAGTACTAGATTCAGGAAAAACCTGAACCAAGTCTATAGTGTAAGATAAGTTATCTTTTGTAGTCTTTCAACAGGTATTTGGAAAACAGAGCAAGGGTAGAAGGCCTAACTTACTGCAGCTCTGAGCAGCTTTCAACTTTCTTAAGTTTTAGGATAGTACTGAATGTAACAAGAGAATAACACTTTGGAATTTGGGGAAATGATCTGAGCCATAACATGTGATGTAGCACATGATATAGTATATGTGCCTTAACAGCTAGTCCTGGTTACAACTTTTAAAACTCCCAAGATGCAATTGCAATACTATTCCTGCACCACGTTTCATTTTAAAGATGCCCAAGTCCCAATATTAGGAGTGCTATAATATTAAAAAGGGCAAATTAAAGCCAAAATGGAACCTAAATCTGCAAAGGTGTTTTTGTGATTACTGAAAACAAAGACAGAAACCTCTGTGTGCACCCACGCCAGTATGGCTGGCATTCTCACCAGTTCAGGGTTTAATTCAGCTATCACATTAGAAACATTCAGAATAAGCAGAGTCGATGCCAGAGTATCTAACATGATCTGATTGATGCTGGATTTACTGAGATACTGCCTACATTATCCATACTGTCCCAGCAGCACTTCATCACTTCATCTGACTGATATATATGTGTGTGTGTGTGTGTGTGTGTGTGTGTGTGTGTGTGTGTGTGTGTGTGTGTGTGTGTGTGTGTGTGTGTGTGTGTGTGTGTAAAAAATGTGAAACCAGTTGTGAAACTTCTTGTACCTCCACACCACCTGGTAACTTTAATCCTTATGCTAACTATCAGCCTACCTGGCAAGGTGTGGTATATTATGCACTGTAAAAGCCGAAAGAAGAAGAAGAAGACCTGGGAACTGTCCATCAGTGCACATTTGAAACAAAATTAAACTGAATGAGTGGCTAAAATAGATGAGGTGTACTTGAGATGCTTTTTCTCCATGATAGAGGAATACCCTGCATGGACTACGACTGAACATGCATGCCCAGAGTGTCAAGACTTTGGATTTTGGGGAGAGTACTCTGAGAAGAGACAAGATGACATCAATTCACCCACTACAGGGCATCCCTTGAAATAAAACAGTATTTCTTTTTTCATTATTTTGTAATGTAGAGTTGTTTCTTTATGTTTTGCATTATACACCATCATCTTCTTTCAGCTGTTCCCATTAGAGGGCACCACAGCAGATCACCTGTTTCCATTTCTTCCTGTCCTCTGCATCTTGCTCTGTCACACCAACCACCTGCATGTCCTCTCTTACCATATCCATAAACCTTATCTTAGGCCTTCCTCTTTTCCTGTTACCTGGTAGCTTCATCCTTAGCATCTTTTTCCCAATATACTCAGCTTCCCTCCTCAGCACATGTCCAAACCAACGTAATCTTGCCTCTCTGGCTTTGTCTCCAAACCTTCCAACCTACTCTGAACTATTGACCCCAAGTATTTAAACTCATCCACCTTCGCCAACTCTACTCCCTGCATCCGTACCATTCCACTATCCTCCCTCTCATTCACACACATATATTCTGTCTTAGTCCTGCTGACCTTCATTCCTCTTCTCTCTAGAGCATATCTCCATCTCTCCAGGGTCTCCTCCATCTGTTCCCTACTCTCACTACAGATCACAATGTCATCTGAAAACATCATAGTCCACGGGGACTCCTGCCTGATCTTGTCTGTCAACCTGTCCATCACCACTGCAAATAAGAAAGGGCTCAGAGCTGATCCTTGATGTAACCCCACCTCCACCTTAAACGCATCTGTCACTCCCACTGCAGACCTCACCGCTGTCACACTACCCTCGTACATATCCTGTACCACTCTTACATACTTCTCTGACACTCCTGACTTCCTCATACAATACCACAACTCCTCTTTAGGCACCCTGTCATATGCTCTCTCTCTAAGTCTACAAAAACACAATGCAACTCCTTCTGACATTCTCTGTACTTCTCCATCAACACTCTCAGAGCAAACATCACATCTATAGTGCTCTTTTCTAGCATGAAACCATACTGCTGATCACTAATCATCACGTCCCTTCTTAACCTAGCTTCCACTACTCTTTCCCATAACTTCATGCTGTGACTGATCAATTTAATCCCTCTGTAGTTACTACAGCTCTGCATATCACCCTTATTCTTAAAAATCAGTACCAAAACACTTTTTCTCCATTTCTCAGGCATTCTCTCACTTTCTAATATTTCATTAAACAATCTGGTTAAAAACTCCCCTGCCATTTCACCTAAACACCTCCATGCTTCCACAGGTATGTCATCTGGGCCAACAGCCTTTCCATTCTTCATTCTCTTCATAGCTATCCTTACTTCCTCCTTGCTAATCCATTGCACTTCATGATTCACTATCCGCACATCATCCAACCTTCTCTCCCTCTCATTCTCTTCATTCATCAACCCCTCAAAGTACTCTTTCCATCTCAACATATTCTCCTCGCTTGTGAGTATGTTTCCCTCATTATCCTTTATCACCTTTACCTGCTGCACATCTTTCCTAGCTTGGTCCCTCTGTCTAGCCAATCAGTACAGGTCCTTTTCTCCCTCCTTAGTGTCCAACCTTTCATACGCCTTATCCTTGGCCTTCACCACCTCTCTCTTTGCCATGCACCTCATCTCCTTATACTCTTGTCTACTTTCTTCATCTCTCTCTGACAATCCCACTTCTTCTTTGCCAACCTCTTTGCCTGTATACTCTCCTGTACTTCCTCATTCCACCACCATGTCTCCTTATCGTCCTTCCTCTGTCTCGATGTGATACCAAGCACCTTTCTAGCAGTCTCCCTTACTAGCTCTGCTGTAGTTACCCAGCTATTTGGTAACTCTTCACTGCCACCCAGTCCCTGTCTTAACTCATCCTTGAACTCCACCTCACAATTACCCTTTTTCAATTTCCACCATTTGATCCTTGGTGCTGCCCTCACACTCCTCCTCCTCTTCTTGATCACCAACGTCATCCTACAAACCACCATCCTATGCTGCCTAACTACACTTTTTCCGGTCACCACTTTACAGTCTCCAATCTCCTTCAGACTGGCCATCCTACATAAGATATAATCCACCTGTGTGCATCTTCCTCCACTCTTGTATGTCACCCTATGCTCCTCCCTCTTGTTAAAATACGTATTCACCGCAGCCATGTCCATCCTTTTCGCAAAATCCACTACCATCTGACCTTCTGCATTCCTTTGTTTAACACCATACCTACCCATCACTTCCTCATCCCCTCTGTTCCCTTCACCAACATGCCCATTGAAATCTGCTCCAATCACCACTCTCTCACCCTTGGGTACAGTCATCACCTCTTCATCCAATTCACTCCAAAATTTTTCTTTCTCGTCCATTGCACACCCAACTTGTGGAGCATATGCACTAACAACATTCATTACACCATCAATTTCTAGCTTCATAAACATCACTCTATCCGACACTCTTTTTCACCTCCAAAACACTCTTAGCATACTGTTCCTTGAGGATAACCCCTACGCCATTTCTCCTCCCATCCACACCATGATAAAACAGTTTGAACCCACCTCCGATACACCTAGCCTTACTCCCCTTCCATCTGGTCTCTTGCACACACAATATACCAACCTTCCTTCTGTCCATCATATCAGCTTGCTCTCTCCCTATAATAGTCATACTGCCAACATTCAAAGTTCCGACCCTCACTACCACAGTCCTAGCCCTTCTCCTCTCTTCCTGCCTTTGGACATGCCTTCCACCTCTTCTCCTCCTTTGGCCAACAGTAGCCCAATTTCTGCCAGCACCCTGTTGGCTAACAGTACTGGTGGCGGTCGTTGTTAACCCGGGCTCGACCGATCCAGTATGGAAATATTTACTGGTGACTGCATGAAATGATTTGGTGAAGTTTTACGCCGGATGCTCTTCCTGACACAACCCTCCCATTTATCCGGGCTTGGGACCGGCACAAAGAGATGCACTTTTGCATTATACAAAGGTATGTAAATTACTCTGATCTGTACAATTTTAAAACATTATACAGATGTGTCATCTAAGAATAAACATTACAAATGTGAATTCAGTGGTTTTTGAGTCACAGTTGCTAAAGCTTTTCAATTTTTACTCAGTATCATCAGAATGCAGGTCAAAGATATAGTGTCACAAAAATGAAGCCCACAGATCTCTGACATTATTGGAACATTTGTAGTTGATATAAGTGAATGCATAAGATGCCACTTAAGTAAAAAGTAGAGCGCTCTGCCTCATACTGGACAGCTCCCAACTGAAAATATTCTCAGTGAAAGTACCAAATCTAGTGGTGTTTTCCCAAAGTAGGTACTTTGTATTTTAAAGAACACATTATTCACTATTTGTCAAATCACACATTTCTCCATGTCTGACAAACTGTATGCAGCCGACTATATTCTAGTTTTGGCTAAATGAGAAGGAAAAAATGGTAAATTACCTAGTACTGTCATGGTGTCCAGATATTGTCATTTGATACCTCCCTACCAAACATGTTGCAAATACTTGACTAACTTATTGGTGGACATGAAGGTCTGCATTTGTTTTGTTGCTACTACTGTCATTGTCTTTATTGTTTTCTTATCAGTCATGGATATTGTTGTAGCTTTATGTGCAACAATGTACTACTTGTGTTGGTGTATACATCTTCAGTCTGTACTGTATTTTTACTATGCATCAGATCATAGCTGAAAATGGGCCTGCTGATCCAATCTATTTACTTTAAATAAATATGATTATGACCTAAGGCTTTGCAAACATTTTAACTTTTACTTTGTGTCAATGGAATTCCTGTTTTGATTAGCTTTAGATAATTGACAGGATGTAGTATCTTTGGAAAAGATAAGGCAGGCTGATTAATTTCCTGTTTTTTTTTTCTGGACTAGCTTACTGGTGGTTGGAGACATTGCCCTGGGGTACATGATTGCGTCTGTTGGTCTAATGTACTGAATTAGTGGGAAAGGCAGTGCTGATGTGGAATTCTGACACCATGTACAAAACTGGTAAAAAGGGGTTGAGGATGGAAGGATGTAGACTTATTTTGTTGATAATAAATAATATTTTGACTGTGACTGGTTTTTAATGTGGGAACATTGTGAGGAGTCACTAAACATGCAATGAACATGACCTTATTTTCACATGATATGGGTGGTCACATCTTGGTTATGTAACTACCTGCAGCCTGAAGGTGAAGCATCAGTGTAGCACAAGGCTTTCCCTATCCTGCTGTGATACCTCGAGTCAAATTGCCACCTGTGTTCTTAAGTATGACCATTACTCCATTAGCCTATTGAAAGCTCTCCTTTAGCAATACGTTGATATGAAATAAGTCCAGTATGTATTCAGACTTTCTCTTGAAGACAGAACTGATGTTTACCTTGGAGATCTATCTTGATGAAAAATCATTTGGTAGGGTCTATTCCACTGAGTCTGTGTAATTGAAAGTCGTAGACAGGAGAACATCATTAAATGGTGCTGCTGTCTGTTTTTGATCAGGTAAATAGCGGGAGTGACATCACCTTTGAATATGGTATTAGGGCAAGAATGCATTGCAATTTTTTTCTCATTTAAAACACACTCGGTTATTAGGGGACATTTCTGCAAGACACTCGCATCACTGAAGGTCTATGCACACAAGCTTTATGACATAAGAGTACAAGAATCCTAACTACAAACTATCACAGCTGTTAGACAACTGAGTCCGAATTGTCATGTTTTTTTCTATATTGAAGAGTGACTACCACCCCCCACAGGCACAAATGGTGAGAAGTTAAACTGAGTTATCAGCATGTAAAAAAAGAATAAATAAATGGGTCATCTGGGGACATATGAGATAGGCAGGTTAAAGGTGTGGAGTAAAAAAGATGAAAAGAAAGGCTTGCATCATGACTGTCACAGTTGTTATTGTTCAGTTTTGCTGAATGGTATATGGTGTCATGGTTATCCAGATTAATTAATTTGTACAATTTAAAAGCAGTCTGCATTGGCTGTATAAAATAGAACTTCTGCAAGACATAGAAAGTCACAATCTCTGTAAGACAAAAAAATAATAATAAAAAATGCAAAATAGCATATGCAAGACATAAAAAGGTTAACTACCTTGGTTACTGAAATACAGCTAGGGCAGTAATATATCAAACATCTGGAGCAAGCATACTGAAAACTATAGCAAAATTAATAAATGCGCGTTTATCTTTGCAAATATATTTTCAAAACCTGGCCAATTTTTTTTTATATATCTTGACCTCAGATTTGTTGTATAAATATTCATTAAGATGTCTCAGTAAATTTAATATCTTTTTTACCATAGTGAAAGAAATTTTTGTTCACGTTACTAAATGGCTACCAGGGCAAGACAAAATATTTGGTTCTGCCAAGTGCTTGTTTGCTTGCTTGGCTTTCAGACACTGACAAGACATTGCAATTACTGCTGAAGGTTCTGGAAAGAGTCCAAAGCAAGCTGAATCATGAAAGGAGGAAATTTATATTGGCATGCACTGTAAAAGGAATGTGGGGAAAAAAGGGAGCCTGTAGAAGAGAATGTTAACTGTATCAGCTCATTAGAAAGAGCTCAGATCAGAAAGTCCAAACTTTTTGTAGGACTTAGGCTGTGGATGTGACTGTTGTAAACTGAAATATATGGAGAGGGCACGTTTCTGAACTGCTTGTTTTGCAATTTTTGCAGGAAAGAGAGGGGAAATAGAGAGACAGACAGAGTCTGAGAGAAGAAGGGTATTAATTTTTATGTGTGAGGTTGCATTACACAACTATGCATTCGAGGATTTCTAACATTAACAGTCCCATTATATCTATGCCTGTGGTATGGGTGTCGTGTTGCATATGTTTAAAATTCTTTAGCTTAACTGTTCCAGACAAGTATGTGATTACTGTGATTTGTACAATGTGATACTAGTGTTGTGGTTATTTAGTGTGTCTGGTCTGTATTACTGGGATGTTTATGACACAAATTGAACACAATATACACACAACGTGTTTATGCAGTCATACACACAAACACATTTATAGATGTAATAATGTTAACATTTTAATAGCATAGCTATACTCGTGTCTATGTCATTTGACTTGAGAAATAAGAAAACAATATTTCTCCCATTCACAGTACATCTATGAGATAATTATTTGGCTAGTTCTTTCATTGCTTCAAACTCAATGGGAAATATAACCCAGAAGTGACAGACTGCGCCATTTATTAATATGACTTTTCACTGCTTCCCCACAAATATAGTAACAGAACATAGGCAGCCAACATGACTATTACTATGTACTGTAAGTACATACAATCAGCTGATTTCAGCAACCAGTCACAATGCTTCCCCAGCCATATCTAGTCATATGATTAGAGACAACAAAGAGCTTTGTGTGCTGATCTATTCAGACAGTTTTCTCTTGCAGGTATGTCTTTTTTTTCTGAAAAATACTGTTTTATTAGATACATATAAGCAAATCAGCAATGCTATACAGTACACTGTAAAGAAACATCCACCTTATATAATAAGAGAATAAAAATGGAGGAAAGGAAAATGTTACACAGGATAACAAAAGAGAGGAGTTCAAACTATGAGAACTTTTCCAAAGTAGCACAGAATATCCACAACAAATGTATGACTGAGTTACACATTCCCACTATGAAAACTCTACTAATACATGATCCTATGTAATCTCATCATCTATCAAAGAGAAGAGACCATAGACACATTTTCTGTACGCCTCATCGTACATAACCCCCGGAATTCACTAATTTAAATTTCTTAATGTCATTCATCAAAGCAACTGTGCCAGAAAACTGTGGCAAATTAAAGACCAATAGCAGTAAATTTACTAAACTATTTTCCCAGTCTTCAAGCCTACATAAAGTGGGCAGATGGGAACACAAGATTTTAATCTCCATCTTAAATTCCATCATCAAGGGACATTCCCAAAAACTGTGTAGCCAATCCACCCTGACCTCTCCCGTACATCTTCAGCATAAGGGACTAGTGGCTGGGAACATATTTTGTATACTGGCTGAAATATAAAAAAATTTAAAAAGGCATTGCAATTTGCCATCCAAATAATCTGTATCTACATGATCTGGTAGTGTAGTGTGGTATATGTAGCAATGTGGCTCATTGCTTAGAAGATATCTGTTGTCCCAATTCTGCTTGTCAAATTAGCCTATTTCCTATTGTCACATCCTATTTAGTTCTAGCCACAAATTTATATATGTGGCTGATTATACCCTTAGTCAAAGCTGAGTTTCCTCTACTGTCAATAAGGCACTGGATTGTTCTAGGGTGGTATCTATAAGGGATTAAAGCTAGTTTCATCTTACTAAGTTCCCCTACAATGTTAGCAAAATCCAGAAAATTGTCATTCTCCATCTGACATTTCACACTGAATTCTCTGTAATCCAGTACTCTGTCAGCAACCCTTATAGGTGTGTCTTTTTTAAATTTCTAGCAGGAAACAAGATAGATCTTTGGGCAGTGATGACAATAGATGCTGCCCAAAACAGGGCAGAGCTGTATTTCTGATTTTAGTTTTACCATAACCAGTTGGGGGGTACCTGGAGCAACTACTTGCAATACATTACTCTGGGTGTTTTTTTACCACTTTCAGTGATAAGAAATCTCAGGTAATTACTGGAAGTGGATATCTGTTTCGAGGGACAGTTGGTGGTAAAAAGCAAATAGCAGGTTGCTCACATAAAGTTATTATTGCTGTGGCCTGACGGTAAGTAGGAACAGATGGTAGTGTCTGAAAACATCAAGCTGAGCTACATTACTGTAATCATTTGTTCACCCACCTCCATAGATAACGCAGGGAAAAAGAAACTAAGGGTAACGCTACTCAACGCCAGAAGTCTAAACCTCAAGATGCATGCACTCGAAGCTCTCCTCAGTATGGAGAATATCGACATCTGTGCAGTAACAGAAACCTGGTTGAAGGCTCCCGAGAGCACCCCAGCACTAGCAGGCTACACCTCATACCATGCTTTTCGGCTCCAAAACTCGGACCGAACCACAAAAGGTGGGGGAGTATCCATATTCATCAAAGATACTCTCACCTCCAGGTTAGTGGCACTGCATGAAGCAGCAGAGACCATCTATGTGCAACTAACAGTGGGCAAAACTGCCTTTCAGTGTATTGCTATAGACCACCCTCCCAAACTCAGGAACCTCACTCAGCCTTCCTGAAAACACTGGAGAATATGAAGGTCTCTCCAAACACCATTATACTGGGTGATTTCAACTACCCAAACATAGACTGGGAGCATTACTCAAGCCCCAATGCCCTAGCCCATAGGTTCCTTGAATTTATCAACTCAAATGCTATGGAACAAATAGTCACCACTCCCACAAGAGGGGAAAACATACTGGACTTGATCATCACCAACATGGGGAGTCTATGCTCCACACCAGAAGTATACCCCTCATTGGTAAGATCGGATCATAAATTAATCTCACTTGACATCCACATCCCGACCCCACCCCCAGCCCAGAACACCACAGTGAAAAATTTCTCAAAAACTAACTTCACACTTCTCAAAACCGAGGTGACATCCTTCAAAGCCCCCAGGCCAGCGGAAACTACGGCCCAAACTGCAGAAACCTTTATAAATGCATTCTATGGACACCTTCAGGAATGCATGGACCATGCAATCCCAAATAAAACCAAGACCCAATCCTCCAAAGGCAGGCGTCCAATCTGGTGGACCCCAGCCATAAATAAGCTTTACAACAAAAGGAGGAAGCTACTACATGATAGAGCTAAATCCCTAAAAGGGAAGGCATCTCTGATCAGTACTAGCAAAAAACTACGGTCCCTCACAAAATTATCCAAGGCCAGCTTCGAGAGAAAAATTGCACAGGACACCAAAGATAATCACAAGGCCTTCTTTAGTTATGTTAGAAACCTGGGTGGCAACTCCCAGATATGTTCAGAGTTAATCCAAAATGACAAAAAATACACTGAACCCACAGACATAGCCAACATCCTGGCAGACAGGTTCAGTGCAAACTTCTCCCCCCCCCCCCAAAAGAGCAAATATCTATCCCAGCAGAGAGTCGCCTCCCTGACATCACAGATGCTCAGGTGAGAGCTGCCCTCTCCAAGGCAAAAAACACAGCATCAATGGGACCGGACGGTGTCCCGGGCTGCGTCCTACACGAGCTCCAAGAAGAGCTAAAACCTCATATAAAGTTACTGTTCAACCTCAGACTTAGTACAGGATATGTACCCAAGGAATGGCGTACAGCAACAGTGGTCCCACTCCACAAAGGCAGTGCCTCAACGGACCCTGGAAACTATCGCCCCATAAGTTTGACTAGCCTGGTCTGCAAAGCTATGGAGCGGATCATCATGGAGCTCATAAACAAAGACATTGGGGACCTGCAGACGCTGGATCCTACCCAATTTGGCTTTGTTAAGGGCAGATCCTGCCTACTGAACCTGGTTGACTTCTTTGAAACAGTCACCAAGGATATAGATGAAGGGAAGGTAGTCCACACAGCCTACCTGGACCTCGCAAAAGCCTTTGACACAATACCCCACTTGGGCATCATAAATAAGCTCTCCGGCTTAAATATCAACCCCTATGTCATAAGATGGATTGCAAACTGGCTCAAGGATAGAACCCACATGGTCAGAATTGCTGGAGCCATGTCAGACTCTAAACCAGTTACTAGTGGCGTCCCACAAGGCTCAGTCCTGGGACCTCTCTTGTTCGGTATATATTTCTTTGAGGTACAGGCTAACACGGGAGGACTATGGCTGACCAAGTTCGCAGATGACTGCAAACTGGGTGCCATAATCGACTCGCCAACTGACACAGACATCCTCCAAAAGGGTCTCACAGAGATGGATAACTGGTGCCAGAACCATGTCCTAAAGCTAAATGCCAAAAAGTGCATAGTCATCCCCTTTGGGAAAAAGAAAGTGCCCACAAATTACCACATAGGTGGTAATCCATTAAGCACGAAAGAAGTAATTAGGGATTTGGGGACCCAAGTGGATAGCAATCTTTCCTTTGACAATCATGTTGCCAAAGTGGTTAGAAAGACCTTCTATATAGCCCACCTTATCAGGAAAGGGTTCACATCTAGATCAAGAGAGGTCATTGTGCCCCTCTACTCATCACCCATCAGGCCCATAATAGAATACAATGCCCCATTTGGGATGTACCTTACCCGACACCTGCAGCAACTGGAAAGACCCCAAAAGTACCTCACCAAGAGGATCAAGGGACTCAAACAGATGACCTATGCTGCCCGGTTATAGAAACTCCAGCTATACTCAGTTGCATACTGCCTACTCAGAGGCGACCTGTGCCTGACATATAGTCAAACCCAGATTTAATGGACATGCTCCACCTCAGAAAATCCAAATCCCTTAGAGCTACGCGCTCGAGGGACTTAAACCTCAGCACAGAAATAAATAGAACATGCTGGAGGGACAGATTTATAACCCAGAGGCTCCCATCACTCTGGAATAGAATCCCAGTCCATGTCAGACAGAGCCCCTCACTGCTCCTCTTCAAGAGAAATCTTGACGAGTGGATGGGAGATCGTAGGTTTACCCCGGGGATCACTTCTGCATCACTGCTAGACAGAGGCACAGTAAACTAACCTTAAAAGGGTATAGTAATCTCATTTAAAAGGGTGGCGAAAGCCAAACACACTCTGGCTAGGCTTGTAAATGCCCTAGGGCAGATTGCCTAGTATCAACCTATGAACCCACTTTTCTGCTAAGAACCCATGTAATATTCTTGGCAGTAGTAACAGTACACACTGTCCACAGTACAACACACTTGTATTTACTGTTCTTAATTTAATTGTACAGAATTAAGCTGGGAAATGGGGTGTCCTATAGTAGCAAATAGAAAAACAATGCTGTGGCTCTAATTTCCCCCACTCAGAGTTGTACCTGGTTCGTCTGGCGCCATATAGTCAGCTCACCTGACAGGAGCCCTTCAACCCAAAGTTTGGAGCAAATAAAAAATGCTCTTCTCAAAGTTAAAAAAAAGTTATATAATTAGACAAGCTGTTTGCAACTCTGTTATAAATGTTACAAGTAACTTACTGCACTTGATAGCGCCCTCCAGCACATGCACTTACACCTCTAAAGAGCAAGTGTGCAGTACTGGATTTCATTTATGAAGCCACAATATTCTTTTGCTTTATAAATGCTGCAGTTTTTCTGTCACACTGCAAGTGATTCAACAAAAACAAGCCGTGAACGACCCAAAGCAGTCAAAGAGATTTATTTTAAGCGCTTTTCGTCAGCGCTGCAGGTGATTGCCTGAAGTGTCTGTCTGTTGGGGAGCAGACTGTGTATGAAGGCAAGGAAGTGTTAGAGTGAGCAAAGTAAAGTGATAATTATTGTAGATTGATGGGGTGGGGATACTCAACTGTGTTTGACCGATACATATTCAACTTCATTACTGTGGTCAAGTTCCTTTCACTTTCATCGCACTCTAACTTCAGAAGATTACTCAGAAGGTGGTGAGGAAGGTAAGCAGGGTATGTGTGAAAATGCAGTACAGTTGTGTAATCTGGCTAGTCAAAGGACATTTTATGTGTCTATGAACAAGTTAAAATTCATTACTGAAGTTACTATGCCTTACAATTTCTTCACAATTGCACATCAGAAATGTGCATAGAAAGTAGCTATCTTGTTCTGGGGTCTGCTGTCTGTGTAAGAAAACAAAGTAAAATTATACAACTCTTGCACCATAATCACTGATATGGATAGTTTGGGAGAAAGAGGCATTTGCTTTTGTTCAAGAACAGCAGATTAAAATAAAATACTGTTGTCATTTCTTCTTTCCGTCTGCTCTGTTCTAATTGAATTAATGACCACAGTATGCTATAAAAAGCAACAAAAAAAATGTCTTTAGTTGTGGTAAAAAAGTGAAGAACCAGCTTTGTGTAGGAAGAATTTGTTGGAGATAGTACTTTTGAACTGGAAACAAATTATATCAATCAGCCATGTTGTGTTGTGTGTGTTTAAATCATTACAAGAAGTGCCTAATGTGCACGAAAGAGCATTTTATGAGGAATCTCAAACATGTTATGGAGTTAAAGTTATCATTTTAGTGAGTCAGTGTGTGTTGCACCAAAAATTTAGAAAACTAGATCATTACCATTTATTAAGAAAAAAGAAAAACTGATTAAAGAGCCAGAAAAGCTTGAGAGAAAGTATTTAGTCCAGTGAATTAAAAGGAATGGGCAGCGCTAGTAAGTTCTGTTATGAAAAGGGATAATGGGCTTATATGTTTGGCGATTATAAACTGAGCATTGCATTGAAATCACTCAGGCATATCTTGTTCCTCAGGTGGAACGGCTGATAGCCACAGTAAGTGATACAACTGTGTTTTCTGAAATGTATCTAGACGGTGGTTATCAGCAAGCATTATTTCATTATGATTCTGAAAAGACAGTGATGTTTAATATGTAGAGAGTGAATTATTCATGTCTATTGGATTAGCATTTGGTGAGAGCTGTCTACCTTCCATCTTTCAAAGAATAATGGAAGACTTCTTCAAGGATTTGGCTGTAGCTGTGTACCTGCATGATTTGCTGATTAATAAGAAGACAAAGTGCAAGCATCTCAATAACTTATAGAAGGTGTTGTGTCAATTTCAAGAGTTTTGGCTGAGAGCTGAAAAAAAAATCACAATGTGAATATAGCAAATCACAGAACAAATATCTGAAACATGTCCCAAACCAGAAAAGGATACACCCTTCCTTAGAGAAAGAGGAAGGCCATTCACGAGGCCTCCCTCCACATACATGCAAATTAAGGAGTTAGAAGCATTTCTTGACATAATCATTATGGAATGTGTAATGAAAGTACAGTTTACTGAAAAGTGATGACAGTGGAAATGGCTTGAGCAAAGTGCCTTTAGAAAACTTGTAAGGAAAAGCTGATGCATGGGAAGGTATTGGTAGACTATGATCGTGAGTTAGTGGGGCTCTTGTGATGCGTTAGCTTATGGCACAGGTCCAGTGAGTCATTATGCCACACAGTCGAGGAATGAAACACCAGTTGGTTACACAGCAAGGACCTTTGGCCTCCTGAGAGAAAACAATCTCAAATCAAGAAAGAAGTACTGGCTTACATTTTTTGGGATAAATAGATGCCGTCAATACCTTTAGGGTAGAAAATTCAAACTGGTTACAAATTATAAGTTAGTTTACCTACCATTGCAGCAGCAAGGATCAAGAGATAAGCTATAATATTACTGATCTATGACTATCGAACAGACTAAGCTATAATATTACTGATCTATGACTATCGAACAGACTAAGCTATAATATTACTGATCTATGACTATCGAACAGACTAAGCTATAATATTACTGATCTATGACTATCGAACAGACTAAGCTATAATATTACTGATCTATGACTATCGAACAGACTAAGCTATAATATTACTGATCTATGACTATCGAACAGACTAAGCTATAATATTACTGATCTATGACTATCGAACAGACTAAGCTATAATATTATTGGTCTATGACTATCAAACAGACTTTCCAAGAATCATGGCAATTTTGATGGATTCTGTAGAGTTTTACTACCTGAAATTACAGAAAATGCTACAGAAGGAATTGCATGCTATAAGATTCATAGGAGTTTCAATGCTATGTTAGTCAATGACCATGTGAGCTTTGCCAATACCTACCTCAGGCTTTACCCTTTTTCTCAAGGAAGGAAAGGTGAGTTATTCCAGGGCTAAATTCAAGAGCATCTATCCAGTCATCCAGGTTATATTTGAAGGAAAATACTGAATACATTGCATAAACTGCAGAGGAAGTTCTCCAGAGAAGGGGAAGGTGATGACTCTGTCACTCCATCATGTTCTATTTATCTGTTAATGAACATTCAGGTCTCTGATTCTAGTGTTAGCTGTGTTGTTTCACTTACTGAGATATAGGATGCCAAGGGCCACTGGGCCTCTAAAGGCATGGTAAGTGAGGCACACATCACCCACTCAGAAGCCCATAAGACACAAAGTACTGGGACAGATCTTCTGGTCTTTCTTAGTAAATAAGTTTCTTAAGACCAGAGATCTTTTTTTTAGAAACATCTGGGACCTTTTGAGTTTGTTGGGATGTTGAGTGAGGTACATTGCAAAGGGAGCTTATGCTATAATGCATCCGACCAGTGTTGGGTGTAGCGGAATGGTAACTTCTTTGGAGCTAGATGGAATGCCTTTGACTTTTAGTTATGCTAAGCAGAAAGATTTCCTGACTATATTTGCCATGGGATGATCAAAGAAGAGGGAACTAGCAACCCAAGTGTACAGGTCTAAATTTTAATTTAATAAGTGTATGTTATCTAATTTGTATAATGCAGGAATTTCTGTTTTCTATAAGAAAATACATCTGGTATTAACTTGGGTAAGCTCTTTCTGCAGGGTACAGTCATCTTTAAATTGGGTTAACCAGATGTCCTAAGAAGGAAATAGCAGTTAAATTTTAACAGACTAGTTTGCATTTGCAGTTGCATTACATTGGAGTGATACAGGAGATAACTGGGTTTTATTGAGGAAAAACCTCAGACTGAATGAACACTATTCTGTTTACCAGTCTGAAAATAATAAAGCAATATTCTTGTCCCAGGAAGTCTCAGCAGCTTCGAACTGAGCAACAATGTTTTTTCAAGTAAGGGACAGCTTGTGTAGTCTAGACTGTATAGTGAACAATAAAACTGTTTCTACTTCTGAACGACAGACTGCTTATCAGCTCTTTCTAATCAGGATGACCATATATGACTTGGGACTGTCCAGGCAGGCATCAGTGGATATTGTTCTGACTTTATTTACATATTTATTTGTTTATTAAAGAATTACTTATTTTATATTTTTATTTATTTAATTGCATTTGTTTACCAGGAAAGTCCAACTCGGCCATAAAAAACATTCTGAGTGGATGCACAGGGAGAAGAGCTCCACAACACAAACAATATAGCCACCAACAAAACTGATTCTACAGGACAAATTACACAGTAAGGTAATCATGCATAGCAGAATATACATTTGCAAAGTAATACATGGTAGAAACATTCAGAAAACAATTTAACAATGTCGAAAGATAAACAATGCCAACTTGCTGTTTAATTGTTCACATTTACAAATATTTACAATATATGCATAATAATGAAGTAAAATGATGGCATCTGCGAAGCAAGTAGACAGAGCGTGTATAGGAGATAATCAGTGGTAGACAATAGGATAACAGACTGTGTATTTAATCTGGAAGTAGAGGCAGATCCAGGAGTTAAGCGTGTATTTTTTGAGTGTGGCTTTGAAGCTATGTGAGTTAACTACTTGGCTGACAGTACAAAGGAAGTTGTTGTGAGTTTGGATACATTTGGAATACAGGACATCACTATGACGACGGCAAGAGTTATGTGTTCATTAGTGAGTACTAGCCTATCATCACTGATGGAACATTTTAAGCCCATAAAATCTACAAACAGCAAGCAAGCAGGTACCAAAGCACAAAAACTAGTAATCCACACCAGTACCACTGTCAGGTGAAGCAATAAAGCCACGGATAGATTCTTCTGTGAACACTCGTTTATTAAGTGGATTCCAAGCAGTTGCAGAACCACAAGCACTAACACAAACATATAAACATCTTAAGCTCTCCGTTTTCATTTGATAAACTTCATCAGATGTGGGCCATCTGCTATGCAAATGATGGGAGGCAAAACCTCCCCTCCTTTTTCAAAAAAGACAGTAGGCGGTACCACTTGAAAAGTGTGGGGTGCCCCCCAACTATATATTCTAACTCTAGGGTCGCAATACAGTGGGGAAGAGGACATATACCTTTTACTTGCCTTACAGTGCTCTACACACTGCCAGTACTCATTGTCAGTGAAATGAGGTTTAGGTCAAGTGAAGTTTAGGTGATTTGGTCTCAGCCAAATGAATTTCAGGAAATTGGAAGTTAGGTCAACTGAAGTAGATCCGCAGAGATACATGACAAATAATAATAAATAAGTAGACACGCCTCACTGACAAGCCAGACTTCTCTATATAATAAACAATAAATGAAAGAAAAAGAGGTCCAGTTCCGCGGCTACCAATTCTTTGTCTTTAATTAAACCACAAGTTACACTTTTGCTGACATGATGGACACTCTGTTAGGGTGATGGACAGGGGAACTCTGTGCCACATGTTCCTTCTTAGTGGACGCTGCCACAACCATAGCATCTACAGGTACTCTACAAAACTCCTTTCCTGCAGGTGGTACCAGAATCTGTTCCAGTCTCTTGGGGATAGGTTCATCTGAGTCAGGTTTCTTCCATGCCTGCTTAAAGATCACATCACTGAGCTCATCAGCAGGTGGAGTCACCCTGGAGGTAGACAGGCCAGATCTAAATGCCTCCAGGAATACCAATTTCTCCAGAGAAGGATTGTAGGAGGACCAATTAGCCCTTTGTTTAAGGATTTCTAGGATGTCTCCAAAGGAGACATCTTCTGGTCGTGATCCTGGGGATCCTTCCCCTTCATCGAAATTGGTATCTTCAGTGATAGATTCCTGTGGGGAATCTAAGTGCCTCCTTTTGAATTTTTTCTTCCAGAGAAGTATCAAAAAAGATGGTGATACCCTGCTGGGTTGCCTGGAGAGTTTGGGCTGGCTGTCTCTGCAGGGGACATGTTGAAGATCAAGTTGCAGAGACACATGAGATCCTGAAGGGAGATCCAGGAGGAGGGGAGACCATCCATCCTGCCCAAGCAGAGAAAACTCTCCACCACCTCAAAAACAGAACATCCCAGGAAGAAGGAAGTGGACAGAGCCATGAAGCCACACTTCCACCCCATCAGTTCCATCTGCCCCAAAGCATTCCACCTGAGGAGGAGGTCAGAGCTGAGCTGTCCATTGCAGAGGCTCCAAGGGGCAGAAGATGGATCTGACAACTTTGGAGTCAACTCCAACAACTTGGAGCCATCAGGGATGCTACGGCTCCAAGAATCATCCAGCTCTGAACTCACTGGAGCTGGAGCACTCACAGAAATCCTTGGAAATGAAGATAAAAATATCTTTGGATCTGACCCAGACGGTCTTGGCAAATTCGGATCTAAGGGCTCCCAAAACAGAGTGCTGGATTGGAGAAGGAGCAGCTAGTGGAGGGGTAGAACAAACCAAGGCTTCCTGACCCAAATGGGTAGGAACCAGGAGAACCCCCATCTGTATCTGCACTGAGAGAAATCTCCTCATCATCCTATCCACATCAGCTTCAGTGAGACTCCTGGAAGAATAAGAGGAAGCTAAAGAAGGAGATTGTGAATGCTGTCTTTCCAAAAATGGAGAAGGGTCCCCAGATGGCACTAGGTCAAAGATTGGTGAATATCGAGTTCTTGGAAGAAGTCTTAGATCTGATGAACTCAGATCTGAAGAACTTTTTTGAAGATCTAGGAGCAGGCTTCTATATGGAAGCCTTCAGATCTGTCCTATGCCTCTTTTTAAGAGGTTCCATCGACGGGGTACTGGAAGATCCTGATGGTCTCTAGGACCTTTTTGAAGTCTCTTTAGAAAACGTTTTGGGGGGTTGAGCCCCAGTAATTGCTTCCGAAAAGTAGAATGTAAAAAAACTTTTAATATCAACTTGTTCTTATGATCTGGGATAGCTCGCAGGTTAAAAGTCTTACAAATGGAACAATCTATGTTCAGGTGGTCTGGACCCAGGCAATACACAACATACATCATGTGCATTTGAGAGCAAAGGCTTATGACCACATTTTTTAATTTCTTAAATCACAAAGGGCCTTTTTCAGATATCTTCAAAAACAGAAAGGAAAAAAATAGAGTTTTTTTTTTTTTAACTTAGGACAAGAGAAATACGGGCAAGGGAGGGAACGTACCAACAATGGTATGCAAGAGTACACTGAAAAGTATAAACAAAAAGTGAAAATATATATATATACAAAAATACCAACAATGCTATATATAAGGGATACAGTAAGTGTAAGAAAAACATATAGGAAAAAATAGCCAAGAAAAATACACTTATCTGAAAATAAGCTCAAGAGCTCAGATAACCAGGTCTGTTTCACGAAAGCAACAAATGAGATATGAGGTATGTTTGGGGTTGGTGCATTGTGGATAAGGTAGAAGCTTGAGAGCTATATGGTCACTATGAGCTATAGTAATGGCCGAGTCAGATCAGAGGATTGGATCCAAATCCAGCCGTTGAGGAATGAATGAAAATTGACAGCATCAGATCCATGTTTTTTGAGTGAAAGAATTTCATTGTCTTAGAAATACTGTACACATTGAGAATAAATACATCTTTCTAGAACCTTGTATAGTTGTGGGAAAATTTCAATTTTTGTGTAGTTGGACAGATTAGTAGATTTTCCACTTTTGTTAGGATTAGGGACTGAGTGGGAGTTTTAGGGTTACAGTTAGGGTTATGCCCATAGGCTTGAGACATAAGAATCAGTATATATATATATATATATATATATATATATATATATATATATATATATATATATATATATGTATATATCTATGGGTCTACTTTGTTTCATTGAAAGCTCATTTCACTGAATTTCAATTCAGTCTGACCAAATCACTGAAAGATCAAATTACTGAAAACTCATTTCACCGAATCTCATTTCACTGAAGTGAAGTACTGGCACTGTGCAGACTACTGTAAGGCAAGTAAAAGGTATAAGCCCCTTTCTCCACTGTAGTGCGATTCTGGAGTTAGTATAAATTGTCCCCCACATTAAGGGTGTGGGGTGCATAGCCTCCCACTTAGTTTCACATCACCTAAAACCCATTTGACTGACTTTCATTTCACCAAGACCAAATCACCTAATTTGCAAAATACTGAAAACTCATTTGACTGAATCTCAGTTCATCATAAGCTTGCAATGCTCAAATGACTAAATGTTAGACCATAAACAAACATACTCACAACACTAATAACTATCTCTTTCCCGAACTTAAAAACTACTTACTTACCCTCTTAATAGAAACCGGACAAATTAAAACCAAACTAAGTGGGGGGGCTATGCCCTGCACACCTACCTAACTAAGTATACTAACTCCAGGATTGCTCTACAGCTGGGGAAAGGGCATATACCTTTTACTTGCCTTACAGTATTCTACACACTGCCACTGCTGCTGGGAACACACAAAACATCCATCATATTACTTTAGATACTTTCCATAAAAATGTAGAGAGACATACCCACATTTAAAAACACTACTTTCTACATGACTATCGGTATTCTGACAGTCAGCACTGTAAATTACAGAAATTATTTTTCTTACAAACAAGTCACAGGTGAATGGAAACCCACATCAGCTTACAATTCAGTGAAATGACATGCAGTCAAATGAGTTTTCAGTATTTTAAAAATTAGGTGATTTGGTCTCTGTGAAATGAAAGTCAGTCAAATGGGTTTTAGGTGCTGTGAAATAAATCCATTTATATATATATATATATATATATATATATATATATATATATATATATATATATGTGTGTGTGTGTGTTAACAGAGGAGAGGTATACATTGGATACAAATATTTTTGTTGATTCTATAGCTATAATAAATGTGTTGGAAGAGAATTTGAAGCAGCTTTACATGATGCGTGCTTTTTTCTAAATCTTTTCCTGCAGTTTTGCAGTGTAAATGTCTGTATAAGAGAAAGTAGCAATGCTTTGATATTGTTGTAGGTTGTACAGTAGAGGCTGGTTAGAGTTTTTAGAGGACACATGCACAAGAAACCAAAGGATATAGTATACTGTTGTTGAGCTTTGGACAGTATGTCCAATACTAGTTGTCAGTTGGGTAAAATAATTATCAAGATGAAGGCAGAATGAATCAATTAACCTCTCAACAAATATAGAGTAGATTATCAAAAATAGCAGCTGGAAAATAGGCAATATGTTACACTGTACACATTCAGTGGGATTAGAAAGCAGATTAATGAGATGCAGATTGAGGAAAATGCTGGCTGGCTGTGTTTGCAACAGATGCAGTACAGATAAGGAAGATGGTGGCCAGAGACTATGCAATATGGTCAATGGCATGAAATCACTGTAGGTAAAGAAAACAAACTAGGAAGAAGTGAGGAGTGAGTAAAAGGAGTTATCAAAATAGTCAGAGGAAATAATGTTAGATGGTAGCTGACAAGTGAAAGGAAGTACATTGCAGTGGGACATGGGATGGTTGTGCTTTGTGTGTCCACTAGCACTGACATTTCACTAATAGAGGTTGTCACTAGCTTGCTATTGTGAATAGATCAATGGTCTTACTCTATCTTGGTTATGCTTAATCTCTTCGCAACATTAAGCACCATCGGTCAAGTGATATGCATTGTGTGTGTGTATAAGTCATATTTTTTTTTCTGGCATAATCTTCAGTTGTTTGTCCCTTATCTCTCTTGGGGCACACACAGAGGGTAATTTCAAGGACTGATTCTTCTCTTAGATGCTAACACAGGACCATGCAGCATTCAAGCATAGATTCTTTGTTGGGCACAGTGAACTTGGTTTCACTTGGTATCGTTATTTGAAGGAAAGACTGAAGTATTATTATGCTGACAGTACCCTGATATACCTCTTAGTTTTCCTGAAGGCAGTTTGGATGCCATCCTTAAATTGTTACAGGCTAGTTATCGGAAAGTTATTCCTTCTACAATAGATACTATAAATATTCATGCTGTCTTTAGGCTCTCCATGGCTATGGCTCCTTGCCCTTCTCCATGATTCTGCATGAAAGGGACAAGCTGGAGGTTGTGTCAGTGGTTCAAGTTCTGGACAATGATTTTCAGCTGTCTGTTAGGGGTCAGGTGGCAGCTGTTGTTACATCTTCTTATGTGCATCTCATTGATGCTGACTAGGCCAACATCTAATTTCCTTTGAGGACTGTTAAGAGTATTTCACATTCTGGTCTCTTCACTCCTGAATTACTCACTTCACTTTAGCTGGTCTTTTTTAGTGTCAGTCTTAACTACCTACAGTGAGTGCAAAACTGCAAAGACAGCCTACTGCTGGATACCTTCCATTGTGTTTATATCACACCTCTGCTGGTGTCTGTACTGACTCCCAATGCATTTGTGTTTGTCATATAAGTTTATTGCTTCACATGAGCTGGGTCCTGTCTAATTTAAGATGTTATCATAGCATTGTCGCTTGACAGTAAGACGTTGTCCTGTTCGATTCTCAGCTAGAGCGTCTTCTGTGTGGAGATATGCGTGAATGGGCGTACCTTCGTTGAAGGTTGTGCGTCAGAGCTGGCAACTCTGCACATAGAAACCTACTGCCAATCATTAGCAGACCGGAGTTCCGCTGTGGCGACCCCTAACCGGGAAAAGCCGAAAGACACAACAACAACAATCATTCTCCCAGCTCATCTGACCCCTATCTTCAGCTAGTAGAAGGCTGCTAGTAGTTTGCAGAATGAAGTTAGAGTTTTCTGGAAAATGCTAATCTCCTCATCAGGCTCTTGTTTTGTGGAATTCACTACTTTGTTAGCTTTGGGGTGCAACACTTCCTGCCTTTAAAGACCCTTTAAAATGAGTCTTTTTGTAAAACCTTCCCCTCTGTTGGTCTAGATACATAAATGTTATTTTATCAAATTTTTAACAGTTAATTTTAATTTTCAAACATTTCATAATTTAATGTTTCAATGTTATGCATTATAGTGGTTATTATTTATTTTAGTTATTTTTATTTATTTGACATTTGGTTACTGGGAAAGTCTGACTGGATGAACTGTAGATTATAGTGTGTGTGTTGGACCTTTAAAGCCACTGTAGTTCATGGGCATGTGCATGTAAGTACTAACCACGTGCAAGTAGAGTGCCATTTTGTGTAAGCAGCCGGAGTGAAAGCATGTATGTGTGTAGCAGTCAGTCAGTTAGCTAGTTTGTTTAAGTTTTATGTTCCAGTCATCCATTCTGATGTGTTTGTGTGTAATAAATATCTCTAGTGACTACCTACCAGCCTTTACTCATAGAGCCCACACACAAACAGCCAAAGCCCAGTTATACAGAATATCTAGAAACCTTGCCCACTTCAGTCAAAAGGTACTAATACACACTTTAAATGCCCACATCTGGTACCCAACTAAAATACTTCCTCTGGATGAAGCAGTAAACTACTTCAGCAACATCTTTCTCAATACTCTCAATACTCTTGCCCCCATGCATACTAAAAGAATCAAGCTTAACCATGCCCCTTGGCTAATAAAACATAATAAACAGATTCTGATTAATAGGGACTGAGCCTGGAAAGAATGGTGTAAAATAGAACCCCACAGAATGAAATAAAATGCAAACAACGTCGTAGCAGTGCCAAAAAGCTAGTCATTACTGATAAAAAACTACTTCTCCACTCAACTATTTTCCCAAAGCAATAATCCCAAAAATTTCTGGAAATCTGTTTCCTCGCTCCTCAATCCTGGAATTCAACAAAATCCTACTACATCTCCTGATAAAGACCCACTAGAGATTGCCCAAGCCTTTAACACTTTATTGAAACAATTCAAAAAATTGTCAATGATCTCTCTACACATACCAATAATACCTCAAATAGTTTAGAAAGCAACACAGATCTTTCCTTTCTTAAGTCGAACATAAACTCCCCTTGCAAATGACAACTCATATAATATTCCGGCCACTTCAACGTTTACTGTATAACCAGTGCCCACCTCCCAAGTGCATAAACTGTTAACTAAACTAAAACCATGCTCCCCTTCTGCTGACAGACTACCAGCAGAATACCTAAAACTTACTGCTGATGCTATAGCATACCCTGTCAGCATTCTCATCAACAGATCTATCTCTGAACCACATGTTCCACAACTGTGAAAAAACTCCATTATCACTCCCTTACA
The DNA here is from genome assembly GCF_019279795.1 of Protopterus annectens. NCBI lineage: Eukaryota > Metazoa > Chordata > Ceratodontiformes > Protopteridae > Protopterus > Protopterus annectens. The sequence goes on from NC_056728.1 coordinate 1,708,567,078, forward strand.
TAAAGGTGGCAACACCAGTGATCTCTCAAATTACCGGCCCATCTGCATACTCTCTTCTCTATCTAAAATCTTAGAAATGTGTATACATGCTCACTTGCTAGAACATCTCTCCAGTAATAATTACTTGCTCCCACCCAGCATGGTTTTCACCCAGCACACAGCACAACCACAACTTTCCTTTCCTTTACCAACACTGTTAACAAAGCCTTGGATGCTGGACTATTAACCTCAGTTATCTTACTGGACCTATCTAAGGCTTTCAATACAGTATTACACCCTACACTATTATTACAGCTTGAATCCTTAAAACTGTTCCTCACACACACTGGCTTGGTTTTCTAACTACCTCTATGACACAAAACAATCTGTCAAATGGCAAACCACTCCATCCAAATATCTCACAAATAAAATTGGAGTTCCCCAGGGGTCCATTCTGAGACCACTACTCTTTTTAATATATTCATCAACACTCTCCATAAAGCATCCCATCATAGTACTCTCATTCAATACGCTGACGATTCTACGATAATCACTTCTGCTCACAACCTACTAGTTCTCTGAAACTTAACACAAAAAGCCTTTACATCTATCGAATCCTGGCTAAATAATGTACAGCTTCTACTTAATCCAAAGAAATCAAAACTCATAATATTTTCTTCCAAACCTCTAACACAGGACTTTAAGATTTTTTCACAAAACAATACTGAAATTGAATTAGTAAAAACATCAAAACTTCTAGGGGGTCTATATCAGCATTTCGAAAATGTAATAGGTCGAATCACTAAATGTATAACTGAAATAATCGACCTATCACATTTTAGAATGCTGATAAAAAAATAACCCCCAAAAAAAAAAAAAAAACTAAAGGGTGCCCCCTGCACCCCCACATCCCCCGCTACTTAAATATACCAACTCCGAGACCGCACTATATTGAGGTAAATGGAAATCTCCCCTTATGGAGATTTCCATTTACCCATTTGACGTTCTGCCATTTTAGCATTTTCGTGCGACAATATCAAATTTGATATTGTCAGCATTCGAGATGCTGATAGGGACCCCTTCTAGGCATCGGGTCTATATTATATAAATGAAAGTTCATATAATCGAATGTTGTAAACAGCTAAAATGGTGGGCTTTGAAACCTTTATTGTAGGGGTTGCGCCCCCCGCTAATTTTATATACCACCTCCGAGATCGCACTACAGTGAGGAAAGGGCAAATTTCCCGATCTTCACTGTACTGTGATCTCACAAAAAACACATTGATGAATGGCATTTTTGCGTATACAGACGTTAGATATTTTGGACTTTTGTTCTTCTAATAGGAACCCTAGGCATCATAATTGATGATAAAGTCTCCTTTGAAAATCATATTCACAACATAATTAAAAAAAATTTAAACTTGATAAGCTCTATAGACATAAATTTTATTTGGATATGCCCACCAAGTCAAAAGTGGCCAACAGTCTATTCCTCCCTTTCCTCCTCTATGGTAGCCCTATTTTCACTAACCTACATGCAAAACTCAGAAATAAATTACAATCTTACTACTACAAAAGAGCAAAATTCACTACCAACATGCCAGCTTGGACCCATCATTGCCAAACCATGAAAACCTTAAACTGACTTGAATTATCCCACTATGTATGGTACTCCCAACTAACTCTCACTCAAAAATTACTATATAACCCTAATTATTGCCCCTCACTTCAGCCTATGCTACAAACATACACTCCAAAATGAAACTTTAGGTCTTCAAACAAACATCTCCTAAGCATATCAAAACCCAACAAATGGGCTGGGCAAAGCTTTTATTCCTTCATTATTGCCAAACTTTGGAATGCTCTGCCCTCCTCTATTACCCAAATAGAGTCCATAAAAGCATTCAAAATCGCACTTAAGTCCCATTACCTCAGTAATCAAATGTGTTCCTGCAACCACTTGCCTAAGCCACCTTCAGTAAGTTACTCTTGCTAGTCACTAGTACTTCTTAACATCCTTACACCTCTTTTTACTAGCCCTATGTTTTTGTTTTGCTCTAGATATTATACTACTAGTCATCTGACTACATTACTAGTGTCATAGAGAAATTACATTTTTTTTGTAATTTGTTTCACTTCATGACTATAAAAACCCATTGTAAATGAATGTTTTGAATTAAATGCTCTGATGTCTTGTATAAATGCTTTTTTACATTAATGTTGACTCTAGCTCTATACTTTCTTAATACTGTTTATATGATGTTATACAAATTTTTGTAAGTGTATTTGGAGCTTTTCTCCCCAGGCCTCCACTGAAAATGGATCTCTGGCCCAGTGGACTTCCCGGTTACCAAATGTCATTCAATCAATAAATAAATAAATAAATAAATAAACATATTAAATGAACACCCAATCCTCAATGTCTTATTTGAATACACAAGATGAGTGACATGGTGTCAGAATGGCATCCAAAGTCAAAACTACTTAAAACCATGAGGCGCACAGTCAGAAATGGAGGAATATACAGGAGTGGCTCAAACAACTCACAAATGACTTGCAAACAGGTCAGAAAATATTTCCAGGTACTTAAACTTTTTTTAAATGATCTTTCACTTGACAGATATAAGGTGAAGCATTCAAAATGTTCAAAACAAATTACTGAATAAATGAAATGTTTGAAATTGCGACATATTGATAAAAGTACTTGATATAATTACGAAAACATTTGAAAAAATATCCGAATCATATAAAATGTTTAATAAAGAGAAAACAACTGTATTTATTCACAATGTACTACTTTTTTCACATTAACTAAAGCTATTCAAAGTGTCCAAAGTGTGCAAAGTGTTGGCAGTGTGTGCAGGATTACAATACAGTCTTTTCAAAGATGAGCTTGGCAAACTCCCAGTTGTGCACTCCATGAAGTTAGACCATGAGGTAAGCCCATCTGTCAGACCAGCATGGAAAGTTCCAGTAGCAATGCAGTGCAGAGTAAAACCAGAGCTAGACAGAATGGTGCATTTAGGAGTAATTTGTCCAGGAGAACTAACTGAATGGGTATACTCTATGGTAGTAGCTCATAAGAAAGACTCAGATGACATTCGAATATATATTGATCCAAAAGATTTAAACAAAGCACTTAAACAGCCTCATCATCCAATGTATACAGTTGAAAAAGTTGCTGCTCTCATGCCAAATGCCACTGTTTTTTTTGTTTGTGTTAGATGCAAAAAGTTCATTTTGGCAAATTTTGCTTCATCGAAAATTTTCCTTGCTAACCACTTTCAGTACACCACCTGGAAGGTACAGATTTTTGAGAATGCCATTTGGAATAAATTCTGCCAGCAAAGTCTTCCAATGTGCAATGGAGCAAATTTTTTACTGGTTATCCATGTGCTGTCATAGTAGATGATATTCTTGTAGGAGGCACTGGTGAAGTCGAACATAGTAGAAACCTCAGGAAAGTTGTAATCATGCTCGTGAGGTGAATCTTAAACTGAATCTTCAGAAATGCAAATTCAGGCTGAAAGAAGTTACTTATGTGAGTAATTTGTTTACCAGTTCAGGCTTATGACCAGATCCGTCCAAGCAAGCTACAGTTCTTGAGATGCCAGCTCCAGACAATGCCACATCTTTACACCATTTTCTTGGCATGCTCAACTATTTATGCAAGTTCATTCCCAATTTAAGTGAACTTTCAGCACCAGTACAAGAGCTGATACGCAAGAATGTAACTTGGTCCTGGTTGGAACTACACCAAACAACATTTGATGTCCTGAAACAGAAAATTGTCAGTCCACCCACTTTGAGATATGATGTTCACAAACCTGTAACTCTTTCCTGTGTTGCTTCAGAATATGGCCTTGGTGTAGTCATTCTTCACGAGGGCAGATCAGTAGCCTAAGCATGTAGAACTCTAACTCAAACTGAGATGCAGTACACACAAACTGAAAAGAACTTTTGGCAATAGTCTTTGTATGTTCGAAGTTCAGTGATTATATTTATGGCTGACCTATCCGGACTGAGACTGATCACCAACCTCTGGTTACTATTTTGAGAAAACTAATGCATGCACCTCCAGTTGGATTGCAACACATGATGTTAAAATTGCAAAAGTACACACAAAAAGTAAACTTCTTTATCTTACTGATACTCTATCCAGATCACCCAGACAAAACACTGACCAACATGACAATGAGAAAGCTGATTTTGAAGTCACGGAAATGAGAAATTTTTCTTCCATGTGTCTTGATGAACTAAGAAATCACACAGCTTCAGATCCAGTTCTCCAGAAGCTGATCCATTTTATCACTCACAGATGGCCAGCAAAATGATCTTGTCTACCACCAGACGTGCAGCAGTATTTTCCTTATAGAGATGTGATTTTGATGGAAGACAGTATCATCATGAAAGGTCCAAAAGTGGTAATTCCAAAATCCTTGCAACAAGAGTATATTAAAATCTTGCATCAAGGTCACCTGGGAACTGATTCTACCAAAAGAAAGGGGAGAGGACTAGTATTTTGGCCTTCTATGTCAAAAGACACATGCAGTCATTGTTAGGCATCAAAGATAGTTTGAAAATGGGACTAATTTCACTTAATAAAGAAGTCCACCATGTAAGCATCAATAACAATGAAGGTTTCACACAGAATATTTTTTCTCTATATGCTGATATTTTCAAGGCGACCGATATTAACCACCCATTTTCAGTGCAGGCCCTGGGTGAAAAGCTCCAATACAAAAAAAAAAAAAATATCAACTATTACATGATGGATCACAAACTTAAAACAAAGAACAGCAGTTAAAATACAGAGAAATCAAAAAGAAATATACATATATTGTGCATAACAGTGTCATAGAGATGCTCTGCTTCACGTGATTTGGCAGCTTATTCCAAAGACACAGCAGTCACCAGGAGACAAATCTGTCCCTCCAGCATACCCTATTCAAGTTATAGGCTATATTTGGATCCCTGGAATGGGTAGTTGTAGTCCCGTTTGATTTACAGATGTGCAGCAAATTCATTAGGTTTGGGTTGGAGATTGCTCTGTAAGCCAGGCATAAGTCTCCCCTAAGAAGTCTATACAATACTGAGTATAGTGTCAGGGACTCTAGCCAGTCTGTGTAAGGCACATGCTGAAGTTCCTTGATCTTCTTAGTTAGAAACCTCTGAGGTCTCTCCAATTGCTGCAAGTGCTTTGTATGGTACATGCCCAAAGGGGAATTATACTCAATTATAAGCCTGATTAGTGACGAGTATTGAAGGGTTATAACCTCCGTTGCTCTAGAGGCGAGTGTGCTACGTAGAAAATCTTCCTCACTATAGGTGACATGGTGGTCAAAGTTAAGGTGTAGTTTACTTGTGATCTTAGATCTCTTACCACTTCATAGGTATATAAGGTATTGTTGTTAATTTGATTGTGTAAAGGGACATTGTTTTTACCAAAGGGAATGATGATACATTTCTCTGCATTTAGTTTGAGACCATGATTAAAACACCAGTCATTGGTCTGCGTAAGACCCTCCTGAAGTATACTGACATCATTTGGAGATTCAGTAATTACACCCAATTTGCAGTCATCTGCAAATTTGTTCAGCCACAGCCCCTTAGTTTTGGCCTGAACATCTGAGAAGTATATACCAAACAGTATGGGGTCCAGTACTGACCCTTGTGGCACTCCACTGGTGACAGGTCTGCTGGTTGATGTGGAGTCACCCTCTTTGATAGTGTGTGACCAGTTAGTGAGCCAGTTGGCAACTCGTCTTACAACAAAGGGATTTACATTCAGTTTGCTAAGCTTATTTGTAACGCCTGACTCTGGGATTGTGTCAAAGGCCTTTGCCAAGTCGAGGTATGCTGTGTGCACAGATTTGCCCTCGTCACTGTACCTTGTTACATTTTCAAAGAAATCCACCTAGAGTTGTCCTTGACAAAGCTGAATTGGGTCAGACCCAGGGTTTGGAGGTCACCTGTGTCTTTATTTATGAGGTCTATGATGATATGTTCCATGGCTTTACAGATCAGGCTGATCAAACATATGGGTCTATAATTCCCTGGTTCTGTTGTTAAGACACCTTTGTGGAGGGGAATAACTGTTGCTGTTCTCCATTGCACAGGAACAAAACTAGTGGTTAGGCTGTGATTGTACAGGATACTTAATGGCGATGCTAGTTCATGTTTTAGTTTGTTTAGAAGATAGCCTGGGATGCAGTCTGATACAAAAGACACTGTTTTTTCACCTTAGACAAGGCTTTAATGACCTGCTCTTTGGGTATTCAGGGTGGTGGGGGGAGTTGGGGTTAAGGTTTGTGATAAGTTTGGAGGGGATAAGGGAGAGAAATTATCTCCAAATCTGTCCAATAGCAGGTTTGCTATCTCTGCAGGATCAGAGTGTATGAAACCGTTAGTCACTAGTTCGGCACATGCTTGAGTTCTTCCTTTTAAGCTACATACATAGCTGTAAAAGGCGTTAGGATTATCCTTAGCTAGCCCTTAGAGGATTTGGCATACTGTTTTATTTGCCTGTTGAAGCTGAGGGGGGTGCTTTTCCATTGTTGTGGCCTCACCTTAGTTTCCTTAGAAAGCAACTTTTTGCATTTGTTGTAAAGTTTGTTGACGCTGGCTGCCCACCAGGGCAGCTTTTTTTACTTGGCGCTCTGGCTTTGATTCTCTCTCTCTGGAACAGCCAAGTCTATACACTTACACAAGTGACTGTACAGTGCTTTAGTGTAAGCTTTGGTGTAGTTACCACCTCCAGTTGGGGGTGGGGCTTGGAATGCATTTATACCTTCCCCTAGGAGGGTATAGTTTGCTTTGGTGAAGTTCTTTAGTCTGAATTCACCCTTTGTGCGTTCTGGTGTTAGTGCCAGTTCAAAGGTCACTAATTTATGGTTAGATTTATTTGAGTGTCCAACAGTTGTGGTAGTGCATCTGTTTGTCATGTTAGTGAGGACCATATCTAGTATCTTTGTTCCTCTTGTTGGGGTATGAACAATTAGTTCCAGAGCATTTGAGTTAACAAAGTCAGAGAACTTTTGCCAGTCACATGGGGGGGGGCAGAGGGGTGGTCCACCCTGGGCGGCACTTTTGGGACTGTCACATTTACTTTAATTTAAAAAAAAAATAATGTTTTTGTTTTTTAAAGGCATTCTTCTTTAAGAACAGTCCGATCGTGTTATGTCACTTCTGTGCATGTGTTGTCACACAAACATCCTGTTGTTCCCTTCAGTCTGCACACAATTTTAAATATAGGAGAGCATTTTGCTGCTTCGTTTGATTCACAGAATTTTGCATCAATCATCCTTTTTTACTGCTTCACCTGTTCAGGTGTGTGTGTGTGTGTGTGTGTGTGTGTGTGTGTGTGTGTGTGTGTGTGTGTGTGTGTGTGTGTGTGTGTGTGTGATGCCCCAGTTAGGGATACTTGGTGGTTATTGTTACTCAGGCTTAAACCTTGTACTTGGGTACAATAAACAAGAGCCTGAATTCTCTGCCTCTACCACCACTTGTGATTCAAGGAATTGAGTCCATAGCTCTGAACTGTCCCGATTTTCTCAAAATGTCTGGAATGTTTGGCTCATACTTTTGGTCTGTTCCTCTTAACATTTGTGGTTTTCTGCTAAATTAGTGAGGACCGAATTCATTAAATAATGACAGCCATTTAAGTTTCAGTCTTACTATCTTTCAGGAAACCTATAGTAACAAAAAATATTTTATTCTAGCAACTTTCTAGAACTGTACGAGCAATGTTTAAAATGTGTCTCTGGTTTTGGGCTTTTGTCCCCCCAACCATAAATTTTGGCTTTTTCCAGATTTCTTGTGCTGCAAAGTTGAGAGATTTAGTTGAGTGTCAAATGCATTTTACAAGGAGCTGAGTGCTTCAGAGGAAGAGAAGTTTAGTGCTGCTTATACCAAGTCTGTTTACAATGTGCAACTGTTGTTTAGCAAATTATACCACTATTGTACTAAAGTATTTAAAAGTATTGTTAGTCGCACAACAGTAGTATACTTGCTTTTTATGCAGAAGGCTATGGGTTCTACTCTCACAGTATGTAGATTGATTGCCAATACCATACTGTGTTGTACTTTAAAGGGGGTGGGGTGCTGCAGTCCTGAGTGTGCCATCCTTTGGAGGAGATACCTAATAACTATGAACCTGTTATCAGTTTGCTATCCATTGCCTGTTGCAATATTACCAGCCTATAGTACCATTTTTAATGTAACAGAGGCAATTTATTCTTTAAGTGCAACAGGCACTTTATTTGTAGATGAAACACTGAAGAATAAATTTGTTTGCTAGCAGCAACCTTTTCATTAGTTACAGATCTCTGTAATGTGGAATTATTCAGATTAGTTTTACTTCTGCAGAGATTGCGCATATTTACTGATATTTGTGGATTGTAATGACAGAAGTTTGAGTAGACTTTTATGATGGAAATGTTCTGAAATGAGCAGTTTTGTCATTATTGGTTCATAAATTTTGTTTCATTGCTTACTGGAAAAATGTTCAAAACAACAAATGTAAAACACGCTCTAACAAGTGTGCTGTTATTATACAAGGAATATAATTTAATACAATCAAGAAGGTGAATCAAAGAAAGTACAGTTGTGTACACTTACCATATAGATGTTTGAGTGTATTCACTGTTGCAGTCATCACATTTGGGTTATCTGGCTGCAGGTAGCCCTCAGCCAGCCTGAATACCAGAGTCTTGGGATTTCTGTGTTGGATGCTGTCGCTTCTTCCATGACGTCAGGTCGTCAGGGGTATAAAACATGCAGCCAATGCCATTACATCTGTTTTTCTTGCCCCAGATGTCAGGTGCCCCCACAATAGGAAGCAATTACATGGTATAGAACACCCCCAGCAAAAATCAAATACACATGATATAAAGTGTGCCAAACAAAAAAAGATAGATAACAGTAAAGAGAAGTCAGGGGGCTGGAGGGAGGGTAACCAGGACTGCAACGGTGAATACACTCGAACATCTACATTTATGGTAAGTGTACACAACTGTACTATGTTCTTCATGTTTCACTGTTGCAGTCATCACATTTGGGTTGATTCCCAAAGCTAAGGAAGGGTGGAGGCAGTTAAGGAGCATTAGGGCTAGCAATGAGGCCTTGTAAGACTGCTGTGGCAAATCCAGCTCTGGATTTTGAAAATTAGGCAGGTGGTAATGCTTGGTGTATGTACAGAGCTCCAGGTTGCAGCTTCCAGGATGTCCCTGGTAGGGACTCCTCTGAGAAAAGCAGTAGATGTAGACGCAGCCCTGGTGGAATGGGTTCTTATCCCCTGTGGGGTAGGTTTGCCATGGTGCTTGCAGCAGAAATGGATGCAATGTGCTATCCATTTGGAAATGGTTTGCTTTGAAATGGCCTTCCCCTCTGCCCCTGCAGCAAAGCTGACTAGCAGCTGGTCAGATTTTCTGAGAGGCTTAGTCCTGTCCAGATAGAATCTAAGCTGTCTGTGCACATCCAGGGAATGCAATATCCTTTCCCCTTTATTCTGGGGATTAGAGAAAAAAGCAAATGAATGGACTGGTTCAGAGCCACACTAGATATCACCTTGGGCATAAATGATGGATTAGCCCTGAGGGAAACCCTGTCTGCATGGAAGATAATGAAGGGTTCCACTGCTCTAAGGGCCTGCAGTTCAGACACTCTTCTTGCAGAATTGATGGCTAGAAGTAAAGCTGTTTTCCAAGAAAGAATTTTCAACTCTGCTCTAGCAGCTGGTTTAAAGAGGGGAAGAGTAAGTTTCTCCAACACAAAGTTTAGGTCCCAGGCTGGAGTGGGAGCTCTCCTGAGGAGTCTTAAATTTTTGACCTCTCTAAGGAATTGTTTTAGCAGTGGATGAGAGAAGAGGGGTGGCTCAGTATTATAATGTGCTGATATGGCTGGGGCATGAATCTTAACTGACGAGAAAGATAGGCCCTTGTGGAGCATTTCTGTTAAATAATCCAGAATATGAGGTAAGCTGGGCACCGTTGTGCCCATCCCTTGAGATTGGCTCCAGGAACAGTATATTTTCCACTTTTCTGAATAGGATTTTCTAGTACTAGGCCTCCTTGCCTCAAGAATGACATCCAGCACCTGTTTACTGAGGGTTGCTAGAGGTGAGCTCAGGGAATTAGCAAGGCTGCAAGGTTCAGGGTTTGATGCTGAGGGTGCAGAACCTGGCCTGCCATGGTTGTAGCACTGTCAGACTGCGCAAAGGGGGGTATCAGTGCTGGTATGGCCAGTCCAGTGCAATCAGAATTGTCCTTGGTTTGTCCTGTTTGATCTTAACAGGACCTTCTAGTGGAGAGGTAGAGGGGGGAAGGCATAATCTGAGAGGCCTTCCCAGGTAAAGGACAGGGCATCCACTTTCCAAGCTTGACAGTGGGGAGTCCTGGTGCAGTAATTTTTCAATTGGTGGTTCTGAAGGGAGGCAAACAGGTCTACCTCTGGAGTCCCCCATTTGTTCCTCAAGAGCTTAAATATTTGGGATTCCAGTTTTCATTTGTGTGAGTCCAAGAGATTTCTGCTTAAGTTGTCTGCCAGTGAATTTAGTTTGCCTGGCAGGAATTGAGCTTGTAGGTTCACTCAGTTGCTCATGGCTGTGTTCCACAGAGCCATGGCTAGTCTGCAGAGTGGGTAGGAATGGGTTCCCCCCTGCTTGTTTATGTACCACAACAGTGATGTTGTCTGTCTTTACCAATAGTTGTCCTGGAAGAATATGTTCTTTGAAGGCTGTCAGAGCATTCTGTACAGCTAACATTTCTTTTTGATTGACATGCAGGTGCATCTGTATTGAGTTCCATTTGCCCTGAATTCACTGCCCTGCCATGTGAGCCCCCCGTGCATAGTCTGATGCATCTGTTGTTAGGGTTAGTGAGGCAGGGGGTAGAATGAAAGGGAGTCCCTTGTTGTGGTTGCAGGCCTCTGCCCACCAAAAGATCTCTGCCCTTAGGCAAGGGATGATAGGAATCATTGTTTCCAGGTCCTGAGAATGCTGACACCATAGACTTTTTAGATACCATTCTAGTTTCCTCATATGAAGTCTTGCATATGGAATTAACAGAATGCAAGAGACCATGAACCCCAGGGCTTTCAGGATTTTCCTTGCAGATAGCTGGGTTTTTGTGGCCATTAGGTTGAAGTAGGTTGTCAAATAAACTTGTTTCTCTGGAGTGAGGAATGCCATCTGGGAAGTTGTATTCAAGCTTGCTCCCATGAATACAATCTGTTGGCAGGATATTAGGTGTGATTTTGTCTCATTGATGGTGTACCCCAGTGAAGCTAGAAGTCTCTTTACAAATGCCAGGTGCTGTAATAGCAAGTCCTGACCCTCTGCCTGAATCAGGCAATCATCCAAATATGGGTAAATCTGAATATTTCTCTGCCTGCAAAATGCAATGGCTGGAGCTAGGCACTTTGTGAATACCCTTGGTGCAGTAGATAAGCCAATGGGAAGTGCAGAGAACTGATAGTGCATAAAGCCTGCCCTGAAGCATAGGTATTTCCTGCAAGATTCCCTTATTGGGATGTGCAGATAAGCTTCTTTTAAGTCTAGGGTTGCCAGACAGGCATCCTTGGCTAGCATAGGAAGAAGCTGTTGGAGCATTAACATTTTGAATTTTGGAACCACCAGAAAGGTGTTGAGGATAGATACTTCCAGGATAGGACACCAGGAGTTTTCTTTTCTGAGAACCAGGAACAGTCTTGAATAGAAACCTTGTCCCCTTTGTTCTTCTGGGACAGGTTGAATAGCCTTGATGCTGAGGAGAGAGAGAACTTGTTTTTAGGGCTCAGTCCACTGGTTTGGGGGGAGGTCTGGCCATCCACTTGGGAATGGGAGAGAGTGGCAGTGGAATCTGTATCCTAGGGAAACTGTGTTTAAAACCCATTTGTCTTGGGTAATGAATTCCCAATTTTTTGCATGCAACGTGAGCTTTCCTCCTAAAGGTGCAAGTAGTTGAGCAAGCTTAGAAGAGTTAAGGATAAGTCATTGTGCAATTTTTCCATAGGGGAGGCTTACAACTCCCTGCTTTGGAAGTGGGAGCCCCCCACTGCTTAGATCTGTGCATAGCCTGAGATTGAAGTCTTGGTGGTCTGCTGCTCCTGGGTTTGGACTGAGAAGGCCTGGAAGGGACTGGAAAGGACCAGTTCTTTGAAGACCAGTGCCTACTGAATCTAGGTGGCTGTACTTGTAAGAAATATTTAACTGTTTGCCTAGATTTAGCTTTTTCCTCCATTCTTTTGAGGACTTCTTCTGTTTTGTTGCCAAAAAGGCGGTCTTGGTTTAAGGGTGCATCCAGTAATTTAGCTTTAACATGATCTGGCAAGTTTTTTTCCTTAAGCCAAGCATGCCTTCTAAGTACAGACCCAGTGACAGCAGCCCTGCAAGATGATTCTAAAGCATCAAAACCACACTGCAAAGTATGTTTACCAACTTGGTCAGCAGAATGCATTTACTCTTGTAAATCTTTGTGTTCTGCACAGGAATCAACATAATTTTCTGTTTAGTTAGTCCCATAATATGTTGCTGATACTTTAACATATGAAACTGGCAATTCAAAGCCCTAATGGCCAGAGTAGCAGAGGTATACCCCTTCTTACCCCATCTGTCTAAAGCCCTAGAATCCCTGTTTGAAGGGGTAGGATTCTTGGCAGTAGTAGCCTTAATGCTTTTAGGTACTTGGGAAATGGTCTCTGGATCCGCAGTAGGATTCTTAAAGAGAAATTTGTGAGAGTCAGGTACTCTATATTACCTGTCAGGTTTCCTGGGAGCTGGAGGCAAAGTGTCTGCAGTAAGGCTGGATTCCAGGAAAACATCATCTACAATCTCCAGAACAGGGGGGATAGCTAGAGGCCTGTGATGAGGTAGGTTTAAGAATTCCCTAAGTCTATTTTTGGACTGTAAATAGTCCTGGCTTTCCCAGCGGAAATGTTCCCTAAGGGTATGCAAGGTTTCACCAAAAGAAAAATCCTCTGGAGGGGAAGCAGAGGGAATGGAATCCTCTGCATCAGAATCCTCATAAGTAGATAAGGGTAAATCCTGGTAGTCAGAAAGAATAGAAATATCAGATTCCTGATCAGAAGAATCAGAAGGAAAATCAGTTCTAGGTCTCTTAGAGGGGGAAGGCTGGCTTCCCCTAATTAAGGTAATAAGGTCTTCAGCAATTCTAATCATTTGTTTTTGAGGCATGCTGGCCTGGGAATGCGCTTTGGTTGTCAGTTTTCTAGGCATAGTGCAAGCTTTAGGGCTGAAGAATTCAGTATTTTAGCTTGAAACAAAGTCATTGGTTTAATATGAAAATCCATAGGCCTGAATACACCCTCAGAAGCCGGTGCCTGCACAGTGGCTCTGGACCCATCCAAGGTAGAGACATCCACAGGTTCCATAGTCGAAGAAGCATCTCACGGCATACCGGACTCCGAATGGGTCTCAGCAGAGGCCTGCAAATCTGTAGAAGCGGGTATCAGGGGCTGTGAAAGCACCTCACTGAGTACCGGCAGACTGGCAACTAGCTTAACGGAAGCGTCGTCGACAGTTTTGGACCTATCTGGTCTGTCTCTGTCTTTATCCTTACATTTTTTTGGAAAATCGGTAGTCAGATGGCTTAACAAAGCCATTTTGGAGTACAGAGATCAAGAACAAAAGTATTTAGCTATAAAAATAGCCCAACGATGAATAGTTCAGGCATTGAACAAGGCACAAAACCAACAGTGAGGGACTTCGTGGTCTGGGCCTAAACTGTGTGATGCAGTAAGAATGAAAATGTCTATGAGGTATTTGCTTTCCACAGGTAAGACAATTATAAATTTTTTCTGATATCGGTTAGAGCAAGAAAAAAGTTTCCCCAATGGAGTACTTAACATTTTGAAGACTTCACGTCTGAAACTCGAAAACGAAAATTTCAGGAGTCGGCCGACCAGCACTTGTGAACTGCTTCTGCTTTGGGCACCACACACCAGGAAAGACTGATGTAATGGGATTGGCTGCATGTTTTATACCCCTGATGACCTGACATCATGGAAGAAGCAACAGCATCCGACGCAGAAATCCCAAGACTCTGGTATTCAGGCCAGCTGAGGGCTACCTGCAGGCAGATAACCCAAATGTGATGACTGCAACAGTGAAACACGAAGAACATCACATGTTTGCATGGTCCTAAAAATGTGTGCAATGGGCCTATAATTTGAAAACAGCCCAAAGGTAAACGTTATCCACCACTGGCCAGATGCATTTTCTTTGAATGTGGGTTTCAATGTTGTTTCAATGAATGTGAGTTTCAGGAGCAGAGAAGTTTTAATGTTAAGTCTGTTTTCAATGTGAGACTGTATTGCTTTGTTTAGCAAATGTCTATCAGTGTTAGTGTTATACAATTTAAAATAAAAGTTTTAAATTAAATCAAAATAATCATTGTAGAAGTAAAGCATAAAACAGTATGCACATTACAATATTTATGGTAAATGGGGAGAAATAGCCAAGAAATGGGACACTGGAATGGTTGCAGGGGAGGGCTGTGTATTTTTGAGATTGGAGGTAGTCTTGATATCCAAGGATAGACAGTTCCAGAGTTTGGTCATCGAGTAGGTGTATAGAGATTGTCTGGCAGTTTTGTTTGATTTGTATAAGGTTAAGAGTTGCTTGTCTTCAGAGCAAAGAAACCAGCTGGAGTTGTAGATGTGGAGAATTCAGTTTAAGGCTGGACAAGCTTCATGTTTGTAAATAACATTATGGGCAATTGTAAGTTGGAGATAGTTTAGATGTTGTGGGAGTTCTAGCAAATTAAGGGGAATAAGAACAGAGTAGTGGTAGTTAGAGATAGCTGTAGCAAATTTAGCAATTTTGTTGTAGCAGGATTTGGGTTTATTTTTTAGTATAGTCTGAAGGTTAAGATGGGTCACTGTATAGTAGGGAAGGTAATAGATAGGTTGAGGATAATGTAATTTTGGTAGATGCATCCATAAAGTATCTGTGTTTATAGAGCATCCCTACTTTGTGATGTGTTTTTGATGGTATTATGTATGTGGAGATCGAAGGCAAATGTGTTGTCTATAGTTACTCCTAGTAATTTGGTATGTGGGACTACTTCAATTTCTGTGTTATTTAGAAAAAATATCTTAAAGCTGGTTAGGGGTTTTTGGTGTGAAAAGAAGGTGTTTGTTTGGGGGAGGGGGGTAGTGATAGTTATGCATTATTAAGCCAGGACTCAATGGAGTTAAAAAAAATAACCCAAACCTCTTTTAAGATGTACAATGTTGTTGGAGGAGCACATAAGTACTGAGTAGTCAGCGTACTGGATGACGGAGCTTTGGCATACTGGATGAGGGAGCTTTGGCCAGACACAGAGTGGAGATTACTTATCAAAGCACTGAAGAGTAGGGCTTCTAGGATGGCTCCTTGTGGAACCCCAGTTTTATTGGTAAGATACAGAGAAAGACAACCTTGCCATTTGACACATTGTTGTCTATCTGATAGGTAGTTAGAAAACCACTGTAAGAAGACCTAGAAAGGCCAAGGGAAGAGAGTTGTAAGAGTTTGGGATGTGAGACAGTATTGAAAGCTTTTGATAAATCAAGAAATAAAGCTGATGTTAGGTGACCACAGTCTCTTGCTTTATTAATTATGTCTGTAAAGGATATTAATGCGGTAGTTGTACAATGACCAGGCCTGAAACAATGTTGGGTGGGTGTTAGTAGATTGTTATGGATAAGGTGGTCAAGGATTTGTTTAAAAATACATTATTCTAGAAGTTTTGAAAGAGAAGATAGGATGGCAATGGAGCGGAAGTTAGACCTCCTTTGTGTAATGGGGTAACAATTGATTTTTCCAGAGGGAGGGGACACAGGATTCTGTGATAGATCTACTGATGAGAATACTAACTGGATAGGCAATAGCATCAGCAGCAATTTTCAGATATTCAGTTGGAATGTTATCTGCAGAAAGAGAACATGGTTTTAACTGATATAGTAGAGTTCACATATAGCGAGTGGGTGCAGGGTGCAGTGTCAGGCTAGGAGATTTAGAATCTGTAGTTCAGTTGTTTTGTGGAGAGAGTGAAGGGAATGAAATGTCTTTTAATGGTGTGGGGTTGTGATAAAGAGACTTGTTAGGACTGAAGAGGAGGGTAGCTATGCTTTCAATGAAGTAGGTATTAAACAACTCTGCTCTTTGAGATGGGGATTTGTCAGAAAACAGGATAGGACTTTTTTTGGATCCTGGAGTAAGAAGTGATGAAACAGCAGAACAGAATTTTGTGGGGGGTTTCTTGTGATCGGATAATTGTTGTGTGAAGTATTATTTCTTATCAGAGGCTGTAAGTTTCTTTGCTTGATTATGTAGATGTCTGTAGTTTTGTAGATTTAGGTAATTTCTGTTTTAGTATCATTCCTTCCAGGCTTTGTCTCTTGCTAGTAGTAGTGTTTTTGTGGACTTTGTTAGCAAAGGTGCATGATTGATTTTAGTTCTTTTTGTATGAAGAGAAACTATGCTATTGTGGGTATCCAGAAAAAGTTTATTAAAGCAATTGTATCATCTAGTGGTATTTTTTTCAGTATAGATCAGTTTAGGGATTTTAGGATATTTATCAAGTGTTGCGGGTTGAAGTTGGGTTGCAGGGGGGTTTATAATTATGGCCTTTAGGTTACTGGGTGGTTATCCTGTAGGTGTTTGTAGGCAGGTGGCCAGTTAATAAATCTGGGAGTAGGACAGAACTGGAATATTTATTCAAGCCTTTGATTAAAATCCAGTCCAAAGTTGACTCTTGGTTGTTGTTTTTAGGGATTCTAGTTGGTGTTGTAATAAGTTGAATGAATCCAAAGAGATTTAGACTGTTGTCAGAGACGTCTCAGATTAAGTTTTGCAAATTAAGATTAACATCACCCATGATTATAGTTTCATTGGATATGGTTTGTGATATTCAGGACAGGATATGTTGTAATACAAAAGTGTTCTAACCAGTAGGGATGTAAAGAGCTATAATGCAAAGTTGTTTCGTATTTTTAAGTTTTAAGTGAGCAATAAGGAGTTCAGCATTGTTAAATTTTGGAATGGACTTAAGGTACTATTGCATATGTGTTAGTATATGTGTTACTGCTACTCCTTTTTTATGAATTCTGTCAGGTCTTAGTATATCACAGCCTGGAAGAAGTTCAGTGCCTTGTATATCGGTTTTAGCCATGTCTCTGTAATTTCAAGTATATCACGAGTATGTTGCATTAGCCACACCTGGAAGTCTGTTAATTTATTACAAATACTGCAAAGATTGAGTGTGGCCACAAAGAGAGAGTTAGAGGAGGGCCTATTAAAAGAAAGGTGAGTTGAATAAGGTCCTGGATTTGGACGGATATCTCTGCATAGGGATAGACAGAAGAAATGGGAGCTGCTATGGGTGGTCCTGATTGGTTTTCTTTTTGAAACTGGTTCTAAAAGAAGCAGTGGAGTAGAATTGTAGCAAGGTTGTAGCATTTTATATCTAACAAATAAAAAGGTTGTGTAATTTAAACAGCAGCTCTTTATTTATATTTGTAAGCCTGGGTCAGATATGGTATGTTTTCTGATTACTTTGGTTTTAGGGCAGATAACTGTTGTGTACTTTATAAGAAGTGAGAGAGCTAGTGTGAGGCATAAGAGGCAGATTATTTAGGGGTAGGGGTATGCCATATTTACAGAAGTTAATAAGAACAGGAGGCAGAAGAGAATTGAGAAGAGCGGGAGGTGAGAAAGATAAGGGGAAGAATACATAGTGAGTGGTGTGTTCGTTTTTGTGATACTTCAGTTACAGCTACCTCTGGGTTGGATGGAGTTGATTAGGTCTGGGGTGCAGTTGGTGGTTAAGTGGGTATTATATGTGATTGGAGGAAGTGATGAGAGGGACATGGTTACAGTTAGTATAAATGTAATTGACGTGGGTGGGAATTGGGGTAGTGTAGGGAAGCGGAGTGAGCCTGAGTGCAGCAATGGTGAACGGAGCGGGCTGGACCTGAAATGTGCACAAATGCCTCAAGGAAAACAATCTGTAAGTAAGAGGCAGCTTATCGCAAAACCTTAGAAAGCCGGAGAGTAATGCAAGGATAATAACCTGTAGGGGAGAGATAGAGGCAGCTTATCGCAAAACCTTAGAAAGCCGGAGAGTAATGCAAGGATAATAACCTGTAGGGAGAGATCACAGGAAAGGGGACCAGAGCTAAAGGTAAAAAGCTATGAAGTTATTGATCTAGAAACAAACTGTAGGGACTTGCAGTAAAGAAAAAACTAAACAGATGGAGGAACTCAAATACACTGCTGGTCACAGTACTGGTATAGCTGAAAGACCAAGCTGTGTAACACTTCAAATGCTGAAAAATGGGGCATACAAAAATATAAAATGAGAGGCAAACATACAGGCTAATGGGGATGGGGTGGAATAAGTCGAGGGAGACTTGGTGATGTGCACCTACACAGTTTAGGGGCAGCAGATATTTTATAAAGACGACACACACACACACACACACACACGCACACACGCACGCACGCACACATGCACACACACACACAGCACATATACACACACACACACACACACACACACACACACACACACACACACACACACACACACACACACACACACACACACACACCCACCTCTACCCTCATAGCCACTTGAACAATCCTTCACTTCCATTTGTGTTCCATCCCAGTAAATTAAATCTTCTTGCTGAATGCAAACCATCAAAAAGTTAAGTTTGATATTGCAATTTAATGTCATTCACAGACAGCTCTGTCTAAATCTAGCAAAGCTGAATAAGAAACAGCTGAACCATTCATTCAGGATGGACTGAAGTGTGAGTGAAGTACATTTTTTATATGACTAATAGTCTGCAGGGGCTGGAGATTTCTAGGCACCAGCAACAGATTCATTTCATGTGGAGTCTGAAAACTGTCACACTCTAGGAACAAATCACACATGCATGGATAATGCACACACTGGGAAAAATCATATATGCACGGATAATGACCAGATGAGTTATTACTAGTGTCCTAAGTCAGTTTTCACTTGCAATAGAAAGGATTATGGGCCATGTATGTGGCTTAACAGCAGGGATTTGTGACAGAGTAGTAGGTGTTAATGTATGAACTGACGGGATACACTGCAAACTTGACCGCTGGCAGCATTCACCTCTGTGATTCTACACTGCTGCATTTTAATGTTGGCAGGACCCACGTATTCCACTCTCTAAGGTAAAATTTCCATGAAAGCTGGCAATGTTTATTCCAGGCTTTCAGAGCAGAGGAAGTTTGAGCAGACTGAATTTTGTATCACGCACAGCAATTCATAACATCTGTAAAGTAACCCTACACAAGTTCTAATTTCTGATATAGTTCATGTTATGGTGCATGTTACTTAGAAAGGTAAATTTGCATGTCTACCACTTAAGAGAATTAGGCAACTTACCTTTACCTGTATGATGTACCTTTGTTCATCATTTAGCATTAAGCTATCCTATGAAATTCAACTCAAGTGGTTATATATTTAAACAGATTTAACAGGTTTTATGTCATCTAACACATTTTTGAAACTGTTCACTATTTTACTCAAGAACCTAATGTAAAGGAGTGTCATATTCTTGAGATATGCCAGTGAGAATATGGATACACTGTTCCTAGTTAAAGTATGAATACATGCATATTACATTACAGAATACCATTCCTCAGGGATTTTCAAATGTTTAAACATATATATTAAAAGTATGTTTAGTGATTCCATTAGGGTTGAACAGTCTGCAGCAAACAAAAGGCTGTAAGCTTGCAGAGTTCATATAGTTCATATATAAAAGTGAGAGGGCTATTACTTTGGACATTTTAACAATGTTGTGTTTAGTAATAAAACACTAATGTTGTTTAGTACTCACTTAGCATTCTGACCTAAAAACTAAGTATGCAGATTATCTGAAAAGCCATTCTTGTATGGATGTAGATATAAGCACAGTCAAACTAAAGACAAGTATCAGTTTGGGATTTGTTTTGTAGGAGGCATTTGGGCAGCCAGTACTTTCAGCCGGACTTCCTGTTGCTTTTCTCTCACTAAGTCAATGGCCTGTTGATTTTTCAGGCTCTGCAGTTCTATCCACTTAATTAACTCAGCCAGTAACTATACTCTCAAATAAAAAATCATATCAAATTAAATGATCGCACTGGTGTCAAGTAAGTCTTGGCAACTACTATGGAAAATCCAAGCAAGCCAAATGGAAAACTTATCTTGTGCACTCACCAGAATGAATTGCTCAGCTTTCTGCTGTTTTTAACGCTGCAACTACCAATGGGATTCCTTTGCATTTTTTTTTTTTTTTGGATTGGGCTTGGGACCTAGAACAGTATTCAGGGCCTAAAACAGCAACTCTGGCATTCCTTTATACAGTGAGGTTAAACATGATACAGTTCCACTTGGCAGTTGCTCGAAAATCTGTGCAGAGCACCCTCTCTCTCTACTTCAGTCAGTAGAATCAAGAATTATACATTTAATACTTCAAGACAGTTTCCCAGTCACAGAAGTAAAGGTTTCATTACACAATAATTTTTATCATGCAATAAAAGATGAAAAGGAAAAAAAACAACAGTATTTGCACTGTTAGCTTCCATTATGAATATTTCCTCATACCAAATACTAAAAAAATACTTTACTTCTTAGTTTGAAGCTGAAGGGTGTATAAAGAGATTTCAGTATGATTGTATGTACTTCTTTGGGAAACTAATGTTAGTGACAAAACTAATCATTAAAAATACTGTCAGCTAGAGTTCATGTAAAGTCCAGTACAGTTTTCCATGTACTTAACTGCAAATAAGTCATTTCTGTCTCTTTGACATATGTATACCCTTATTCTGAAAAATTCAACTTAGTCTGCTCTTTTAAATGCTGTACTTTGTGTTTTCTGTATTCTAGTCCAATCCTTTGTTTTCATGTAGACATACAAGACAATGTTAGTCTAATCTTTTACTATTCCCCTAGCAAAATTAATAACACAGCCGGTGATTCTCTCTTTGCAAGCTCTGTAAGTAGATCCTGGAACTCTCTTCCAGCTGATATTACCTTACTTTCCACCTTAGGTCAATTTAAAACTAGACTCAAACAACATTTGTCACTTAACTGGCTATGTCAATGTATCAAGCCTGGCTAACTCTCTCTAGAATGTGTAAAAATCTGTTGACCAGTTTACTGTGTAATTTAATTTAATCCTGACTTGCGCTCGGGATTAACTCTAACCTGTGGAATTTGTTTAACTTGCTTACTTATGTAATCTCTGTAAATAGTCTGTTTGTAATATGTAATACTGGTATTATGTAATGCTGTATCTGCTTTCCCTTGGAGCTTTTCTCCCCGGGCCTCCGCTGAAAATGGACATGCATCCAGTCGGACTATCCCGGTCAACAAATGTAAAATAAAAAATAAATAAAAATAAATTCCCCTTCACTGGCCACCATAGAAGCCACGTGGTTAGCTGTCTCATCCAATTTCTTAAATATGTGACTGTAGGCAATTCTGTCTGATAAAATCAGTTTAATACTTTATTTAATTCACTTGGGCACTGGCACAACTACCATTCTCCTCTCGAGCTATAAAGATCTCTCTGGCCACCAAAACACATAGTTCTGGGGAAATCAAGCTAAAGCAGTTGGGCAAGTAGCAGAATGTATATGGATAAACCTGAGCTGTGGCTCTGTGATAGAGAATACGTCTATCACATGCATATGGCACTATGCATACTAAGCACAGAAGTGTGAATGTGTGGAACTTGTTTCCTGCCATGATCACGGGCATTGTGAAGTTATGTTAAACATTTATGTTCAGTGGAAACACTCAAAGGTTCTGCCTTTCAAATAAAGCTGCAGTTTAGACCTAAAGTATGCACAAACACTTTTCAGGTGTGACAACACAGGGTTTTGTCCTTGCCAAATGCCCCAAACCTTTTTTTGCAGTGGCATGTGTCTTTCCTAGAAAAAAAATGTCTCAGGTTTAACAACAAACAAGCTGCCCCTCCCTTAATGAGTTGCACGTGTTTAATACCATGATCATTGAATTACATACACATACCATACTTACTTATTTGTTTATTTAATTCTGCTGTTGGACAGGCATTTTGTATTCACTCTTTTTCATGGCAAATCCAGAAAGAAGTACTAAAAAGACAGGCCATTAAAGTTAATACTCATTACACCAACCTAGAAGTAACATAAAAGCTGCACCCAGCAACTGCTATTTCATTATTCCTTAAAATGGGTGCACAACAGATAATTTTATTCATTTATCAGGCTTGCATCTGTTTTATACCATGTACACACATAGAACTTCCAGTTCCACTTCCAAGTTCAGGGTGGCATAATTTGAAATTTCATGGTCCATGCGCCAGATGGACGGCGCAGTGGTGCAAGCAGCAGAGGTTCTCCGGTTTGATTCTTGGCTTGGGTGCCTTCTGTGTGGAGTCTGCATGTCCTCCCTGCATTCGTGTGGGTTTCCTCCAGGTGCTCCAGTTTTGTCTCACATTACAAAGACATGCATCTGGAGCATTTATCCCTGGGCCTCTGCTGAAAATTGGCTCTTTCCAAGTCAGACTTTCCCAGTTAACAAATGTAAAATAAATAAATAAAGAGTGAAGACTTGATAAAATTGCACAGAGGAGGCACAGCCTGCTAAAATTGAAAAAAAAAAATGCTCCAATACATTTGCAGTAAAGAATGCAAAAAAAAAAAGAAAAAAACATCCAGAGCAAATACAAGATAAAAGATCAAATGTTTGTGGAGTCAAGGCAACATTAACAGATCATGACAAACAGAAATTCCAAACACAGCTCCGAAGACGGTGAAGTTGTAAGACTGCCATGGAGTGATTTACTCTATGTAAAACTAGACAGCATTCTTTCAGCAGAAAACTGCTGACAGCTGAGATGATCTGAAGCAGTATGACTTGAGGAATCTTTCTCTGCATCTCCTGACTATCATATGCCTCACAGTCTTTCTTTTCTTGCAACATTTTGGATATTAGCATTGTGGTGACAAGGTCTCTTTTTTGATTTGTACGTTCTAGCTGCTGATAGACTGTAATTCTGTAAACACACACACACACACACACACACACACACACACACACACACACACACACACACACACACACACACACACACACACAAAAATTTAGTGTTGACATTTTCCAAGTACAATAAAGACCACATCATCTCAAATATGCTGTTCCCCCAAAGTAATAACAGAGAGAAAAGAAAAAACATCAGTAAGTACAGGCTTGTTAGCTTAGCAACACTGGCAGGGAAAGTCATGGTGAAAATCTTGAGGGGAAGCCTAGTAGCAATTCTAGAAAACAACAATTTCCATGGTAGCAACCAACATGGGTTCGAGGCTAGAGGCAGCTTTCTGCTATAGCCCATCCAGTTTTATGACAGAGTTACAGGTGACCATGACAGAAGAATACTAGTAGTTGTAGATTACCCTGGACTCAGTCTCACACAGCGGACTGATAGGAAAACTAGCGGATCTGATGTTGTCAATTTTCATTCTATCCTCAACTGTTGGGTTCAGATCCAAACCTCGGATGTGACTTGGTCATTACTAAAGCTCGTGGTAACCACAAAGCTCTCAACCTTCTCCCTTACCCATAATGCACTAACCCCTAACATACCACAGATCTTATTTGCCACTTTTTGCATAAGGACATGGTCAATCATAGCTCCTGAGCTTTATCGCTATTCTTTCAGATAAGTTAAAATTTGTCTTTTTTTCTATACAAGTAAATGGAAAAGATTTTTTTATTTGGCACAACAAAATAATGTTGATCCATTTTCTGCTCTGATACATAACATACTTGAATTTTTAACTTTACTCTTTAAAGAAGGGGTGAGCTCCTCTACCATTAAGGTTCAATTAGCAGCCCTATCTAATTACCATATTGGATTTGAAGGTTCTTCAGTAGCCTCTTCTAAACTTTGCAAAGCATTCTTGAGAGGCACTCTTCTTTTGAGACCACCATTTAAAGACCCTACTCCACCATGGGATGTGAACTTGGTACTACAAGCATTAACATATTCCCCCTTCAAACCAGCAGCTAAATGTGACCTTAAGTTTCTCACTTGGAAAACTGTCTTTCTAGTAGCCATTATATCAGCTAGAAGAATTTCAGAACTTCAAGCCCTGTCTTCAAAACCTCCCTACTTGATTTTTCACAAGGATAGGGTTATAGGGTCTATATTATATCTTCAAAGTCAGTTCAGCAAACGGCATTTTACATCAAAATGCCATTCAGCAAACTGTTCATAGTGAGATTGCGGTACAGTGAAGATCAGAAAATGTGCCCTTTCCTCACTGTAGTGCGATCTCAGAGTTGGTATATATATAATTAGCGGGGGGTAGAGGGGGCACAGCCCCCCACAACAATGAGTTTGCTGAATGGCATTTTGAGGTAAAATGCCATTCGTTGAACTGACTTTTCGAGGATATAATATAGACTGGGGTTACATTACAAACCAATGAATCCTTTCTTCCCAAGATGGTGTCAGAATCCAATATCGGTCAGTCCATTCATTTGTCAGTATTCTTTTCTATATTTGCAAACAAAGGTGAATATATGTTGCATTTATTAGATGTTCAAAGACAATTATGTTTTTCATCCACATAGGACAAAAGAAATCAGAAAGACAGACCAATTGTTTGTTTCCTTTGCAGATTTGAAATTGGATAAACCAGTCACAAAAGTAACTTTAGCCAGATGGCTGATTGTATTTCTTTTATCTAAAATAAATTGGGTCTTACCTTAACTAAACCTGTAAGAGTTCATTCAACTAGGTTTATGGCATCTTCTTCAGTATTTCTATTCAGGGCTTCCATGGACAGCATATGTGCAGCAGCAACTTGGGCAAGTCTTCATACCTTTATCACTCATTAAAAATTTGATTTGGTCTCAAGGGGTAGAGCATCTTTTGGTTCAGCTGTGCTCATGAATATCCTTCCTTGATCAGAGCTTCAGATCTGAACCCAACAGTTGAGGAAATATGGAAATAGACAACACAGATGGAACGTTATGGTGAGTACATAACTTCTTTTTTTTTTGGGAGAGGACTAAGACTGAGGATCCAGATAGCTCTATGGCTGAATGGCAGACACAGAAGGCTGTGATAAGATAAACAATGTTAGGGATTATGAAGGTGACTAACAGAATACTGCAAGGAGTCTATCCTGGTTCTAGTGTTCATCTGTATGTCTTAGACATACTGCATGGAACAGAGAGCAGAATCAACCTGTTTGTTAGTGACATCTAGGGGCACAGGCTGACCAAGGAGGCACAAAGGTGGCAGTTAAGGTTCAGTGCAAACATGTGCAAAGTAATGCACCTGAACCACAACAATCCCAGTGTGAAATATCAGCTGGGTGGACCGGAATTGATGGCAACAGAGCAAGAAAAAGGATCTGGAGGTGTTCTGATCACACCTGGATTGGACCACCTCTAGCAAAGTGAGAGAATGGTGGCAGAAGCATACAGATTGCTGGGGTGTATCTTTATGGAGATGGAGTCCAGAAGAAAAGAGATAATGCTTTCAACCAATAAGGCCCTCATCAGATCACAGTTTGAGTCTTCCATGCACTTTTTGAAGCCATTTAACGAAATATTATTCAGGATACTGAAATGAATCCAGAGAAAAGTTACCAGAAAGACCCAAAGGATGGAGGGGAAGGAATATGACCAGAGACAAAAGGAGCTAGAAATTCAGACCAGAAGATATGGGGGACATGGTTTACTATCATATTGTTGCACCGACATTGTGTGAGTGTTTAGATTTCTGAATCAAAATATTGAAAATCACAAGAACGAACAAACTAAATGTAGAATGCAGCATTTCGGTAAAGTCAACATCTCAGAAATGTCGACTTTACTGAAAATACTACACTTCCGGTTAACAATAACAAAATGCTTTTGCAGGGGGGGCAAGCCCCCCTGCACCCCCACATCCCACTACTACTTATATATACAAACTCTGAGATCGCACTACAGTGAGGGAAAGGGTACATTTCCGATCCCCACTATAGTGCAATCTACATTCAAAATGTTGAAATGCACAATAGCATTCGCTGTTGTGTATTTCAACATTTTTTTTTTTTTGTTATTTCAAATTGTTGAATTGGGGGATCAGACATACAGAATTCGAACAAAGTTTGATCACCCTTTTGATTATAAACCGGGGGACATGATACTGGTGCATATGATCTGTTTCAGGGAAATGTGAATGGGTCATTAAGAATGGTAAGGATTTATAGGGAAGTAAGGGGTGCAGGAAGACTTCTGAAAGTGTTTTTTCACAAAGAAGATTGTGGATCCAGTGTCTACCACAACTGGTGGTAAAGAGGGAATCCATAAAGGCATTCATGACAGCATGGGAAAGGTGGAAAAGGGAAGATAAAGAATAGGGAATGGATGGGATGTAGAATGTTGAATGCACTTTAAAGGGCAAAGTAGCTAAGCTTAAGTCTCCTTCTCATGTTAAGTAAATGTAAAGCAATGTAATGTAATCAGCCCTTGCGAAGATACACTTTCACAAATGCTTACTAAGAATAAAAAAAAAGTACAATGATTTTAAGTTCACCAATGAGTAAGCATGCTCTGGATGATATTTGGAGGAGTCGGCCAGAAGTAAAACTGAATAATTCCTTTCTCTGTTTTTCATTAGGTGTTGTCTCAGATTTTTTTGATTACCTTGTGACTTTTACTTTATCTTTTGGATTGCTCACTTATGTTGATGATACTTAAAGACCATGCTACAGATGATATAAGTCTGTGATTTTCTCCCCTCTCAGATGACTCTTTGTACATGCAATTTAGCACTGTTTAGAATGCAAGAACTATTATACAGGGGAATAAAGGAATAACTGCAATATCTAATAAAGAAGTATGAGGGGAAATATGAGCCAGATTAGTGGAGCAATGCAAGACATCAGAAATCTCAGGAAATTAAAACAGAAAAAACAAGTTAAAAAACTGACCTTCTAGTAGAATGGGAAAAGTCCTGATAAAACAAATACAGAAGCTAAAAGATACAGTGAACTACCCTCATGGACTTATTAAGCATAAAACTTGAACCTACTTTGAATATAATGGAGTAACAGTGAAGTACACCAGGGGCTTTATCATGAAAGCAGAACTTACACAGCTATGACGGGATAAACAGAACCTGCAGCTAGAGGAATAGAAAAAAATAGATTTGCCATTATAGCACAAAATGAGGAAAACAAGAGCATTTCTGGTTAATACATTTGCAGCAAAGACAAGCATGAGTTCAAACAACAAGATCTCTAGGATTCCTTGAAGAAACACTCTCAGTGGGGTATTGCAGATGTATTCAGGAACTACTCTGTAAAACTTTATTGGGGAAGTATAAAACCTTGCTCTGAGGACTCCAAAGGAGGAAAAAATGTCTCAGTCTGATTAGAAGATACTTCCTCACCAAGCCAAGCCTAGAAAAGTAGGTATGGTTGACAGCCCTGGCTCATTAGACAAGACTGAACAGGTGATTCTGAAGCTTAAGAACAGCACAATCTCTGAGACGGGTTGTTTAAAGTCTACATGGAATGGCTCTAGTGTTTGCATAGATGTTTAATATATGGTAAAAGGGAGGAAACCTTGAGCCACTGCATTATGGCAAGGTGTAACTACAGCAATCCTGAAGACAGGGGAAATGATTTGATAAATGCTCTAGGGACTGACTGTACTACTGTATACAGACAGCGAATTTTACACCGTTTTTTTCAAAGGGATTGCACAAATGTTTTACATAACTGGTTCATAGTTACCAAGTAGGATTTGTTAGAGGTAAACC
This sequence comes from Protopterus annectens, assembly GCF_019279795.1. Taxonomy (NCBI): domain Eukaryota; kingdom Metazoa; phylum Chordata; order Ceratodontiformes; family Protopteridae; genus Protopterus; species Protopterus annectens. The sequence goes on from NC_056728.1 coordinate 1,708,594,900, forward strand.
TCTAGCCAGTCAGAAAAAAAAGACTTGCTGAGCTGGTACAGATATAGAGAAACTCTAGTAAGCTTACAGTGGCATTAGTAGGTAGAAAATGGATGTGAGGGACAAATGGAATGATGCTCCATAAATCTACTCAGATATTGACTGAGGGACCAGATAGGGGTGCTGTCACCACTATTATTTATCTTTTATCGGGAATACCCAGCAATAAAAATCAGAGAAAAGAATAGTTTGCAGGTGATTATGTAGCAAAAAATAAGATCAGTAAAAGCCTTCTGCTATATGCAAAACTACCATGTTAACAAAGAGGACTGCAAAAACATTTGCCTCCTTGGTTGATTTGTGCTATCTGTGTTGGAGGAATATAGACTGCATTCAGCCTTTAAGATCAGCCAGCAAATCAGAATTATTTCCCATCTCAGTGTAAACTGAATGTTGACTGTAGTAACAGTCTTGGATTTTAAAGTATGCAGAAGAAGCTTAGATGCCTGGAATAAAAGTCCTCTAGGGAATAGCAGAACCTATCTGAGATTAACTTTAAAACATAAAGTATGGTTAAATTAATATGTGCAACAGAAAACAAAGTCAAATGCACTAATGGTCTCCTTCTTTGGTATTCTAAAAGGTATTAGTGTAAATATTCTCCTCAAGTTTGCATTGTTGACAAGGAGGCTTATATCCCACATTTCTGGAAATCTTAAAAAGAAAAGAAAATTGCTGAAGGATGCTATCTGTAAGAGCTAAAGTCTAAGAACTGTTACTTAGGAATAGAGATTGGAAGGGCTGGGGTTTGAGACTACAGACAATATTTTGATTTAGCTCAGATAATTAAATGTAGTAACATTATGGCAGTAGAAAGGAGGCCAAACAAAAGTAAGATGACTCACTTGACCTGAAGGGTAGTGGTAGTTAATATACAAATTATGACCTTCCACCAGTGATTCTTAAAATACTACATGATGGTTATTACAAGTTCTGCATCATATGATTCAAGCATCCAGTAATATGAAGCTTTGAAACATAAAGTAAACATTGAGACAATATTACATGAGAGGATAGGATGATGGTTCTTAAATACTGTAGAAGAATTACTACAATATCTGTATCATAGCTCTGAATATTGTAGCAGGTATCAAGATGATGTGACACAAGAGGATAGAATAATGGCCTGTATACTTAACAGAAAAAAAAAGAATATTTTTAGGGACTGGGAGATAAAAAGGATAATTCACCTTAGCCCACATTACAGGAGCTTAGAGGACTTGAGCATCTGAAACCTTACAATAAGAATTTACCTCAGACAGCCACAGACTGCTGGCCATACCTCTCAACTTCATAAAGCAAGAAATGTGGAAACAGGTATAAATAAAAGTTTGACAAAGGCCCAAAAATATGGACAATTTTTAAATACTGTTCTTACAAACTTAGAAAGTTGATAGAATAACAAGTTTTGCATTAGCATGAATTTTCTGAAGGGTATAAAGTCTGAAACTCAAATGTATTATTTTCTAACTTCCGTCTTTAATGATCTGCCATTAGTTTGACAGAAGACCAACATTTTATGAAAAAAGGACCAAAAATATAAGGCAAAAATCTGTACAGTTGAGAGGTATGTCAGACTGGCAAATTAGACTTCATCTGAAACAGACTCAAGTCTCTATCAGTTCATATGCAGTTCACTTTACTTCAAGTTCACAAGTTCAGACCCTACATATAAACTATCCAGAACTTCAGAGAATGTCCAAATTTTTGTCTTATATTTTTAGTCTGTCTCACAAAAAATGTGTGCTTTCCCTTGATAATCATTTGAGATTGAAGTCACTAAATAATGACAGACATTTAAGTTTCAGTCTTCATATCCTCCAAAAAATGCATATTAATGCAAACACCTGTTATTATAGCAAAACCAAAGAAATAAAAGAGAAGAGTGCTTTAAACACGACCAATAAACATCCAAAATAAAGCACCAAGGAGCCAGCAAAATGAAGCCACCAACACAGCGTAGAAAGGAGCAAAAACAGTCTGTTTTATTTAACGTTGCAAAAACACCACGTTTTCGCCCTAGTGTATCCAGGACTTCATCAGAAATAAAAAGTACATTGCATTCCCCCCTTATATGCCTCCTTCCTAATTACCTGGTGATGGTAATTAGTCCCAATTAAATAAAATGACAAAAATTTAATGATATAATAAAACACTCATACTAAAATTTCTATAACATTGGTTCAATAAATACAGTGCTAATCCATTCTGATCAATACATCCCTCAAAATTAGTATAAAAATATATAAGGTCATATAATTCTTCTTCTTTTGGCTTTTCCCGGTTAGGGGTCACCACAACAGATCACCTGTCCACTCATGATTGGCAGTGGAGTTTTACAGTGTCGAGTTGCCAGCCCGGCGCCCAACCTTCCACAGAAGGCACACACATGCACACACTCACACCTAGGGCCAATTTAGAGTGTCCAATCCACCTACTGCATGCCCTTTGAGATGTGGGAGGAAACCAGAGCACCCGGAGGAATCCCACGTGACCACAGGGAGGACATGCAGACTCTGCACAGAAGGCACCCCAGCCGAGAATTGAACCAGAGAACCTCTTGCTGTGAGGCAGAAACTCTAACCACTGCACCACCGTGGCCGCCCATATAAGGTCATATAATAAATATAATAAATAGTTCAGAACAGTTGCATATACATCCACAATGAACAAATACTTATGCATAAAGGTAAAACAGAATGTCACCCCCCCCATGATGAATTAAAACCTAAAATGCGTATGTATACATGATGAAATAGGGTTGTCCTAAAAAATAACCTAACAAGGTAAAACATTTCATGTAACTCAATGTTGTATTTATTTTTGATATATGTAAAATTGGTTATAAAAATTAATTGTATAAAAATTGGTTCTGTAAAGCATACCCTATTTTATAGGGATATTAAAAGATGAAGTTCAAACCCATGTAACACCCGGGAATTTAAGGGAAGAAAGCATTGTAGTGGATGGTTACCGACATTTATACCAAAATTTCAGCATTTTCAACTACAGTTCTCTAGATATAGGACCTATACACTTTAGTTTCTTCACTAAAGGACTCAAATTTGTACCTAGTAGTACAAGTCAAATTGAACATGTGCTCATAGACCTCAAACTATTTTTGAGGAAGAAAAATCTTGAACTCATGATGCGTAATAACAGACCTCCTGCCAGCACTATTAGGAAAAAGAGTATTTTTAACCCACCCCTCCACCCCCAACTCAAAAATGTTGAGACCCAAGTAGAGATGGAGTTGAGACAAATTTTAAATAACCAAACTAGATTCTACAATTTGACTAAAGAAGAACATGCATTTTTGAATTCATTTAGAAAGAATGATTATGTGAGGGTTATGAATCCTGATAAGGGGGGGGGGTTATGGATAGCATAACGTACTCGGCCAAAATGTTGGAAATGTTGAATAATCCTGAAAGGTACACCAGAGTTTCCCATAATTACATCAATGTGGTCCATCAGAAAATAGATTTTATGTTACATGGAATGGCTACTGACCAACAGATAAGCCAGGAGACTCTATCATTTCTAACTATTGACAAACCCAAAGTCCCTTCTATCTTCAAAATGCCGAAGGTCCATAAGGATGCCATTGATCCACCTTTGAGACCTATAGTAGCCAATTCAGGTTCTAAAACTTATCCAATAGCTAAGTACTTAGATTTAAGACTAAAGGAAGTATGGCTAAACAAGGTGGGCATCCTTAAGGATACTTGGGCCTTTTTGAGGAGCATTGACCAGGGGTTATATCATGAAAATCTCATTTTCGTTACTTTCGATATACAGGACCTGTTCGATGTTATACCTTACCAACCGGGTATGGACTGGTTCGAAGAAGCACTGAGAACAAAAGGTAGCTCAGATAATGATACTATCATTCTGATGACAGAACTGATGGAAATGGTACTTAAACACAATTTTCTCTACTTCAAGGGTGAATTTTTTAAACAGACAAGTGGAGTAGCCATGGGTGCCAGTTGTGCCCCCATGTATGCTAACTTGGTTTTGTCCACCTGGGAGGAGAAATTTGTGTTTCATTCTGATTACTCTCAATACTGGAGTTATTATAGATGCTCCTGGATGACATAGTCATTTTTTGGAATGGGCCAGAACAGAAGTTAAATGAATTCATAATTTATTTGAATAACACAGCGTCCTTTCTCATATTCACCCATAATATTACTCATGACCAGTTACAGTATTTGGACGTACTCATTGAAAATGTACCAGGAGAGAAGGCATTCAAGTCTAGTGTGTTTAGGAAAAAGACATTCTCCAACTCCTATTTATTTTTCACCAGTGGACACCCCTACAGTCAAAAGAAGGGGATTGTGAAAGGTCAATAAATTAGGAGTTGCAGAATGACCTCTAATGACCTAGACTATGTTACTGAGAGCAGTAAACTAAGGGGTATGTTCATGGAAAGAAAGTATCCAATAGAGTTGATAAAGCAAGTGGAAGGTGAAATTTTGAAGGAAAGAAAAGGAAGGTTTGGTCCAGTTTTGGGTAAGCCAGAGCTGAATACCCATCGAGAAGCAAACAATGATACTGACCAAACTGGATGGAATGGTAACTTTATACTGAATTTTAGTAGTAATGCCTGCTGCATTAAAGATATAATTTCACAAAACTGGGAGAGATTTGCGAGATATTCAGATTTGGACCCACTATTTAAAAACCCACTTAGGTTTACCTACAGAAAGGGTAGAAATATAAAAGAAATGTTGGAAAACTACAAGGTGAATAATTCTAGATCTAAGAAGGGTACATATAAATGTGGTTCTTGTGCACAATGCACACATATTTTACAGGGGGATTCTGTGGATTTGATAGGTAGGTAAACAAAATTGGTAACCAATTTTTACTGTAATTGTGACACTTTTGGAATTATATACGTCACTATATGCAAGACGTGTGGTTCTTTCTACATTGGAAAGACCAACAGGAAACTCAAGCGACGTATATACACATGAATGACATCAAAAAATGTAATATAAACAATGCCTTTTATAAGCACAGAAGCTGTTTTTGGGTTCTTTGTAACAGAAAAGGTTGAAACAGACCCATGGGGGGACCATGGGTGACTACCACTGAGTTTAAAGAACTTCTCTGGCAGTTAAGATTAGAAGTGAACAAGCCCCCAGGACTTAACAAACATGTTTCACTGGTACCAGTTCTCAATTTAAGATCTGCAAAGCTCTAACAAAGAATAGGCTAAGGGTATGCTTTACAGAACCAATTTTTATACAATTAATTTTTTTATAACTAATTTTACATATATCAAAAATAAATACAACATTGAGTTACATGAAATGTTTTACCTTGTTAGGTTATTTTTTAGGACACCCCTATTTCATCATGTATACATATGCATTTGAGGTTTTATTCAACATGGGGGGTGACATTCTGTTTTACCTTTATGCATAAGTATTTGTTCATTGTGGATGTATATGCAACTGTTCTGAACTATTTATTATATTTATTATATGATCTTATCTATTTTTATACTAATGTTGAGGGATGTATTGATCAGAATGGATTAGCACTGTATTTATTGAACCAATGTTATAGAAATTTTAGTATGAGTGTTTTATTATATCATTACATTTTTGTCATTTTATTTAACTGGGACTAATTACCATCACCAGGTAATTAGGAAGGAGGCATATAAGGGGGGAATGCAATGTACTTTTTATTTCTGATGAAGTCCTGGATACACTAGGGTGAAAATGTGGTGTTTTTGCAACGTTAAATAAAACAAAACAAACTTTTTTTGCTCCTTTCGAAGCTTTGTTGGTGGCTTCGTTTTGTTGGTTCCTAGCTGTTATTATAGCACCTTTCTAAGTATACAAGATCAGTATATTTAAAATCTGTGCCTGATTTTGGGTCTTTGTCCCCCATTATCT
>NC_056728.1:1708908925-1709191425 GCF_019279795.1 Protopterus annectens
CATAAAGTGGCCTCCTTATTCCTTTTAAAACAAAATTTAGATTCAAAGTTTTGAGAATTGCCTTATTATGAACACTACAATGATTTTGACCGTATCATGCAGCAGAAGACAAGCTGATAAGGCAGAATAATGGACTTTGGTGCAAAAGAGTAAAGTCTTACTTCCAAGTAGATGACAGGTTTTCTGCAATACTGGAATATCTGTCTGTACACAATTTAGATTATTTTCTTTGCATCAGAAAGTAAATATGGCCTGCTTTAATTAGCAAGATTTCCTGGTAGTAGCCTTCCTGGTCTCCTCTTATTTTTCAGTTGACAGCCAGTTTAGTGAACTGGTCCACAGATCCTTTTCAACCACAACCCAAGCCACAGGCAGGGAGAAGAGAGCAGAAAAGAGTCAGACACTGAGAACAGCTGTTGAAACTGGTACAGCTATTAACAGGCAAAAATAGGAAGTTAATGATAAGGGTAAACAGCAAAGGCAAGCAGTAACAAGTGCAGCACTGTCACCTGAAATTCAGATACTAAGTTTAATATTTGTTTACGTATGCATGTATGTATCTATTTACTGATTTATTTAAACTTGTTATACAGGGTGGATCATTGATCAAAAACGAAAATGCAAACTAGCAGAAAGTACTAGAGGAATCAAACTAGAACACTAGCACACATACATACTCTATCACTACAAGAGGGAATGAAGAAAAACCTAGAAGAGAACCATGTCTCAATAAATCCAGCAAGAGAATGTTGTTAAGCAGTTAATATACTGACTGTAGAAGAGACTCCCTAGTTAAGTCCACTGGAGATTAAACATACCTTATTCAACATGTGACACAATCAACTTCCCCTCTACCTTCATTCCCCTCTCAGCCAACTGTTTTGGTGGAGGTACAGACCCAGAAAAAAAGCAATGACTTAAAAAAAACATATTGCAAAACAGCTTAAAATAAATCATCTTGAAACATTACAAAGGGATACATTCTCATGAATAAGAAACAGTTTCAAATCTCTGCAAAGCTTCTGGGTGAAATGCAATGACTTCAGATCAGACAAACACGATTTAAGAATTATATTAAATCAAATTCGAAGAGCGGGCACCAAACGTGGTAAACACTTGGAAAAACAGTATATACTTACAGGATTCAAGATCCAGAAGAAAAGTTGCAAGCAAAGAATCTGTTTCTCATAAATAACATACTAACTTTACTATCAAATCAGCCTATCAAAGCTCTTCATATATGTTCCATTTTCTAATGTCCTTAAGCATTTATGAGCTATATATCATAGAAAAAGGGTTTATTTTTAATTTCTAGAATCCCATGCAAGAGTGGCTGTGCTGAAAATGACTGAACTACCATCAGACTACAATGACCATGTAAGCTTGTAGAACATACTGCTCTCCTTTAAAAGTGTAGCATCCTACTCAAAATGTTCAGCCATTAACTACTAATATAGCACTATAAATAAAGGGGAATCCTTTTATCCATTAGGAAATACCTCTAAAAGATATTTTCACTATGAACCCTGTCCCCCCAGAGTTGGACCTACATTTGTTATTGGTGTTTGATTACTTACAAGTAAAAATAAAATCAGAATTCCTTTAAACATATACTTGCTCATGTTTTTTTTGTAATCAAATTAAAAAAACAAAACAAAATGAAAACTCCAGCAAAGCTAGAACTTCCAATAAGTGACCTCCCAAACCTCTTGTATCAGAGGCATATGGAATATATGCAAATGATCCTTATGAACATCAGGTGTTTCAGCTAACTGGCGATTCTGAATGCCCATAACTTGTTTCGTCATTTTAATGGACAATTTCAGGCCAATAAAGCCAAACCCCACTAGCTGTGGATATGCATATTTCGGCCTTGTTATGACCTCATCGGCACAGCACAAGCAGAGTGTTTGACTAAGCATTAGAAACACAGGGCTGTTATACCCAGCTGATGTACATTATCATTAGGGTCACTGCAAAAATATCCCAAACAACAAACTAAAACAATGAGTGAGAAGGTCACTGAAAAACCAATCAGTAAAAACAAAATGAACACTCCAGCAAAGCCAGAAGTTCCAATAAGTGACCTCCCAAACCTCTTGTATCAGACCTCTTGTAATCAGTTAGCTGAAACACCTGATGTTCATAAGGATCATTTGCATATATCCCATCTGCCTCTGATACAAGAGGTTTGGGAGGTCACTTATTGGAAGTTCTAGCTTTGCTGAAGTTTTCATTTTGTTTTTACTGATTGGTTTCTCAGTGACCTTCTCACTCATTGTTTTAATCAAAATCAAAAGGAAACTATTTTGAGCTAAACAACTTATTTCACATTACATGAAGCAACAGAGAACTTTTGACAAGATTCAGTGTCACCTAGTGCTGTTTGTGATCTCAACACACCAGGACCAATTAATGCAGCTTGCCTGACGGTCACAAGCCAGTGTCTCTCTCTAATTCATTTCATAGGGGAATCTGCACAATTTCATCTTGTGTCACAAACCAAATTCCTTCAGTTAAACACTGAAAAGTGCACAAAGCTGACAGAAACAACCTAGTAAATGATGTTACATGAAGAAAAACACTTCAACAGCTCTCATTAGTACACCTAACAACATCCAGAATTTAGTAAGCATGCATCCACCCATCTATCCACAGCTCACTTTCCTATTTTGCACATGAGGTTGGGGTGTCACTTCAACAGTGACAATCCTCTACAGCCAAGTAAGCAGGAATGTTATGCCTAAAAGACAGATTTTCTTAACTATAATACAACATACTTTATGTGCTGCATGGCAAACACAACAGTGAAATAACATATAAACATAGTGAGGGCAGAACTTCAATAGGCAGGCTTTTTGCACATAAAATAGTCATATTAATAAACCAAAGGGCATTTTATTTTATTTCATGGGGTCAAAGTTCCAATCAGCTACTCGTACTTCTGAAAAAAAACTATCACAATATGACAATGCCACATCTTACTGGTCACCTAAGTTAGCTGATAAGGAGACCCTACAAGCTAGTTGCTAAGGCTGTCTCATTTGGAACTCACAACATTTCAACACAATTTTATATATACAGTATACATACTTAAATTTGTTAAAAATTGTGTTGTTGATTTAAACACAACCAGTATAGTTACTCTGTTAGTTTTCAATGTTTGATAAAGTATTAGTATACTCAAAAGCTCACAGCTTTGATTTTTACTCATTACAGCCGAGTAACGTCTCCAGGAGTTTCTGCAGTTACAGCCTACTGCGCCTCTAGGCGTCAAATATTGCCTGTTCATATTTGGATTAATAATTCTAAAACCATGCTACATACAAGGTGTCAGAATATTTTATCTTGAAGCATACATGATGACAAACACAATTGTATTGATATATGATCTCTGTCAATTAGTATTTGTTAGAATTGTAAGGTGATAACTTCATTTTTTAAAGGCTGAAGCCACACCCATTTGGAGTTAAAGGTACACACTTAAAAGAGCTCTACTGGAGGGAATGAGTTGGTTCTATTTTTCATGCAACACCATGTCAACTATTTGTTTGTTGACAAACTCTAACAGATGCATGATATGAATATCTGAGACCATGAACAGAAACAAGAAGTTATGTACTCACCATAACGTTCGATGTATGTAGTCCATCTCACCTCACATTCTTACTCACGGGTTCAGAGCCGAATATCGGCTCCGACTCGGCCAACTTTTATTTTCTAGCATGAAGTCTCTCATTGGCTGGGCTAAACAGGTATCCCATGTTGCACTGCTCCATAGCCCCAGATCTAGTTTGCTGTCAACCCACAATCTCACCTCATGCATAACAATAACCCACTACAGTAGAACACTATCAAGGGAAATAAGAAAAAACAACTACCATTGAAGGGTACTCAAATGCCGATTCCAGCCTCCAAATCCTCCAGGAAGGGGGCAGGTGGGAGGGTACGTAAGAATGTGAGGCGAGATGGACTACATACATTGAACGTTATGGTGAGTACTTAACTTCTTGATGTTATGTAGTCCAATCTCGCCTACATTCTTACTCATGGGACAGCGTCCCCAGCACCTCTATCCTGGGAGGCTGAAAGGAAGATACTCCTGAGGACTGTGGAACCAAAGGAAGCCCGGCCCCTAGAAGCCACGTCAAGTTTGCAATGAGTAATAAAGGTGTGTGGGGAAGCCCACGTGGCTGCAGCACAAATATCACACAAAGAAAGTCTAGCATGGTAAGTTATTGACGCAAAAACAGCCCTAGTAGAGTAAGCCTTGACGGGGAACGGTAGATTTCTGCCTGCAGAGGAGTAAATAAAGGAAATACAACTTGAAATCCATCTGGAGATTGTAACCTTGGAAATAGGGGATCCTGCTCTACTTTCTGAAAAAGACACAAACAATTGGTCAGCTTTTCGTAGTTGTTTTGTCCTGCGTAAGTAGAATTGTAATTGCCTGTGCACGTCCAATTGATGAAATCTAAACTCTGCTTTGTTCGAGAATTAAGGGAAGAAAACTGGCAGCTCGATAGACTGATTGAGATTAACAGTAAATGTTACTTTAGGAAAAAAGGACGGATTAGGTCTAAGAGAAACCCTATCCTTATGGAAGATTAAATACGGGGGTTTGATGGACAGAGCTTGAATCTCTGACACCATTCTAGCTGATGTGATGGCTATTAGGAAAGCAGTCTTCCAAGACAGAAACTTTAACTCACAGGAGGCAGCCGGTTCAAAAGGTGGGGAAATCAAGGCTTGCAAAACAAAGTTTAGATCCCAGGGCATGATGGGTTCTGACACAGGAGGCCAGAGTAACAAGGTGCCCTTCAGAAAGGCCTTACAGAGTTTATGTGCCATAAGGGAAGGCTCGTAGGAGGTATGAAAATTAGAAATAGCAGCCAGCTGCACTTTAATGGTAGCAGGGGCAGAACCTTGCCGAAAGAACATGGACAAAAAATCCAAAACAGCAGGAATTGGGGCTGTGTAAGGGTCAAGTCCTTGGGCCTGAGCCCTGGTGGAAGACTTATGAGAAGAGGATAGAATGTGTACCATCTCAGGCGAAAAACGATGAAGTCTGACTTACGACGGAAGTGGAGCAGCTAGACTGTCAACCTGAGGGTCCGCAGGGAGGGATGGAACTGCCCCATGTGCGTCAGTAGGTCTGGTACTGGGTCCAGAATCCAAGGACTGTCCACCGCGAATTGATTAAGAAAGGAGAACCAGACTTGGCGAGGCCAGTGTGGGGCAATTAGAATCATCTTGCTTCCCAAGGATATGGCTTTCTGAATCACTCTTGGTAAGAGAGGAAACGGAGGGAAAGTATAGAGCAGACGAGAGGGCCAATCGTGGACTAGAGCGTCCCTGGGTGACTCCCCCTGTGGGGGGATCAGGGTGAAGTAGCTGCTGCATTTGGCATTGAAGGGGCTGGCAAAAAGATCGCAGCAAGGCTGACCCCACCTGCTGAAAACCTGTTCTGCAACCAGAAGGTTCAGGGACCACTCGTAAGGCATCAGAATAGCTCTGCTCAGCCTGTCTGCTATCACACTGGCCTTCCCCGGAATGTGCGTTGCCACTAGAAACCATTGGGAAGACACTGCCACACTCGCATGGCCTCTCTGCACAGGGGGTAAGATCTGGTTCCTCCTTGCTTGTTTAGGTACCACACAACGGACATGTTGCCCGAGTGAACTGCAATCGTTCCCAGAGGAAGAGAGCACTGAAGTGCCTGCAACGCCAATAACACCGCTCTCAACTCTAAAACACTGATGTGCAGATGTACCTCGTGATCTTGCCACGTGCCTTGGACTGTCCTGCCAAGATAATGCCCCCCCCCCCAATCTGGGAGGCGTCCATGGTCACCATGGCAACAGGTGATGAAGGGACAAATGGTTTTCCCTCGTCCAGATTGGTGGAGCATAGCCACCAACGGAGATCCTGCTTGCATCGGTCCATGATTACGATCTCGTGGGAAAGGGGAAGTTTCTGAAAGGACCATTGGGCAAAGAGGAGCCACTGAAGAAGCCTCATGTGTAATCTCACTAGAGGCACTAAAATAATGGTAGCTGCCATGGATCCCAGAAGCTGAAGCACCCATTTTGCTTGTACCTTCCTGAGGGGTAATAAAGCATAAACCTGATTCTGCAACACTCCGATCCTTTCTTGGGGCAGGAAGGCTCGCATTTGGATGGTGTCTAGCTCTGCGCCTATAAATGTGACACGCTGTGAGAGCAGCAAGGCAGATTTTTCCCAGTTCAAGGTAATTCCTAGTTGTTGACAAAGGGTAATGGTAGCGTCCCTGGCCCGGATGAGAAGATGCCTGGTGAGGGAGGTGAGGAGCCAGTCGCCCAGGTATGGAAACACTTGGAATCCTTGACGTCTCAAGTGAGCTGTGACCACCGCCAAGCACTTGGTGAACACCCTGGGGGCTGTGGTGAGACCAAAGGGCAGGGCACGAAACTGAAAATGACTGGCACCCAGCCGGAAGTGTAAGTGACTCCTGGATGCTCTGTCCATTTTGATATGGTAGTAAGCATCCTTGAGGTTGATGGAGCACATCCACACTTCTTTTCCCAGCAGTGGGAAAATGGACTGAAGGGTGACCATTCGGAGCTTGGACTTCAGAACGTAGTGGTTTAATTGGCTGAGATCTAGAATGGGTCTCAGGTCCCCTGTTCTTTTTGGCACCAAAAAAAGTCTTGAGTAAGTCCCTAATCCGATTTGGTCTGAGAGGACAGGTTGGACGACTCCTTTCTTTAGCAGCTTTGAGACTTCTAATGCTGCGTGATCCCTTTGACTGGGTGGAATGTCCAGGATTCTCCTGACTGGAGGGGGTTCTGACAAAAAGGGAATGGTATAACCTCTGGAAACTATTCGTAGCACCCATCGATCCTGGGTGATGCTTTCCCAGGCTTCCGGGTACAACGAAATGCGGCCCCCGACTGGCTCCGGAATAGCACAGTTGGGCAACACATCAGGAACGATGGTAAGAGGAACCGCGAAAGGAATCATGGTCTCCCAAGTTGCGGGGGCTTCCTCTGCCTCTAGGGCGGCATCTCCCAGAATAACCTCCCCCTCCTCTGCCTCTGGAGGGGGACTCGCCTTGTGCGGCATTGAAAGACTTCTGTGATTTCTTGAACCACATCTTCCCTCCCCTCTGAGCCTTGGGATAAGGCCTAGAGGGAAGGGAAAAACGGACCCCTACGGCAGACAGGGTCTTTCCCTCTTGCTCGCATCTGGTGAGGGTGTCTTTCACTTTGGTCCCAAAAAGTGAGGACCCATCGAAGGGGGCGTCAGTGAAGGAAGACTTGAAGGCCTCCGCAAAGTGATACAGGCGCATCCAGGCTTGCCTCCTGAGGGCTACTCCCGAAGTAGCTGCCCTACTCGCCCCCTCGGCTGCATACGAAATGAGCCTCATGGACGAGTTGACAATTGAATTGAGGGTAGACACCTGGGCATTAACCATGTGCGCTAACGCCTCAGGTATGTTACCCGCTAGAGTATCTCCTAACTCCTTGAGGAGATCTCTCTGGAGCCGTGTAAAATGACAAAGATAGTTCAGCGACCACTGACGAGAGGGTATGCTTCCCATACCGGTCCATGCTCCTGGACTCCTTGTTAGGAGGATGGACAGAGGAAGAAGACTCGGCTACTTCCTGCTGTGTGGCTGCCGCCACCTCCACGGCATCTACAGAAACCCCTTTGGGCAGAATCCTTTTCCCCGGAGAGGGCAGAAAGAAATTTATTGGGCCTTCTGGGCACAGGTTCCACTGAATCAGGATTCTCCCACACCCTTCGACAAATTAAATCCAGTAGTTCGTCGAAGAGTGGAGACACCCAGGAGGTGGAGGGTTGAGCCCCAAAGGCCTTGAGGAATACCAACTCCTCCTCAGAGGGGGTTCTGGATGGCCAGTCGCCTCTCTGTCTCAATATCTCCAGGATGTCGGAGAAGGAGACGTCATCAGAGGATGACTTTGGGGGACCCCTCTGACTCCTCGAGGTCGGTATCAGAAGTGAGAGACTCGTCCTGGGAGCCTATGTGCTTCCTCTTGCACAACTTCTTTCTGGGGGGCTCCTCAGGCATGGACTCTGAGGGACCCTCAGAAAGTTGGGGACCGCTCATACGGGGTATCCCCAGACTTTTGGGCTTTGCCATCTACGGATAGGGAGGCATCAGAAGTTCTAGCCGGGGTGGAAGGGGACGGAATGACCGATCCGGGTGATGTAACTGAAGATCTGGCCAGTGCGCTCCTCATGGCCTCGAAGGCGGGTCCCCCCAAATCCGAGGAACAACCGGTCTCCGAGGCCATGACCGGGGTCGGGGGTCCCCGAGCCAAAGCAGCGAGGGAGAGGCTCGGAACCGACAGATGTCCCGAAGTATTCCCTTCGGGCCCAACAGAGGAAACCCAAGTACCGAAACCTGTGGACGGAGCCGACATGGTTGGAGCCGACGTCGGCACTGATAAACCCTTGAGGGGTATCGGAGCCGGCACAAGAACATCACTCGGAGCGGAGCACTCCGGCTCCCAAGACAAAGGAGTGCTCGGAGGAGGAACCATCGACACAAACATCGGGAAGGGCTCCGGAGCAGACTGGGTCGGAGCCGAAAATAATTTAGCCAACACCGGCGACTGCAGGAGCCTCTGAACCACCCTATCGACATCTAAATCGGAAAGCCTGGAGGATTTGGAGGACAGAGATGGGGATTGGGATCTCTTATCAGGAGAAACATGTCTAATACTGGGAGACCGGCTCCGAATGGATTCCAATAAAATTGGAACCGAGGTCGATTCCAGCACAACAGATACCTCCTGCGGCCCCGAGGACAGAGGAGCTGAGGAGGTAGAGTCCAGTTTAGAAGTTTTCTCCAGTGGCTCCGAGGAAACAGACGGAGCCGGAGACCTTTTCTTCGACTTCGAAGCCTTAGACTTGGACTGGGTACTAGAAGTAGAGTCTAAAGACTCCTCAAACGAAGGTTTTAGGAGTCCCTTCAATATAAGTTTATTTTTTCTTTCCTGTAGCACCCTCGGACTGAGAGCATGGCAGAAGCTAATAGGATTCTTGCAAATGAATTGCTCCTAGGCAATACACACATACGGAATGTCCGTCCATAATGGACATCTTGTAGTTACATTTGGAACATTTCTTAAAACTCGAAGGTTTATGTTCCTTTTGATCCTTAGACATCTTAACTAAACTACTCAACACCAAGACCAAGGAGATGACTTAGCCGAAAAACAGCAAAGGCCGAAAAACAGCAAGGCGGGAAACTATCACTACACACAAAAACCTCAAAGAACCTCTAAGTTAAACGGTTCTTTGAAAACCTACAACACACAACTCAACCAGGAAAAACTACTCACTAAAACCAGGAAAGTGTAAGGTAAAAACACTACACAAAAAAGGAGGACTAGGTCCTCTAATTTAAATGGGCCTAGCCCACCGGAACAGTTAGGGATACCAACTCACACAAAGACAACACTTCAACAAAATTTAAACAGTAAACTAGAAGAAATAGCTATGAAAATAGTTTTTTTTAGACTAGCAACAATTTTCTGAAGAGAAAATAGAAATTTAGAGGTACTTAGCCACAGCCAAGCGAGACCACGTCCTAGCTACACGAGCGGCAAATGAGATCTGGGGCTATGGAGCAGTGCAACATGGGACACCTGTTTAGCCCAGCCAATAAGACACTTCGTGCTAGAAAATAAAAGTTGGCCGAGTCGGTGCCGATATTCGGCTCCGAACCCCTGAGTAAGAATGTAGGCGAGATTGGACTACATAACATCCGTGGTCTTTAGTGATGGTTGTCCAAGCAGGTGTAAACTTGATGATCTTGCCTTCATCTTTGTGCAGTCTTGACGGACCTTTTGGATCGCTGCAGAGCCAACTGTGAAGCATGTCTCTTAGGAGACTCAGCTGGAGGCCCCTGGGGAAGAGCAAAATTTTGAAACTTGTCTGTTGTATTCTGTCCATGAGAGAGCATCTTCTTCTTCTTGGAGTGCTGTACTAGCACAAAAGAAAGAGAGGAAGAAGATGAGGGAGTATCATAAAGACCCTTCATCGTGGTTAATCTCTGCTTGTCCATCTCACTGCAGAGAGACTCTTTATAAATGGTATGGGCAAAACAACCTGGATAACAGTTCCTTGAAGAATAAGAGCCCAAGGCACACCATCCAACTTAGACATATTCCAGATGCTGTTGTTCTTGACCACCGACTTAGTCACAGTAAAGGACATTCTGGCCGACACTACTGCATAACCAAGGAGTGCTGCAAGCTCTTCTGTAGCCTTGTCCATAAGAGAGGAATCAATCTGGGGCATGTCAAAGATAATTTAGGACCCTGAGGGTTAGACATACAACCCACTCTGTTTAGTAATGGGCTGTTTATGCAGCAGTGAAGAAGAGAAGTGCTGTGGTCACAAAGACCTAAGCTGGACTAAAGGGATCAGATAGGGATCTGCCCTGGCATGCTTTCTAAGTGTTGGTACTAAACATTCCAGGGGGATTATAGAAGACAATTGCCCTCTTTTGAGACAGAGGATTAGAATCTGTATCTTCCCTGGCTACCCTAGTGGAATTTATAAGAAGAGATTTCACAGTGTGGAGAACTTAAGGCTCCTTATCTTTCTCTCTCTCTGTTGAAGGAGTCGGTCTTTAGAGAAAAGACAGAAAACTGCAGGTCAATCCCCAGAACAGCTAATGTGTTTCCCCAAAGAGGGATCATCCAAGAGGGAGTGATCATTGTCTGTTGAAGCAGACAAGGATCTCAATCTCTTCTGATTTCCCACTCAGGATGGCTGAAAGGCAAGAGGATTTCCTCTGAGAATTTGCTACAGTGGGGTTAACCTGTACTCACTAGTGCTTCAGGGAAGAAGTCAGGGAAAGACAGGTGTATAGGCATTAGTTCCACAGTGAGACAGGAGGTGACCGTATGAGGTGGTACAAATGGGTATTAAACCTGTGTAGGGCTCATAGCTAGCAACATATTCTATGCCTTAAGGATATATTCCTGCATCTACACCATCATCTCTACCTAAAAGACAGGTGTATAGGCATTAGTTCCACAGTGAGACAGGAGGTGACCGTATGAGGTGGTACAAATGGGTATTAAACCTGTGTAGGGCTCATAGCTAGCAACATATTCTATGCCTTAAGGATATATTCCTGCATCTACACCATCATCTCTACCTAAAAGACAGGTGTATAGGCATTAGTTCCACAGTGAGACAGGAGGTGACCGTATGGAGGTGGTACAAATGGGTATTAAACCTGTGTAGGGCTCATAGCTAGCAACATATTCTATGCCTTAAGGATATATTCCTGCATCTACACCATCATATCTCCCCAGGTATTAAACATGACAAGCTAAAATTCATGGGATTACTGTTAGCTCTCAGGTCAAGAATCCTGTTTGATCTGACCTTATAGAAGATAACATAGCAGAAGATGAGAGGGAATACTTTAAGGGCCCAAGTTAGAAATGAAAGTCACTCACTTACAGTAATGATACATTTGCATTAGTACTTTTATATCCTTCACCTGTAGACCTAAGACCAACAGGTTCTTAGATCAGCTCATATAACTTTACCAGGCCATCCTAGTCCCTCTACTTTAGTCACAATGCACAGTGCCTGAGGACCCAACTCCAGATCTCTTAACCTGTGCAGTCAGCAGCTCTGAAAGATGGCCCCATGCTCTCTCTTCATTTTTCTTAGTTTCTAATGGGTGATTTCCTTTATTGTTTGAAGCTGAATGTGTTTCTTACTTCTGCATTCAAGGTCAGTCTGGTACTTTTCATTTCTGAAACACTTTTGCAGTCCGAACAGTTATTGCTTATTCATCATCCTCTCCACCGCTTGTTTGACATCATTTTGAATTATCTTTTTCCTTTGCTTTATCAGTTAGATTTTTTGTCCTTAACCCCTTCTTGCTATGATTTTACTTCGTAATTAAAGTTACTTTAAAAAGAAAAGTTCACGTGGCAGTTATTTATTGTCTCTGCTGCACATCTCTCAACCTGTAGGCACTGAAAATAGGAACAAAGATCACTGAAAAGGAGGAACCTTCAGTTAAAATCAGGACATCTAATTAGAATAAAGTTTGAATATTAAATAGCACATAACTCTTCCTGCTTCCAGTAAGAATTTGAGACACTAAAAGCAAAAAATAACAAAATTATGAAAAATATAAGCACATTATCAAAAAGTATTAATGAACTATACTGACCAAGGTTATTTATTTTTGCTCAAGTAAAAGGGAGATGTTAAGATACGTGTCCTCTTTCGTTGAATGGCTTGCCAGTAGTATGCTGATCATGTAGTGTGTTTTTAGTGTAATAGACAGCTTCAAAAATCACGTGTGATGAGAGGAATTCAGACAATTATGTGATGGGGTAAATCAAGCCTGAACAAAGGGGCACACCTCCAAAAATAGGGACATCCTACTCAGGGTTAAATCAGGCCTGAAAATAAGAATGTTCATCCAAAACAGGGACAGTTGAAAGGTCTGCTGTGTTGTGGCTTATTCTCCACAGCTTAAGAGTTTCCTTATCAGTTGATGCAGACTTTTGGATGCTGCTTTGGAGATTTTTACAGTTTACCTTCCAATTCACACAGAACTAAATTTTTGGGGTAGTTTTTCAAAGCCTAATACTTTCCAGTGAAAATATTAAACTGAAAGTATAATATCTTAAACAACAGGATAGGTGCTGTAAAGACGTGATTTTTCTGGCATGTTACATCTTAACTAGTACAATGATCCACTGATGAAGTGCAAGCCATTCCGAGTGAATTCTGAAGCCAACACATTTGGATAGCTAGTAGTTACTCAGCTTTGTTTTGGTGAAGCCGCCATAACAAGCTCATACTAAGATTTGTAATGTTTTCCAATACTTAGAATATGTGTAATGTTGCTAAGAGTCATTCTAAATATTCATACTGCTGTTGGATATTTATGTTGGACAGTTGTACAGGGTTGAAAATACTGAATTAACCTGTTATAATACTAATTACTGCCAGGTAAGACTATATTTTGTAGTAT
Source organism: Protopterus annectens (assembly GCF_019279795.1). Taxonomy (NCBI): domain Eukaryota; kingdom Metazoa; phylum Chordata; order Ceratodontiformes; family Protopteridae; genus Protopterus; species Protopterus annectens. The sequence goes on from NC_056728.1 coordinate 1,708,921,959, forward strand.
CAAAAAAGTCATAAAGTTCAGGTGTGGTCCCCAAATGGCATACAACTCACTTATCAAACTCCAGGCAAAAATCCAGCATCCAACGTTGATCAAAAAACAAGTTTATTCCAGTAAGCGCTTTCACCCTTAGGCTTCTTCAGACTTTACAAAACAGTAACTACTGAGCAGGTTTAAAAATCTTAAGGGCTCTAATAATTGGTCGAACTTGAACCAATCAACATTAGTTAGCAAAACATCACACCATGTGAATATATCAAAAGAAATGGTTGTTAGAAATTCACATAAAAATGCGTCCATATTGATTAGTACAAAAATGTTTGTCCATAGGGCAAAAGTTATATACAAAGACAATGTTAACTTAACAAAGTTTAACTTTGGAAACTTGATCGTCCTCTAACATACGGCAGATGTCTGCCGGAATGAAATCTTAATGCTTTTGTGCATTTTAGTCACTATGGGGAGGGCTGCTAATACCACATGTATTCATGCTTGTACGTTTAACCTGTTTTATCATTATTTATGTGAAGCGTTTGTTTGAACGTAAGTTTTAATATATTTGCTTATGAAATTTTAACATTGTCTTTGTATATAACTTTTGCCCTATGGACAAACATTTTTGTACTAATCAATATGGACGCATTTTTATGTGAATTTCTAACAACCATTTCTTTTGATATATTCACATGGTGTGATGTTTTGCTAACTAATGTTGATTGGTTCAAGTTCGACCAATTATTAGAGCCCTTAAGATTTTTAAACCTGCTCAGTAGTTACTGTTTTGTAAAGTCTGAAGAAGCCTAAGGGTGAAAGCGCTTACTGGAATAAACTTGTTTTTTGATCAACGTTGGATGCTGGATTTTTGCCTGGAGTTTGATAAGTGAGTTGTATGCCATTTGGGGACCACACCTGAACTTTATGACTTTTTTGTTACTTACTTTTTTATCTTGTGTGGGTCCCGTACTCCGTTTGCTGTGTGTGCTGTTCCTGTTGTTCTATATTTTGTAGTATGTCCTAGGGTACAGACTAAATTAGAAAGTATACCTCCAGTGTGTATATTGTCATTGTGACCTGCACTTTTTTAAACCAGATATTTTATAGTACAAATGAGTACAGCTTTCTCTTAACAGACATCTGTTTCAAATTTGTGAAACCAAGATATGTTGCTCTACTAACACTCAAAGCAGACCTGCGACACCTCTCTGGAGTGCTTTTCTTTATATAATTCTGAGGGCATTCTCAAGTGACTGCTTTTCCTCCTGTACACTGAGCTCTCTAATACCATTTCTGAATCCTGCTCTATGTACAAACCCCTACTGCTTACTGCCATACTCTAGATAATCTCCCATATTTGCTGCTATCATCACATCTTCCTTCTTCTTTTAATTCTGGCTGAAACAGTCACTCTTACTCTATCCAGTGTGCCTGCTATAAAAAACATCCCAAAGCTTTCAATTATTGTGAATCAAGCACACACAGAACTCATTCAGTGAACTGGCGCTGAACGCTGCCACCTGCAAGATTTTAAACCATACTCTGTCAATATATATACTGACCAACATACTGCAACAATATATGTCATTCTACTGTTGTTACACATTATCAGCTGACATACTAATTACTGGCAATCTTACAGTTGGAACTGATGCCCAGCTATGCAGAACTTAAGACAGAGTAACTCTGGCTAAATAAACGGCATAATTATTCACCTATTACTCCTCAAGTTGTTTAGCAAATCTTAATAAACCCTGACACCAGTAAAAAGCTCCCACAGATAAATGATTTTTACAATAATAATCCAACAGTGCGTCTACTATATTGAAAGGTTATTCTCTGTAAAATATTATACTAATGTAGAAGCACATTCTGTGTACATGCCATTTTCCATAGAGAGTTCTTACGTGTCTCTCTAATCCTTTAGCTCACTCCACTCTTCTAACCTACCCTCAATTCCTACCCTCCCCCACTACTTTTAAATTTAATCCTTACCATTTCCTACCACTAATCAAAACCAATCATGCATCTATTTCAGCCGCAGTACAAATCAATCCCAACACCTTCCACTAACCTCTCATTTAACACACTCCTCCCACGTAGTCCTCCACCTACTCTCTAGGCCGTTTCACATACCTTTCCATACTCATAACTCCACATTCGATCATAACAAACTAAATTTACCAAGAACAACAGGCTACATACTCATTGCCCTAGCTTAACCCCTTCATTCAAAATATAATGCAAGCCGATAGACCCTTACTCCTCCTCAAAAATCCAATTAACAACTTGCTCACATTTCCCCTAACTCTTATTTAAAAACAAAAAGCAAAATGCTGCTCATATAACATCAAAATTTTTCTTGAAGAGTGCTAATGAGGAGCTTTGTTTGATATAGATAGTTTATTCCGGAGTATGGGAAGTCTCTGGGGCAGGAATCTATCCCTCCGGCATGTTCTGTTTATTGTGGTGACAAGGTTTAGGTCCCTAGAATGTGTAGCTCGGAGGGATTGGGATTTCTTTAAGTGGAGCATGTCCAACAGCTCTGGGTTTGACATAGCTTTGTATGTTAGGCAGAGATCACCTCTGAGTAGGCGATATGCGACGGAGTAAAGCTGGAGTTTTTTGAGATGGTTTGCATAGGGCATCTGTTTGAGGCTGTTAATCCTCTTTGTGAGGTATTTCTGCGGCCTTTCCAGTTGTTGTAAATGTCTTGTGAGGTACATATCAAAAGGGGCGTTGTACTCTATAATGGGTCGAATGAGTGATGAGTAGAGGGGAACAATGACCTTGTTTTTCCTGGATGAGAAACCTTTTGTGATGAGGTGTGCCACGTAGAAGGATTTCCTGACTACTATGGCAATGTGATTATCAAAAGAGAGACTACTGTCCACCTGTGTCCCAAGGTCTCTTTTCATACTTTTGGTGTTAAGTAGACTACCACCTATGTGGTAGTTCATGGGTACAGAGTTTTTACCAAAAGGGATGACAATGCACTTTTTGGCATTGAGCTTGAGGCCATGGCTTTGACACCAGGCATCTGCGGAGGCCCGGGACATAGGGATTTATACCTAGTTTAGTGAGTTTATCTATAATTCCAGGGTGGGGGATGGTGTCAAAAGCCCTGGCAAGATCTAGATAGGCTGTGTGGACCACCTTACCCTCATCTACGGCTTTGGTGACTGCTTCAAAATAGTCTATCAGGTTTAGGAGACATGATCCTACTTTTACAAACCTGAACTGGGTGGGGTCCAGAATTTGGAGATTTCCAATGTCATTGTTTATAAGTTCCATGTTGATACGCTCCACAGCCTTGTAGACCAGGCTCATCAGGCTAATGGGGCGGTAGTTCCCGGGGTCTGTGGTGGCTCCCCCTTCGTGGAGTAGGATAACTGTCACTGTGTGCCATTCAGTGGGCACAAAGCCTGAGGTGAGGCTATGATTGAACATAGTACTTAGGTGAGGTGCCAGTTTGTTCTGTAGTTCGTGTAGTATGCAGCCTGGGATGTTGTCAGGTCCCACAGATGCTGTGTTCTTGGCTTTGGAGAGTGTTTTTTTTTTTTTTTACTTGTGCAGCCGTGATTACAGGAACTTTGCATTCTTCAGGTATAGAGATGGGCCCTTTAGGGGATGAGAGGGGGGTAAAGTTAGCACTGAACCCATCTGCCAGGATATTGGCAATATCAGTTGGTGCTGTATATTTAGTGCCTTTGTGTTGTAACTCAGAGCAGATCTGAGTGTTGCCATTGAGATTCTTGACATAGCTATAGAATGTTTAGTGGATGTCTTTAGAATCAGTGGTGATTTTGTTTTCGTAACTAGCTTTGGAGGATTTTATGAGGGATCTCACCTTCTTACTGAGGCTGACCAGGGAGTTCCTCCAATCATGGGATTTTACTCTTTTTTGCAACAGTTGCTTTCTTCTGTTGTAGAGTTTGTTTATGGCAGGGGACCACCAGATTGGCTTCCTTTTTTTGGAGGATAGCTTCTTGGTTACTGTTAGGGATTGCACGATTTATGCACTCGTGTAAGTGCTTATAAAGTGCATTTGTGTAGGATTCAGCAGTCATACCTCTATTGTCCGTCAGCATGGGTGTCGTGAAGTTTGCCACTTCTGTCTTAAGAAGAGTGAAGTTGGCTTTGGAGAAATTCTTTACGGTCATTTCCCTAATGGGGGGTGGGATGTGGAGGTCTAGGGTGATTAGCCTGTGGTCGGATCTGACCAACGAGGAACTGACCTATGGTGTGGAACACTGGTTGCCCATATTGGTAATGACTAGGTCTAGGATATTGCTGCCCCTGGTAGGGGTGTGGATAAGTTGATCCAAGGCGTTGGAACTTATGAATTTCAGAAAATGCGTAGATTTCCCAGTTAATGTTGGGGTAGTTGAAATCGCCCATTATTAGGGTGTTAGGTTGTACCTTAATATTTTCCAGTGTATCAAGAAATGAGGAGTGGGAATCCTGGGGCATGGTGGGGGATCTGTAGCAAGCTACAATTTGGACTGCGGTCTTGCCCAGAGTTAGTTGCACTTGGATAATCTCGGATGCATTATGTTGAGCAACTAGCCTGGAGGTGAGGATATAGTTAATGAATATGGACACGCCTCCACCTTTAGTGTTTTGGTCCAGGTTAGGTGGCCAAAAGGTATGGTATGAATTTTAGCCTGGTAATGCAGGGGTGCTCTCTGGAGCCTTGAACCAGGTCTGTGTCACTGCACAGATGTCTGTGTTCTCCAAGTGAGTGCATTTTGAGGTTTAGACTTCTAGCATTGAGTAGCATTACCCTCATATTCTGCTTGCTTGTACCTGTTACGATGGTGAATTTGTCATTTGAACCTTGCCTAAAAAGGCACTATAGGGATGGCAAGAGCCTTAGCCAATATCCAGAATCCCAAGGGCGACAAGTTCAGGCCATCTCTGGCAAAGCATCATGGTTTGTCGATCATGTCATCCAAGGCAGACAGATACTGGATCCCCTTAGAATGACACCAGAAGCTTAGCCAATTGTTGAAGTCGATCATTTTGTCCTTGTACTGAGGTATCATTCTGGGTGATGGCAGGATGCTACTCAGAGCTAGGGTCATACCTGCCTGGGCTACAAGATCGGACACCTCCTCCATGTCTCTTTTCATGTAGTCCAGGGAGGTATGTCTCAGGTCATTCACATCAACATGGACAATGACAGAGTCATATTTGTACTTGTTGTGGAGTGACCTGAGTGTGTGCATTATGTGGCAGATCCTGGCACCCGACAGGCAGCCGACAGTAACTTTCTCCTTGTTTAGCCTGGTGAGTGGGACTTCAGTGTGCCTGACTATAGAGTCACCTACGACTAGAGTGTTAGGTACACTGTTACGACTTATGGGCTGTGGTTGAGTGGCGCACTGAGTTTGTGGGCTATGTGTCATTTGGGTTGTGTTGGGAGGTGGAGGTTGCTTGCGTTTCTGCTTTGGAGGTCCCTATTGCTTAAGCAGATTTTTATCGAGAGCCTCCATGAATGTAGGTGTGTGCTTTGTGTTTCTATGAGTGTGTTTTGGTGGTGTAGGTTTTGAGGGACTATGTGATGAGTGTGGTGTGATGCAAGTGTTTATCTTCTCCTCTTGACTGTCTAGACTAGTCTTGGGTGAAGAGAGCTTTGCTTCCAGTTTGGCTATATAAGTGCATCTCTCACAGGTTGTAGTGTTGGGTGGTAGGAGGAGAAGGTTGTCTGTGTACATGAGGCAATTGCTGCCTTGCCTCAAGATGCCCAGATTCATCAGGTAGACAGGAGAAAACACCGGGAGCTGACCCTTAGACATGCCTGGATAGGTGCTAATTTATTAAGTACTAAAAACTGTTTTCCTCTAGACAAGTGAGGAAGGTTGAGTGCTGTAATAATTTGTAGCTTATTTAGTGCTTACAGTGAGTTCTGAACAAGTGCTGAGCTCAAAGAAACAGATTTGAGTGCTGAAACTAAAAAACTGGCTAGTTCTAACAAAATTAAGCTAGAAGGCTTCCCTCCAACACAGAAAGGCTTGGGGGCTCAGAAGCTTACAAACAGTTCTGGATGCAGCAAATCTGTATCTGGACTAGACTACTTACATGAAAGGCAGGAAACAAGCTTAGAATTATTATTATTATTTTTTTGTAAAGTGGAAAGGGGAGAAACTAAGTGGGTCGGCCTTCTCAAATGTTCTCCCTGGATTAGGCAGAATGAGGTAATGACACTAGACTGGGAGGAGTGTCCCAGATCAAATTTACAGTAGTGGCGGGCAACTGCAAAGCCATCAAGTACACTCCTTGGCAGGAAATCAGAACAAAAAACCCAAACAGATGCTTAATAAATGTAGACAATTTCCAGTTAATACCTCACACACAGTGAAACTAGCTAGAAAGGTATGCAGCAGACAATAAAAGTGCTATAAATAACTCGTAAAAATAAGCAAAAAACAGGATACTTAATGTTATTTATTACAGATCTGAGTTTGCTCAGTACCCTTCCTCCGATTAGCTCAGTGTGAAATGTTAGAAGCACTCATAAGTTAACTTCTTAGGTAACAGAAAGTTGAAATCTAAAACAACTTTTAAAAAAAGCTCAAAAGAACCAATGAGGTGCTTACTCCAAGCCGTAGTCAAGGTAACCCCAATCAGTCAATGACGATAAACAATCCCCATTCACTGAAATGCAGAATGGCTTTGGCTAAACTAAGATGGCCTTGAACATGTGCTTAGACACACAGCCTCCACAAACAACTAGGCCCAAAACACAAGCCTGAATATGGACAATGCTACAAATACCCCCACTATTTAGGTAGAAAAAAAACTGCAGAAATGTTTATCACAGCCACTACTGTGTAATTGCAAAACTAGCTATTATTCAAACATTCATCTCCCTTACATCCCCTTTCCCCACTTTATTATAGCTCCATTCATCGATTCACAATCCCTTTTTTCCTATTTGTGCACATGGAGTTGGGGTGTCACTTCAGCAGTGATAATCATCTAGAACCAAGGTTTACACCACCAGGTGGTTAGCCCTGCAGTGGAAGTTCTTCCCACACCAGACATTCATGTGCACACTCACACTTCTAGTCAGTTTACAGTGTCCAATCCACCTACTACATGTCTTTGGAATGTGGGAGGAAAATAGAGCACCCAGAGGAAATCCATGCAAACACAGGGAGGACACATGACTTAACAACTCAAACCATTCACCTCTTCAAAAAAAAAAAAAAAAATAGCTACCTGCAAGGTACCACCAAACAAATTAAATCTAAGTCTTAAAATCAAATATAAATGGCTCACTATATACTCCCCCATATGCCAGAAAATGTACCTGTGTGGTGACACATCCAAAACTATGACTCACTAACCAGGCATACTTCACCCATGAACAACATTCCCCTTTCCAAAGGACCACTGGCCTGTATATGTATACCAGCAATCTGAGAAGCATTTGTAATGAACTGGCAGATGTTCGTGCCTGGATAGCACAGAACTACCCTGATATCTTAGTAATCACCAAAACATGGCTAAATCAAGAAATTAAAGATAAGAAAATTGTGCGCGCAGGCTACAACATACTAAGATTACACAGGGCTACCTAAAAAGGTGGAGCCGTTGCAATCATCTCTAAAAAAATAAGTAAATAAATAAAATAAATAAATAAATAAAAGCTCCATCCATCCACTTAGTACTGCCACAATAAAAAAATGCTGAGATCCTAAAAACATCCCTTAAGCTAAATACACAAACAATTCTGAGCATCTTAGGAGTACACACACACACACACACGCCCACCCCCAATAATACTGACACATTTGAAGAAAGAAATTTCATCATGGATCTCATGAAACATTTCACAAGAGACCATAATAATGCGAGATCTCAACAATGAGTGGCTATCCATTGATAATGACACCCCAAACAAACCATTATCCTATACCTTTTCACCTAGCAAATTTCTACCCCAACCAGACACAATAAACAAAAATAAACAATAAAAAAGATACAATAAACAAAAAAGCAACCACAATTCACTGTTCAATAACACTAAAAATATTAAAATATCAGGTACTCTCCCAGATGTCTTCAGCAACCACCACCCTACACAAATCATAAGGGAAACCTCTCCTATTAAAAAGCACCAATACAACAGTGTATGCAATCTAGCCTTCTTTCACACAGATGTGTTTATCTCCAGCCTAAAAACAGTGAACTGGAAGATGCTAAAAGCAATCCATCTGGATGAAGCCGTGGCCCTTTTTAACTCTACTTTTATCAATATTCTGAACAGTCATGCCCCAATTACAGCCAAAAGAATTAAAACTAGCCCTGCTCCCTGACTATCTAGAGAGACCAAACAGTTAACAAAAAAATCAAAATAACGCCTGGAGAACATGGAGAAAAAACAATAACATATCTATTATACAATGACAGGAGAAATAGGTGCTAACTTTGAGGGAACATGGGTGAAATTCTTGGCTAGGCTTATAAGGGCCTCCAGGCCAATAGCCTAGCATCATCCTATGAACCTATAACTGGCCATTAACATTCAAAAATGAGCACAATGACTGGTCAGCCCAACTAGCAATTCCATTTGTAAATCGAGCATATACCAGTAGAAAATGTCTGATCACCTGGACTTTCTTCTATTAATTTATGGTACCAAAATTCTAGTTTTCTTTAATTAAAAAAGAAAACTAAACTTAGAAATCCATAGACTTCAAAAGAATGAGAGAGAAGGGACAGAGAAAATGCAAAGATAATCATGTAGATTATATGCAAAACCAGAGAAATGTACCTGATTATCCATATATTTTCTCTGTCCCTTTTCTCTCATATGTTTGAAGTCTCCTGATTTCAATTAAGAACTTAGAAATGCTATGAAAAATAAGATCATAACAACAACAGCAAAAAAGATCTACCATACTAAAGTACAAACTGAAACTCAGAATAATCTCAAGGTCTTCGGGTCAGCCATTAACAAACTTCTACACCCTGGGTAAACATCCCGATCTACCCCATGTATAAGTAACCAACCAACTAGCACTGCTAACCAATTTAATACTCACTTTATACAAGCAGTTACCTCTCTCATTAACAGCTCACAAACCCTGACCAAATTCAATCCTCAAAAAACAAAAAATAACCAAAACCCTTCATCTGCCAACCAGTTCCTACTTCTATCAAAAATCTACTCCTTAAATTCACACCAACCACCCTGACCCTTGATAACCTACCTGGATAATACATAAAACTAGCAGTACATGCTCTATCCTTCCAAATATCCATCCTAATAAATTGATCCATTAAGGGAGGTTATGTACCCACACCTTGGAAAAAAAATCATATATCCCTGCCTTTACACAAAGGAGGAAACTGTCATGACATATCTATTTCAGGCCTACAGCAATCTTATCCCCACTGTCGAAGGTACTACAAAAGTGTATTCATCAAGTCTTCAGCTTCATTACAGACAACAAACTTTGCACCACAGCACAGTAACTGTCCTTTGAAACTTCATAACAGTTAAAATGAGTAGAAACAATGGTGACTGAGTGTCAGCAGCTTTTATCTTTCCAAAGCTTTTGACACTGTTTCACACCACAAGTTACTTCTCAAACTACCCTCTCTAGGCCTATGAACATCATCCCTATCTTGGTTCCAAAGCTACCTCCAGAGAGGATGCAAGATTTAAAATGGCAAACAATATCTCCACCTTCCTCCGTACAACAGAAGGAGTTCTCGCAGGCTAAATTCTGGGTCTTCTGCTTTTCAGTTTGTTCACTAATGATCAACACCCTAACTAAATATGCACCATCATACAATATGCAGATGACTTTACAATGATCTGCTCTGCTAACAAATTATAACTTCCCCTTCCTCTCATTTGTTGCTGTTCCTTCTGGCCATTAAGTTTAAGGTACTGCAGGGACTCCTGCTACATGTGCAGTTGGTTTCCTCTTCACCTTTCTTGTTTTAAGTTATTTTTCGAATCCTTTCATGACAGCTTGATCCCCAGATGCCCTGTTGACATTTGATGTTTTTGGAGAGGTTTGTTTCTTTTCCATGACACTATGATTCCCTTTTCCTCAGATATTTTGCAGTATATGGTAAAGATTTCAGAACCTTCAGATACCTCTTCTTTGAGACAAATTGTACTGGCATCCCTAATATTCTGGCTCCTATATGTTTAGCATTTTATTTTCCAATCATTTTAATTTGTCAATTTTTTGGAATCTGTTATCTCTTGCAATGAAGTTAGCATTCCTACCACTTCTTGCACTTGCCATCTTCTTTTTCGCCTCTTGGCTTTAACATATCAGTGGTGCAGGCCATCTTCTTGAGTACCTGATCTAACCTCGTGACATACCCACAGTAAGCTATTTCTGTTTAGAGTTAGTTGTGGATTCCTTCGGGAAACATACTCCAGTGCGGGAACATTTAGCTGTGGAACACGATGTAATTTCATGTGGGATGTGTCTTTTTTCTGCTAAAAGTCTCCTAGACGCTGTAACTAGTAATGCTAAGGGTAGATGATAGTATTTTCCAGTGATTCTCTACGTGCATTTATTTATATTTTTTCCACACTGATAAGTGCTTCCACCCTCGCTAGGATCTTTTTCTCTGTCTGATGCAGGGACTTTAGAGACTATTTAGAGCTTACGGAGCATGCTAGGACCTTGTTTATGGGTCTAATGTGGGATCTTTGAGCTGAATGCCTTGCTGGGACTTTGGTTTGTGGTCTGCAGGGTATTCTAAGATAATCTTCTTGCTCAAATTTTATTTTGGAGACTGACGCAGAGTCTTCTGAAATTATTACTTTGCTAGGACCTAGTGCTAGGGGATCTAATGAAGGGCCATTTGATTTGATTGCCTCATTCACCACCAGTGTCTAGGTCATTACTTTCTCTCCCGAAGGTAGGCTCAGGACCTAGCTTTCTCTCCCTCTCTCTCTCTCTGATCTCTGGACTATCACCAATCCCAAACTCTCCAGCTCTCCTATCTTATCCTCGGTTCCAACCTCAGGTGTAGCGAGTCCAACTGTACACAGCTCTGACATTTGTTTGGGGCTCAAGCATCACCAAGCAGACAAGCATCTCAGATTCAGATCTCCGTTTTACATTTTATTCTACCAAAGTATTTGATAAGAATTTCTCATTGACTTCTCCTAGCCATTGTTTTCATACTAAGGAGTTATTCTGCTCTACTCCCAGAGCAGCCACTTTTTGTTTTCTCACAATACTGTATACAGCAGGCTCATGTTCACTTCAGCATATCTATCAGAAATGCATTCATAAATAAATGAATGCATACATACATAAATAGTGAGAGGCTTTTACAGAAAACCACACCTAGACTAACAATTATATGGGATAACAGTGATGCCGCAAAGAACTGGACGTCTCTCCAAAAACTGACGAAAAGACATGATGAAAACTGGTCAGGGAGACCACCAAGAGACCTACAGCAACACTGAAGGAGCTGCAGGAATTTCTGGCAAGTACTGGTTGTGTACTACATGTGACAAAAATCTTCCGTATTCTCCATATGTCTGGACTATGGGGTATTCTCCATATGTCTGGACTATGGGGTAGAGTTGCAAGCCAAAAGCCTTTTCTTACACAGAAAAACATCCAGGCCCAGCTAAAATTTGCAAAACAATACATCAAGTCTCCCAAAAGCATGGGGGAAAATGCGTTATGGTCTGATGAGACCAAGGTTGAACTTTTTGCCCACAATTCCAAAAGGTATGTTTGGTGCAAAAACAACACTTCGCATCACCAAAAGAACAACATCCCCACAGTGACGCATAGTGGTGGCAGTATCATGCTTTGGGGTTGCTTTTCTTCAGCTGGAACTAGGCCTTTAGTCAAGGTGGAGGGAATTATGAACAGTTCCAAATCCAAGTCACTTTTGGCCCAAAACCTTCAGGCGTCTGATAGAAAGATAAAGATGAAGAGGATTTTCACCTTTCAATACAATGACTCCAATCATACATACAAATCAACAAAAGAATGGCTTCACCTTTTGGAATGGCCCAGCCAGAGCCCAGACATAAATCCTGAAGAGGGCTGTGCACAAGAGATGCCCTCGCAATCTGACAGACTTGGAGCACTTTTGCAAGGAAGAGTGGACAAATATTGCCAAGTTAAGATGTGCCATGCTGATAGACTCCTACCCAAGAAGACAAGGTGCTTCAACAAAGTATTAGTTTAAGGGTGTGCAGACTTATGCAACCAGCTTATTGTACATGTTTTATTCTTTATATTTTTTTCCCCTAACAGATTTTTGTTTTTCAATTGAATTGTACAGGTTATAGTTCACATTAAAGGTGGGAAAAGTTTTGAAATGATTTACTGTGGTCTCATTTTTTTATATCACAAAAACCTGGCATTTTAACAGGGGTGTGTACACTTTTTACATCCACTGTATGAGAGTATTCTTCCCAGGAGTCCATCCTTTTCAGGAGTCTCCCCACTGGAGTTCCACCCATGAGCAGTTTGCTTAGCACTCTGTCCTACAGGTGAAGGATATGAAACTGCCAATGTCAGATATGAAAGTTACGTACTCAGTGTAATGAAAGAGCTGCATTAGCAGTTTCATATCCCTTCATCCTTTCCCCCTCTCCTTCCTCTAGCCTTTTCATTTAGAGAAAATCATGTTTTTGTCTATTTTCCTCATTCTTATTTTCCTTTGCTCTATCCCTGCAGGTGTCAGATCTCTGGACTTCAGTCCTTAGGCACTGTGCATTGTTTTTAAAGTGGAAGGGCTAGGATGGCCTGGGAAAAGTTTTAGGAGTCAGGCTAACTAAATACCTGCTAGACTTGATCTTACAGGTAAAGGATATGAAAGTACTAATGCAGATCTAATGTTGTTGTAAGTGTGTAGCGCATATATCTAAATATACCTCTACCATTTCAAAATTAGTAGCCAAAGTGCTGAAGGCATTGAAAAAGGGGTGTGAAAGGGAATGGCACACAAATTAACTGATCAAGCAATAAATAAAACATGGTGAAGTGACAGGTTTATAAGCCAGTGCCTCCAAAACCTCTGGAATAAATTTCTCTTGTAATGTCTCACTATCTTGTTTAAAACACAACCTGGATGGCTGGGCAGGTATCCACAAATTTACTCCAGGATTAACTGGTAAGGCCCTTCTTTAAAAAGGAGGTTAGACTGAAGGAAGTGTACTGGAAAGGTATGAATGGATATAAGACTCAGTATCCTCAAAACATCTATAAATCTGCAGTATTTATTAATAGAAGTGACGCTAAAATTGCTGCACCATTTGTGAAAAAAAAAAAAGAAAAATTCCCAAAGGAGTTGCTGTGTAGCAATAAAATCTGCAGTTACAACTCGCTGCACACTGTAGGCTAAGATACTAAATTAGTGTTACAGTACTATACTGCTGATATACAACTTTGCTATATCATGCATTCAGTTTTCCAGAGATTATACAAATATTCCGAACAAGAACTTTACTAGGCAACAGTCACTCCCAACCCAGATGTAGCAGGTCACAGATCTGCATTTTGCATACAACTAACCTATTACATATGAAATATGAAAACGCAAATCAAATGCATTTTATTTATTTACTTAAAATAAGTAGTTCACCCCTCCTAAACTTATGTGCAGCTCACAAAGAAGTTCAACTCAAAAAAGGATATCTCTTTTTTTTTTTTTGCAAAACAGATAGTACTTACAAAAGCATGCTCCTCTGATTTAGTAATAAGTTCACAATGTACTTCTGTGCCACTAAAATGCATGCTAAGATTTTACCACAATATGTACTGCAGACCTCAGTTCAAGCCCAGATGGCCGTATAACTACAACTGCTAGTTTCACTGAAAGATTCACAAATCTGTATTTCTAGTGTGCATTTTCTGCTTTAAATTTCCCACAGAGCAACATTAAGATGAACGTGGGCTTAAAGTGTACTTTATCAGGGGCATACAGTACCCATTTCCACTGACACAAGGTGGAGAAAGTACAGTTTTGTAAGAACTTAAATTAACAGTAAATAACAATAGATATTGAAAGTCCACACTGCTGCAGTAGCCTCCAGCTACTTGGGTTGTTTCTTGCCTAGGAAGCAATAACAAGCTTGCTTCAAAAGCTCTGGCTCCCTCCCACATCTTCCCTCTTGCTGCTGATTGGCCAGCACCAACTAAACAGGACTTTCTCACCCATAGAAAACAATAGGAAGCAACTTCATTTAGAACCTCTGATTGAATGTAAACATTATAAGCATTCTATATCGGGACTTCCAAGATGACTGCACACTGATCAACAGCTTAATTTCAACTCTTCCAATGTGAAAAAGAACCTGAGAAATAAGAGCTAGTAATTCTACCAGCTTGAGTAAAATGCATTTACTGGCCAGTAAGCACAGTGCCTGGATGCCAGTAAAAAAGAAATTTAGAGAACTTGAAAGAAAATGAAATAGAAAAGGCAGAGAGAAAACAATAACTCAGAAGAATCCAGCAGCTGTTCAACAAAAAGCAATTCAAGCTTCGGCTTTGGTACAAGAGATGGCTTCCAGTAATTTAGAGGAAAAATTAATTAAATGTACTCACAGCTGAGGAAAATAAATGAAACACTGAAGGAGTATATCAACTCACACAGCAAAAGGCTGGAAAAAAGAATACGCTTTAACTAGGTATTCAGATGAACTGATAAAACTACAAAAATTAGGGGAGGTTGAAAAGAAGAAAAGGCTGGCTGAGTATGAGACCTTTCAGGAAAAGCTATTTCAAAAATGGTAGAGTTAGAAGACAGCTGGCAAACAGAAAACCAGAGATTTTCTGCTTTACCAGAGAAACTAGAAGGAACAGACAGTATTAATTTTATGAAAGCACAAATAAGTAACTGGAGTGGTACTCTACAGTAGGATTTGTTAACTGAAAGGACACATTGAATGTATACTCCAAACCTGGCATGAAAAAGCAGCCAAGACCTATATTAGTAAAGATGCAATCATACCAACAGAAAGAGCTGATCCTGACAAAATTGTGCCACAAGGGCAAAGTACTAAAAGTGTGGGCAGCAAAGTTTGTAGAAAATGAATATTCACTGTACACCCGACAGAAGAAAAGCAAATTAATTCCAACAATCAGGGAATGTTGAGAGGAAGGTGCGACATTCAAGCTGCTGTATCCAGCTGTCTTCAGAATATTTTTTTCCAGGAGGATCAAAGGCATTTTTTTGATGTAGAACAGGCTATGGAGAAAATACAAAAGTTTATCTAACGAAAAGTGAGCCATCAAACAGAAGGGAACTCTGCTTCTCATTCTTCCAACAATAAAGCTCACAGAGAGACTTTGCCAGTGACAATTTTTCTAATGTTCCAAAGGAAAATGCTTGAGTGACAGGAAAAGAAATAACACAGGAGTTGACTAGAAGAATCTGGAGTACCTTGGACTTGAATCAGAGTCTGGTGTTGGGAGAGGAAGATGAACAGGAAGAAGACCAGCAACACTGAAATTAGTGAAGAACTGTGATATTATAAAGCATCAATCACAATTGTGAAAAAAGGCTTTGCAAGAAAAAGTGGTCGAGAAAAATTAGACTTTTGCTGATTGTTTTTTTAAACTTGTGGGCAGACTGTATAGCATACATCCCACTTTATGTCATTAATGTTGAGAAGGACACTAAAAGGGAAAAAAAGTAACTCTAGTTAAAACACGTTTTGTTCTTTATAGTATTTCTATAAAATACTTCACAATATAAACTGCATGTTATGTAGTAAAGCATTTTTGTGTAGCATGTGGTCAAGGATAATTTAAATGTGGGGGTCAGGGTGAGTCTTTTCAGTGACTGATGTATGGGATAAAGATATTACAATAAACAAGTACTCTTTTTAGTTTTAACTAATATAGGCTTTGCAATTTCAAAAAAGAAGAAAGGCTGGACAAAAGCAAGTTTAAGTTTATATGCTGTAAACTTAGGCTGCTGGGGTAGGGTGCAAATGTGCGCTGAGTATATTATATTATAATATATTATATTATAGTATAGTATTATTCAGAGTCGAGATGTTCTGTCTTATTTTTGCATTGGTGAATGTCTGGATTAATGCCCTTCGAGTGTTTTCTGTAAATCTGTTTGAAAAATAAGACAAAATTATGAATGCCATGAAAAGTGCTATGCTGCCTGCATAAGTAGGGATATCAGCTTTTTTTTTCCCTTTAGCAAATGTTCAGTGGGAGTCAAGAAGTCTGAAGCTGAATGGAATTGTATATTCTGCTCTGATCTGACTGAAACTGACAAGGACTCTATTGTGCATCTGTGGAGTTATCTGTTTTGTTTCTCACTGTTGACAATATTTCCTGGAGACAAGCTGTCTGCAGGTGCAAGCAATTATCTTGAGAGTTCTGAGCACTGTTTACTGAGGAAAAAAAAAAACAAAATTTAAAGGTACAAGGTAAGTAGTTCAGTAAAAAATTAACTTTGAAATTACTGGGTGTGAATAAGAGACAGTGGCCTTAACACTTCAAATCATTTAAAAGAACAGTCTATTATGTAATTCTATTTAAAGACAGCCAGTGTACTTTTTTAAGGCTAATAGTTAATGTTTTCTAAAAGCATACAAGCTATTTTCCACATCTTTTAGGGGAATAGTGATAAGAAAAGAACAGACAGCAATCAGAGTAAGTGGGGACACAGACTATAACATGCACTATAGAATGGGCAATTATAAGTTATGTACTCAACATAACTAGGCATCTATGTTGTCCACTTTCATTTTTCCTCACTAAGGTTTCAGACTCCGATCCTTGGATCCGACTCGGTCACATATACTAGACTTTCAATCCAGCTCTCAAGCTCTTCCCTCTATCCATAATGACCTACTTTATCCCCATTGCCTCAGATTGAGTTTGCTGCCTAATTTCCCTACAGTTAAAGGGAAAAACAGGCATAGACAGATAGAATGACAGGGATCAAACCTAGAATAGCAGGTTCCAAACACAGTCCAATGGTTTTTCCAGACGAAAAAAGGATGGGGGATGGGTGGGAGGGAAGCTGAGGAAGAATTACAATGGACAGCACAGATGCCTAGTTATAGTGAGTACATAACTTATAAATCTGATATTGTCCTTTTCATTCTTCCTCACTAATGGGAGAGTTCCCAGCTACATTGACCTTGGGAGGCCCTCATGGAAGGATATTCTGGATACTGCAGAAACAAAGGATGCTCTACTTCTGGATATGATGTTCAATTTGTAATGTGAAACAAAGGTAAGAGTCTTAGACCACACAAATGCTGCACAAATGTCATCAATAGATACTCTTGACCAAAACAACAATGAAGTAGCCATGGGTCTAGTTGAATGAGCTTGGGGAGGTCTTAGTAAGGTCATACCTTTTTGAGAGTAAATCAGTGAGATAAGTCTGGAATCCATTTAGCTAGGATAACTTTGGAAACTGATTGACCTACGTGATTTGAGGAAAAGGATATGAAAAGTTGATCTGACTTTCTAATCTGTTTTGTTCTGTGAAGGTAAAAATGTAGTTGTCTGTGTACATTAAGGAGGTGTAGCATATACTCTCCTCTACTGGAAAAAATCATAAAAGACTGGTAAATTAATAGATTGGTTAATGGTACTTTCAAAAGCCACTTTAGATAAAAAAGAAGGGTTAGTCCGTAGAGAAACCCTGCCTTTATGTAAAATAATATACGGGGGTTTTACTGAGCAGCCTGGAGTTCAGAGATTCTTTTTGCTGATTTTACAGCTACCAAGAAGACAGTCTTCCATAACAAAATTTTTAAATCACATTTGTCTGATGGTTGAAAGGATTTTTAAACTAAACTTTAAAGCACCACAGTAAAGTCCCAAGGAGGTGAGGATCCTCCGTCTGAGGTCTCAGCAGAAAAACGGCTTTCATAAAAGCTTTACACAATCTGGAAGAAGAAGACAAGGGAAAGTATTTATTTGGTGGATGGAAATTTGAAATTGTTGCCAAATGAAGCTTAACTGTAGAAAAAACTGGCCCCTCTTTAAAAAGAGTTGTCAGAACATGAATAGCAGAAGGTGGTGCAGAAAAGGGATTGATGTCTTTGTCAGAAGCCATAACAGAAAATCTTTTCCATTTGCTTCTATAGAGTTTCTTGGTAGAATGTTTTTGAGAAGGCAGAATAATGTCACAAAATGGGAAGACGGCCTGCACTGTATTACTGGAAGTGGAGAAACCTGAGGGTGTGAAGGTTGTGGTGTTGAATCCCTGACGGGTGAGACAGGAGATCCAAAGCAGGCTTCAGTATCCATGGAGGATAACAAAGATGAGAATGAAGAAAGGGGAAAGTACAGTTTTGTACCTACCATAAATGTAGATGTTCGAAGATCCACATTGCTGCAGTCATAACCTGTGGGTAGTCCGCTGTCCTCGGTCGGCCCGAATACCAAAGTATTAGGCTGGCGTCGGTCATGGGCGCTCAGATCTGACGTTAGTGCGCCATGGTATTAAAGCGCATGACCGACGTCATATCCTCAGTCTTTTCTTGCCCCAAATGTCAGAAGGCCCTAAAAAGAAAGGCCACAGCCAAAAATAGAAAAACCTCCAAAACCCATGCACAAACAACATCTATCACCCAAACCAAACAACCACTCCAAACTACAGAGGGGAAGGAGGGAGGGTAAATTGGACTGCAGCAATGTGGATCTTCGAACATCTACATTTATGGTAGGTACAAAACTGTACTATGTTCTTCATCTCACATTGCTGCAGTCATAACCTGTGGGTAGAATCCCAAAGCAAAGGTAAAGGGAGGTTGGCAAAATCATAAAGCATTGGGAGCTGCTAACATGCCCTGTAAAACAGCAGTGGCAAACCCAGCCCTAGATTTGGAATAAAGAGGGAGAAGGTAATGTTTAGAAAAAGTGTGCACTGAACTCCAAGTAGCTGCTTCCAAAATATCTTTAGTAGCTACCCCCCTTAAAAAAGCAGTAGAAGTGGCAGTAGCCCTAGTGGAATGAGGTCGAATTCCAGCCAGAATCACCTTACCATGATGAGAATAACAAAAGGCAATACAATGACCAATCCACTTAGAAATAGTTTGTTTTGAAACAGGTTTCCCCTGAGAGCCCAAAGCAAAAGAAACAAATAAATGTTGAGACTGTCTGAACCCTTTAGTTCTGCTTAAATAATAACGCAACTGCCTGTGAATATCCAAAGTGTGTAAAATTTTTTCCCCTTTATTTTGGGGATCAGCATAAAAAGTAGGCAAATGAAAAGATTGGTTCAAGGCCACATTTGAAACCACTTTAGGCATAAAAGTAGGGTTAGTACGCAGAGATACCCTATCCTTATGAAAAATCAGGAAGGGTTCAACTGCCATTAGAGCCTGTAATTCAGATACCCTTCTAGCAGACGTAATGGCCAACAAAAAAGCAGTCTTCCAAGACAAAAACTTTAACTCAGACATAGCTGCAGGTTCAAAAGGAGGTAAAGTAAGTTTTTCCAACACAAAATTGAGATCCCAGGAAGGAGTAGGAGCTCTACGCGGGGGTCTTATGTTCTTTGCCCCCTAAGGAATTGCTTAAACAAAGGATGAGAAAATAATGGTGGGTCACAGTCATAGTGAGCAGAAATGGCTGCAGCATGAACTTTTACAGAGGAGAAAGACAAACCTTTGTCTAATAATTCTGTAAGATATAGAAGAGAAACACTCAAATCAGGCCTGGAAACATCAAAGCTCTTTGCTTTGCTCCAAATAAAAAATCTCCTCCATTTATCAGCATAAACTTTCCTAGTACTAGGCCTTCTGGCCTCCAAAATAACATTCAAAACTTGCTGAGGAAGCTGTGACCCTCCAGGTTCTAGAACAGAATATGCCAGGCTGTTAGATGCAGAGACTGAATCCTGACATTGAGGAAATGATTGCCTGCCTGAGACAAAAGGTGTGGAATTGAAGGCAAAGGCCAAGGAGGCTCCCGTACTAAACTCCTCAGCAGAGGGTACCAGTGCTGTCGAGGCCAATCTGGAGCTATTAGAATCATGGAGGGCTTGTCTTGTCTGACCTTCAAGAGCACCTTGGGAAGAAGAGGCAGAGGAGGAAAGGCATAGACGTGAAGATTGCTCCAACTGAATGATAGAGCATCCACTTTCCAAGCTGTTGGATGAAACATCTTTGTGCAAAACTTTGGCAACTGGAAATTTAGTGGAGAAGCGAACAGATCTATGTCTGGAGTCCCCCATATCACTGTCAACTGTCGAAATACATGAGGATCCAACTTCCACTCGTGGGGATCCACCATCTGTCTGCTCAAAACATCTGCTAAGGAGTTCTGTGCTCCTGGCAGAAACCTTGCCTGAAGAGTGAGGTGCAAACTGAGAGCAGTCTCCCACAAAATCATAGCTTGCCTGCAAAGAGGGTACGAATGGGTTCCCCCTTGCTTGTTGATGTACCACATGACAGTTGTGTTGTCTGTTTGAATCAATACTTGTCCTGGGCGAAGTAGATCCTTGAAAGCCATCAATGCAAATTGGACTGCTAACATCTCTTTCAAGTTGATATGCAAATGTTGAAGTCTGACAGGCCACGTGTCTTGAACCCATTTTCCATTGAGGTGAGCTCCCCAAGCCTTGTCCGAGGCATCCGTCGTTAAGATCTGACTTGCCTCTGGTCGGGTCACAGAGAGTCCCTTGTTTAGGTGACATTCCTGAGCCCACCACAAAAATTCCTTTTGAATGCAAGGTATTATCTGAATGACAGTGTCCAGATCGTGGCAGTGTTGCGTCCATACATTTTTGAGATACCATTGTAGCTTCCTCATATGCAGTTTGGCATTGGGAAGCACCAGAATACAAGATGCCATGAACGCCAAGGCTTGAAGGACTGTCCTTGCAGTCAGCCTGGACCGTAGAGACAATTGTTGGAAGTAAAGTGTAAGGTTCCTTTGCTTGTCTTTATATTAATATGTGCTTTCCTATGTCCTATGCGATAATTTAACAAAGGTGTTAAAAAAGCATTTTATATCTAACCCAAATATTGCTCAGTCACAGCTGACTCCTAACTACTAGGCAAGAAGAGCATGGAAGTAAATTACCAGGCCTTTCTTCCATATTATACATATGTACCATACACACAGACACACACACCCACATACACTTGCTTATAGACTATTTAGAGCATCCTACCTACCTATCACCTGTTTCAGGGATTGTGGGAGAAAACAGGAGTACCTGAAGAAATCATATGTAAACACAGAAAAGACATGCAGAATCTGTACAAAATACACTCCACTAGAGAATTAAAACAAAAAGACTTCTTACTGTTGGGTGGAATGCTATGCACTGCACCAATGTGCCACGGTAACAATTAAAGAAATCAGAATTCACATGAATTGATCCTGTAATGTGGAGACCGAAGTGCTGAAATTCTGCACATACATATACTAAGTTCAAGATTGTCATTTCTCAGAATATTCATTTTCTTTGAGGCAAGGTGATCTTGGACTTGGTATATATAAGTTTGGGGGGGGGGCAGGTGGGGCTTACCTCCCTTGTAAAAAAAAAAAAAAACTTTAAAGGAGAAGAGTGATGCTCAATAGTCAGACTTCTCATGAATTTCTAGTCCTTTTTTTCCTGAATGTTAGGATTCAGCATGAAGAGTCCTGTGCCTCTCATACATATGCATATATGTGCTAAGATATGAGTGGTTGTACATTTGGGTTGATATCTGGTTTGTGCTAATGCCAATAATACTAGTAGGACTTCATTTGGTATATTGTGGGTTTGGGAGGGTATTGACATTTATGTGGTGGTTCTGGGTGGGTTTTGCTTGCTTTTTGCATGAGTTTATGTATTTAGTGTGCTGTGTTACTGTTAGGGAATCACTGTTGCTATGGTTTTGACAGTGTGGCAGCAGTGATTCTCATTTTGAGGGAGATTTCTTTCTTCTCCAAAGTGGTGCAACTTTGGAGATGGTATATCTAGGTGTGCCCCACCCCCTGTGCAAAAAATACTTAACTTGGTAGTTTAGGTCTAATGACTTTTCAGGCTTGTTTGAGCTTTGTTTATGGGGTTTAGGTGTTCGCTCTTTTTGTTTTTGAATGATATAATTATATATGCATGCACATACACACACACTTTATTCTTCATTTTAGACAACACACTTAGGCATATGAATACAAGCAAAAATACCAGGAACATGAAGTGATTTACTTGAACTTACTTACTGTGCAAAGCAAGGCTGCAGAATTCAGTCCCAGGTCTGCTAATCTAAAGCTAAATAATTAACTTTTAGGCTACTCTGCAACCCAAATGACTTTATGTCAGTCATTTAATACTTTATTATTATGCCACAAAACACTGAAGTTTAGACAGTTTAAAATAAAAAGCAAAAGAAATATAGTCAAGATTTTCTTTGCCACTTGAAGACCATAATATTGAAAGTGAGGTTGGGGACCAACTAACTCACAATTTATTGCCCTTTAAAGATGCGTGATGGAGTAGACTGAAACCCTTTTGGTTCTGCACGGCAAAGTTGATATTTGGCACATCGGCAAGGATTTCAATGATGTTGCGATGATCAGCAGTTATGGCATAGTGAAGTGGGGTATCACCTATTGAATCCTGAAAAAAAAAAAGCATTCAGTACAGTTACAGTGAAAAATAAGAAACCAAATAAGTATCAACACTGTTAGTCTAACATCCCAGTGTAAAGCCTAGGTGAAGAAAGGCCTGAGACAGTGCAGCTTAGTGGACTGCAATGCAAAAAAGAAGTTATGTACTTACCATAACGTTCCATGTTGGTAGTCCATCTCACCTTTCATTTTTACATATGGGTTCGGAGCCGATCCTTGGCTCCGACTCAGCCAATTTACAAGCTGGAAGACTTCTGATTGGCTCGTGGTTAAGCAGGTATCCCATGGTGCACCAGTACAATCCCCAGATCTTGTTTGCTGCTCATTAGAATGATTAATTGATTGTGTCTTTTGGCTTTTCCTGGTTAGGGGTCACCACAGTGGAACTCCGGTCCGCTAATGATTGGCAGTGGATTTTTACGTACCGGGTTACCAGCCCTGACGCACAACCTTCAACGAAGGCAAGCCCCATTCATGTATGCCTCCACACAGAAGACGCTCTAACTGAGAATCGAACGGGACGTCTTGCTATGAGGAGACAACGCTACTGCAGCACCACCACCGCAGTTTTGCTGCTCATTAGAATAACAACCATAAAAACAACCAATACTAAAGGATCTCCAACCAAGGGCAACCAAATTATTACTTCCAGATCTTCCAGGATGGGGGCAGGTTGTTAAAAATGAAGGGTGAGATGGACTACCAACATGGAACGTTATGGTGAGTACGTAACTTCTTTATGTTAGGTAGTCCAATCTCACCTTCATTTTTACATATGGGACAGTGTCCCTAGCACCTTATTCTTGGGTGGCTCATTGGAAAATACTCTTGAGCACTGTGGCGCCAAAGAATGCTCCAACCCTAGATGCCAAATCCAATACGCAATGTGTAATAAAAGTGTGAGGGATAGCCCACGTAGCTGCTGCACAAATATTATCAAGTGGTACCCTGGCTTGAAAAGCTGCAGAGGTAGACAGCGACCTGGTAGAATGAGCATTGATCCTGTAGGGTAAAGGTTTGCCTTCCGAGCTACAGATAAAGGCTATACAACTGGAAATCCAATTAGATAGTGTCACTTTAGAAACTGGTAAGCCCAATCTAGAGTCAGAAAAGGAAATGAATAATTGATCTGATTTCTTGAAAAACTCAGTCTGCTGCAGATAAAAATGTAGTTGTCTATGAATGTCTAGCTGATGAAAACGGTACTCAGCTGCATTACAGTGGTTAGGGAAGAAAACTGGGAGTTCTATTGATTGGTTTAAGGTAGCATTAGAACAGACTTTGGGAACAAAGGAGGGATTAGTAAGCAATGACACCCTGTCATTGTGAAAAATCAAATACGGTGGCTTAATAGACAAGGCCAGTAGCTCCGATACCTGTCTAGCTGATGTGATAGCTACCAAAAACAAGGTCTTCCATGACAAAAATTTTTAGAGAAGATGAAGGTTCAAAGGGGGAAGATGCCAATTTGGACAACACAAAATTTAAATCCCAAGAAGCCACTGGTTCTTGCATAGGTGGTCTCAATAGAGTGGCCCCTTTCAAAAAGGTCTTGCATAGCTTATGAGACATTAAATTGGTATCTGGAAAACCTAAGTGAAAATGAGAAATTGGAGCTAATTGGACTCTGACAGTGGCAGCGGCAGATCCTTGCTGAAAAAGCTCAGAAAGAAAATCCAAAATCACAGGGCTAGAAGCAGTGTATGGATCTACATTCATTCTCTGTGCCCAAATAGAAAATCTTTTCCATTTACTTCCATACAGATTTCTAGTTAAAGGTTTATGGGAGGACATAAGAATATGTGACACTGAGGATGATGCATCATGAAGCCTGACTAGAGATGGAACTGGAGCAGCCACGCTGTCAATTTGAGGGTGTGGATTGAGGGGTGTAGCGAACCCGACATGTGAGTCAATAGATCTGAGCTGGGTCCAGAATCCAAGGATCGTCCAAGAGGAGAGGCTCGAGGAAGGGGAACCAGACCTGATGAGGCCAGTAAGGAGCAATGAGGATCAACTTGCTTCCCGGCTGACTGGCTTTCTGAATCACTTTGGAAATGAGAGGGATTGGAGGAAAAGCATACAGACGTCCCATGGGCCAATCGTGAGCCAGAGCGTCTCTGGGAGACTCCCCCTAAGGGGGAATGAGGGAAAATTAGCTGCTGCATTTGGTATTGACTGGGCTGGTAAAAAGGTCGCAGCAAGGCTGTCCCCATTTCCGGAAAATCTGATCCACTGTTTCCCCGTTTCAGAGACCACTTGTGAGGCATTAGGATTGCCCAGCTGAGCTTGTCGGCTATTACGTTGGTCGGCCCTGGAATGTGCATTGCAACCAGAAAGCACTGGGAAGAAATCGCCCATTCCCAAACTCGCATGGCCTCTCGACAGAGTGGGTAAGATCTGGTACCGCCCTGTTTGTTGATCTACCAAACCACCGACATGTTGTCTGATTGTATTGCAATTGTCCCTAGAGGAAGGTCTTGAAGTGCTTGCAATGCCAGAAGCACTGCCCTCATCTCCAGAACACTGATATGCAGATGAGCCTCGTGTTCTTGCCATGTGCCTTGGACAGTCCTGCCGAGATAATGCTCCCCCCACCCGATCTGGAGGCATCCGTGGTCACAGTGGCAACGGGTTGGGCCGGAACAAAGGGGGCAACTGTGATCAGTTGATTGGGAGCTATCCACCAAAGAAGGTCCTTCTTGCATGATTCCATTAGGAGGATAGGATGACTCAGTGGGAGATAATGGAAGGACCATTGGGAAGACAGAAGCCACTGGAGAATTCTCATGTGCAACTTGGCTAATGGTACTAATAGAATGGTGGAAGCCATAGTCCCGAGGAGCTGAAGAACACACTTCGCTTTGACTTTTCGCAATGGAAGAAAACGTTGAACTTGGGAGATTAAGTTCTGTGCCCTTTCAGCAGGGAGATGAGCTGTCATGTTCACTCTGTCTACCTCTGCACCTATAAAAATCACAGATTAAGAGGGCAATAATGCAGATTTTTTTCCAATTTATGGAGATCCCTAACTGAGCACAAAGTTGAATCATGGCGTCCCTGTTTTGGAGGAGTAGATGCCTGGTGGGGGCAGTCAGGAGCCAGTCATCCAAATACGGAAACACCTGAAATCCCTGACGTATCAGGTAAGCTGTCACTACTGCCATGCATTTGGTGAACACCCTGGGGGCTGTGGTGAGACCGAAGGGCAGAGCGCAAAACTGATAGTGACTGGCTCCCATCCGGAAGCATAGATGGCTTCTGGATGCCTTGTCCATTTTTATGTGGTAGTAGGCATCCTGAAGATCCAGACAGCACATCCAAAAGTCTTTCCCTAACAACGGGAGTATAGACTGCAGTGTTACCATCCAAAACCTGTCCTTCTTCACGGATTCATTCAATCTGCTGAGGTCCAATAATGGCCTCCAATCTCCGGTTCGTTTTGGAACTAAAAACAACCTGGAGAAAGTTCTGGATCCTATCTGGTCTGCTGGGATGGGCTAGATGACTCTTTTTAAGAGCAACATGTTGATCTCCACAATTGCCTGATCCCTGTGATTGGGTGGTACATCTGGGATCCTTTTGGGAACAAACGGTGATAGGGAAAAGGGTACGATATAGCCTCTGGTAACAACTCTTTGTACCCACTCGTCTTGGGTGATATTTAGCCAGGCTTCTAGGTACAAAGAAATGCGACCCCCGACCGGCCCCAGAGAAGCGCAGTCAGGCTCCACATCAGGAGCACTGATAAGGCCGTCCTCGAAACAAATCACGGCCTTGTTGGTATTGCGGACCACCCCTGCCTCTAGGACGACGTCTGCCGTTTCCTCCTTCTCTGCCTCTGAAGGAGGATTCACCCTGTGTGTCAGGAAAGACCCTCTGGGACTTCTTGAACCACATTTTACTGCCCTTTTGACCCTTGGGGTATGGTCTGGAAGGGACAGTAAAACACACTCCATTGGCAGAAAGCGTCTTTCCTTCTTGCTCACACCGAGTGAGTTATCCTTCACCTTGGAACCAAACAATGAGGAACCATCAAATGGGGCGTTGGTGACAGTAGACTTGAGCGGTTCCGCAAAATTACATAAGTGCATCCAGGAGTGGTGCCTCAAGGCAACTCCGGAACCTGCTGCTCTACTCGCTCCATCCGCAGCATAAGAGATAAGTCACATGAAGGAGTTAACCACAGAATTTAAGGTGGACAATTGAGTAGAAATCATTTCAGGAATTCCCTCAGTACATGCACCTTGTATGGAATATCCTAACTCCTTGAGGAGATCCCTCTGCCACCTCGTGAAGTGCGTGAGATAGTTCAGCGATCGAAGGGTAAAGGCCGCTGAACTAAATATACACTTCCCAAATCTGTCCATCTGTCGAGACTCCTTGTTTGGCGGATGAACAGATGAAGAAGTCTCCGACAACTCCTTCTTTGTGGCCGCCGCCGCCACCACCATGGCATCTACGGGAATGCCCTTGGACAAGAACTCTTTACCAGGAGGGGCAGACAAGAATTTGTTCGGTCTCCTGGGGACTGGCTCCACGGTGTCAGGAGTATCCCACACCTTTTGACTAACTAGATCCATCAGTTCGTCAAAAGGTGAAGACACCCAACAGGCAGAAGGCTGAGACCCAAAAGCCTTCAGGTACATCGACTCCTCATCAGAAGGGTTAACAGTGAGCCAGTCGCACCTCTGCCTAAAGATCTCTAAAATGTCCACAAAGGAAAAGTACAGTTGTGTACCTACCATAAATGTAGATGTTCGAGTGTATTCACTGTTGCAGTCATTACTCTTGGGTTATCCTGCTGGCAGGCTACCCTCGGTCGGCCAGAATTCCAAAGTCTAGGTCCGGCGTCAGTTGCTGTTGCCTCTTCCCTGACGTCAGTGCGCCAGGGGTATAAAAGATGCAGCCGACGCCATTTTCTTCAGTTTTTCTTGCCCCAGATGTCAGGTGCCCTCAAATTGGTAGGCTGAAAAATATGCCAATAAAAAATGCATGCATAAAAATAACATTTCCTTCATCTACAAGCAAATACACCGAATAGGTTGTATAGGATTATAGAAGTGTAGCTAAGTCCCCGCAAAGAGAAGGGGGATGGTGGGTAGGTAACCTGGACTGCAACAGTGAATACACTCGAACATCTACATTTATGGTAGGTACACAACTGTACTATGTTCATCGCATTTCACTGTTGCAGTCATTACTCTTGGGTAGAATCCCAAAGCTGAGGATGGGTGGCTGGGCTAAATAGGATTAGGAGAGGCTATGAGGCCCTGCAGAACTGCAGTGGCAAAGCCTGCTCTGGACTTAGAGTAAAGAGGTAAGTGGTAGTGCTTTGTGAAGATGTGCACTGAACTCCAAGTTGCAGCCTCTAAGATATCTTTGGTTGGTACTCCTCTGAGGAAGGCTGCTGAAGTGGCTGCTGCTCTGGTGGAATGAGGCCTAATGCCCTTAGGCACTGATTTGCCATGTTGAAAATAGCAGAAACGGATGCAATGGCCTATCCATTTAGAAATAGTCTGTTTTGAGATAGCCTTTCCTTGTGATCCTGCAGCATAAGACACTAAAAGTTGCTCAGTCTTTCTGAAAGCTTTAGTTCTGTCCAAGTAGAAGCGTAACTGTCTGTGTATGTCCAAAGAATGCAGAATTTTCTCACCCTTGTTCTGTGGATTTGGATAAAAGGTAGGCAAGTAAATGGTTTGGTTGAGGGCCATACTGGACACCACCTTAGACATAAATGTAGGGTTTGTCCTCAGAGAAACCCTGTCTCGATGAAAAATGATGAAAGGTTCCACAGCCATGAGTGCTTGTAACTCTGAGACTCGCCTTGCAGAGGTTATAGCTAGGAGCAGAGCTGTTTTCCAGGATAAGAATTTTATATCTGCTGTTGATGCTGGCTCAAACGGAGGCAGTGTGAGTTTTCCAAAACATAATTGAGGTCCCAGGCCGGAATTGGTGCTCTCCTTGGAGGCCTAATGTTTTTGGCTCCTCTGAGGTACTGCCTTATTAAAGGATGAGAAAAGATAGGTGGCTCCGTATTGTAATGGGCTGAAATGGCAGAGGCATGAATCTTAATTGATGAGAAAGAAAGGCCTTTATTCAGCATCTGTTAGGTATTGTAAAATCTGAGGGATATTTGGTACACACGTATCAATGCCTTGTTCCTGGTTCCAAGCACAGAATCTCTTCTGTTTTTCTGCATAAGATTTTCTGGTACTGGGCCTCCAGGCCTCCAAAATAACATCCATACAGCTTTTGAAAGTGGAGTGTTCTGAATGGCTACATTATCCGCCATGCTGCCAGATTTAAGGTCCTGAGTTGGCTGTGCAGGATCTGATTGTTTTGTTGGGTCAGCAAGTGAGAAGTTTGAGGCAATATCCATGCTGGACCTTGAGACAAGCTCTTTAGGATTGGGTACCAGTGCTGACGTGGCCAGTCTGGTGCAATCAGTATCATTTTTGGCTTCTCTTGTCTGACCTTTAGGAGTACCCTGGGAAGAAGAAGAGGCAGTGGGGGAAAAGCATATACTGTTAGATTTTTCCAGCTGAATGATAGGGCGTCCACTTTCCATGCTTGCTTGTGATAAATCCTTGTGCAAAATCTCTGCAATTGGCAGTTGTGAGGGGAGGCAAATAGATCTATGTCTGGGCATCCCCATTTCCTTATTATCATGCTGA
This sequence comes from Protopterus annectens, assembly GCF_019279795.1. Taxonomy (NCBI): domain Eukaryota; kingdom Metazoa; phylum Chordata; order Ceratodontiformes; family Protopteridae; genus Protopterus; species Protopterus annectens. The sequence continues at coordinate 1,708,951,201 of NC_056728.1, forward strand.
TGACTTGTGGATCCAGTTTCCATTCGTGGGGATCCATGAGGTTTCTGCTTAGTTCGTCTGCCAGAGTATTTGCTTTTCCTAGCAGGAATTGTGCTTGCAGGTGAACTTGAAAAGCCAATGCTGTGTTCCATAAGGTCAATGCTTGTCTGCAGACGGGGTAGGAATGTGTACCTCCCTTCTTGTTTATGTACCACATGACCGTAGTGTTGTCTGTCTTTATCAGTAACTGTCCTGGATGAAGCAGGTCCTTGAAAGCTGTCAGGGCATTTTGAACAGCTAGCATCTCTTTTTGATTGATGTGAAGATGCATCTGGTTTGCAGGCCATGTGCCCTGAATACATTTTCCTGCCATTTGTTTCCCCAGACATAATCTGATGCATCTGTTGTCAGTGTCTGTCTGGCTGTGGGTAAACTGAATGGCAGACCCTTGTTGTGGTGACAGGCTTCTGCCCACCATCGAAACTCCTGTTGTAGGCAGGGAATGAGTGCAATTACTGTCTCCAGGCTGTGACAATGCTGAGTCCACACACTTTTTAGATACCATTGTAGTTTCCTCATATGCAGTCTGGCATATGGAATTAGTAGAATTCAGGATGCCATGAAACCCAAGGCCTGCAGGATTTTCCTTGCAGATAAGTGGGTTTTTGTTGCCAATTTCTTGAACTAAGTAGTCAGTTGCTTTTGCTTGTCTGGCGTGAGATAAGCCATCTGGGCAGTTGTATTTAAGCTTGCACCCAGGAATATTATCTCTTGAGAGGGCACTAGTTTTGATTTTTTTTCGTTTACTGTGTACCCTAGGCCAATTAGTAATCTTTTTACAAATGGCAGATGCTTTAGAAGAGTGTCTTTGTTCTCTGCTTGAATTAGGCAGTCGTCCAAGTAGGGATATATCTGAATTCCTCTTTGTCTGCAAAATGCAATTACTGGTGCCAGGCATTTTGTGAAGACCCTGGGCACAGTAGATAAGCCAAGGGCAGTGCAGAGAATTGGTAATGCATTGAGCCAGCTATGAATCTGAGGTATCTTCTGCAAGATTGTCTGATTGGGACATGCAGGTATGCCTCTTTTAGGTCCAAAGTTACGAGCCAAGCCTTCTTGCCCAGCATGGGCAGTAGCTGCTGTAGAGTCAACATCTTGAATTTTGGAACTTCCAGAAACGTATTTAGTATAGACAGGTCCAGTATTGGTCTCCAGGTTTTGTCCTTTCTGGGTACTAGGAAAAGTCTGGAGTAAAATCCTTGCCCCTGCTCTTGTTGTGGTACTTGCTGAATGGCCCTCATGTCCAAGAGGGCAGTAATTTGTTTTTGTGCCTCTGCCCATTGATTGTGTGGCAGGTCTGGCATACCCTTTGACCTTGGTAGAGTGTGAAAATGGAACCTGTAGCCTTGGGACACTATGTTCAGGACCCATTTGTCTTGGGTAACCATTTGCCAATTTGATGAAAAAAGTGCTAGTTTTCCCCCTAAGGGGGCTGCCAAAAGAAAAGTGCTTGAATCTGGTAGAGGAAAGTCATTGGGACTGTTTCCTGTAAGGTTGTGATTTGTCCTCTCCACTTTTGGATGTAGGAGCACCCCATTGTTTAGGCCTGTATGAGCCTTGGGGCTGAGATCTACCTCTGGGACGCCTGTATCTGCCTCTTTGTGGTCTGTCTGACACTGGAAAGGACCAATTTTTAGAAGGCCAGTTCCTGCTAAACCTGGGTGGCTGTACCTGTAAGAAATCCTTGACTGTCTGCATGGATTTTGCTTTATCCTCCATTTTTTTCAACACCTCTTCTGCTTTAGTACCAAACAAAGTATCATGCTGTAATGGTGCATCTAATAATTTTGCTTTAACATGATCAAGCAGATTCTGTTCTTTTAACCAAACATGCCTTCTAATAACAGAACCTGTAACAGCGGCCCTGCAAGAGGCCTCCAGTGAATCATAACCACATTGCAAAGTATGCTTTCCCACTTGTTCAGCTGCATGCAATAAATCCTGCAATTCCTTGTTCTCTGAACATTCAGTATTTGTCAACAATTTCTGTTTAAGCAGTGACATTAAATATTGATGATATTTAAGCATATGAAACTGACAATTTAAAGCCCTTACAGCCAGGGTAGCAGAAGTGTCGACTTTTTTCCCCATCTGTCTACAGCCCTAGAATCCCTATCAGAGGGGACAGGGTTTTTTGCAGTGGAAGCTTTAACCCCTTTGGGACCCTGAGATATAGTTTCTGGGTCTCAGCGGGGTTTTTGTATAGGAATTTATGAGAATCCGGGACCCTGTAGTATCTGTCTGGCTTAGCAGGTGCAGGGGGTATAGAGTCAGGGGACAGGCCGGACTCTGAAAATACATCATCTACAATGTCTAAAACAGGTGGAATAGCAAGGGGTCTGTGCTGAGGAAGTAGCAGAAAGTCTCTGAGCCTTTTCTTAGATTCAGAGTAATCTTGGCTCTCCCAGTGGAAATGCTCCCTCATAGTATGCAGGGTTTCCCCAAAAGAATAATCCTCAGGAGGAGAGGCTGAAGGAATTGATTCTTCAGCATCAGAATCCTCATAGGGAAGCATGGAGTAATTCTGTTCAGAAGAGGAATCAGAGGAAATAGAAACCGATCAGAAGAATCATACTCTGTCTCTTGCCTAGGCCTCTTATCAGGAGGGAGATGGGAGCCCCTGATCAAAGTAATTAGGTCTTCGGCCATTTTGAGCATCTGTTTTTTAGGCATGGAAGTCTGAGTAGGAGAATGCTGTACTTGTTTCTTTGTCTTTACAGCTGCTTTAGTCTTTGTCTTTGAAGTTGAAGATAATTGTGTAGGTCTGAAGACACCCTCAGAAGCCGATGCCTGCTCAGCGGTTCCAGACCCATCTCAGGGAATGATTTCTGCGTGTCCAATACCTTGAGTATCCAGAGGCCCAGTCGGCTCCACGTGGTAGTCGGTAGCGGCCTGTGGCTCTGAGGTAGTGGGCGCCAGGGGCTGCGAAAGCACCTCATTGAGAACCGGCGACTGGACTTGCAGAGGCCTCATCGACGGTTTTGGACCTCGGATGCCTACCCTTTTCCTTGTCCTTGTGTTTTTTGTAAACTCCGGTTGTCGGCTGGTCCGACGGCATTATATAATTAAATCTTCGGCCAAAGTAATGAAATGCAAAATCGAACAGACGCTTGATAGTGCGTTGTTTAAATCTAGCACAAAACCGACAGCTAGCAACGTTGTGATCAGGGGCTAGGCAAGGAACAGAGTAAGAGTGAACATCCTTATGAGGTATTTGCTTCCCACAAGAAATACAATTGTTAACTTTTTCTGACATTGGTCTGGAGCAAGAAAAAAGTTTCCCCAATGGGGTATTTACCTTTAATGAAGACTTCAGTTCTGAAATTTGGATTCGAAAGTCTCAGGAGTTGGCCGACCGGCACTTGCGAACTGCTTTTGCTTCGGGCAACGCGGCAAGAAAGACTGAAGGAAATGGCGTTGGCTGCATCTTTTACACCCCTGGCGCACTGACGTCAGGGAAGAGGCGACAGCAACTGAAGCCGGACCTAGACTTTGGAATTCTGGCCAACTGAGGGTAGCCTGCCAGAGTAATGACTGCAACAGTGAAACACGATGAACATCATCATCAGAGGATGACTTGGGGGACCCTTCCGACTCCTCAAGGTCAGAGTCCGATGTCAAAGACTCATCCTGGGAGTCAACATGTTTCCTCTTACATAACCTCTTCCAGGGAGGCTCCTCGGAAGGACCTTCCGGGGAAGCCTAGGAAGAGTGGGGGCCACCAGCTGATAGCTCCTGAGGCTGCGGGTCACTGCTGTCTCCAGAGAGAGTAGGGGCTGAGACTGAAGTGGGTGCTCTCGGGGGAAGAGTGCTGGTGCCACTGATAGGGGCTGGAGAATGAGACAGCACGCTCCTCATAATCTCAAACGCCGACCTCTCCGGCTCCGAAGACCTCTCCCACTCCGAAGAGACGAGGGTCCGTGCCGGAGACAGAGCTTTCGGCTCCGAAATAGATGCAAGGTCCGAGCTCACCCTGGCTGAAGCACCGCGAAGAAGGCTCGGAACCGAAGATCGATTCCAACCCTCCCTGTCGGTGCCGACAGGAGAGCTTCGGCCCCTGGACACGACGGACGGCACAGAGCATGTCAGAGCCGAACCCGGCTCTAAGGCAGCAACAAAGTGAGCTGGAGCCGGCATTTCCTCCGTTGGCACCAAGCACTCCGGCTCTGAAAGGCCAGTATGGCTCGGAGGAGGAATAGCAGACAAGGGCAAAGCTGGGCCAAGTGGCTCCGGAGCCAACAATAATTTTGGTAAGGCAGACGAATTCAGGAGTCTCAGCACTACCCTCTCCACATCTTCTTCTGAGAGGCTCCTGGAAGACATAGTAGGGGATCTTGACCTGGGGGGCACTGGAAACTTAACTGTTACGGAAATCAGTAGGGAGCTTACAGACCGGCTCCGAGTAGCAGAGTCAACTGCTGTATCAATAGGTTCAGAGATCTGCTCCAAAACACCTGTAACTGACTCTGACACTACCATAATACTCTCCTTCGGCTCCAAAGGCTGAGGAGTCGAGGAGGCAGATTTGGACTGTTTCGACTGTTTAGGAGGTGGCTCAGAGACGCCAGCCGGTGCTGGAGAAGGCCTTTTTGAGGATTTTCATTTCCCAGACTTAGAGGAAGCCGAAGAACTGGATAGTGCTTTCTCAAAGCATGGTTTCAATAGACCCTTGAGTATGAGTTTGTTCTTTCTCTCCTGTAACACTCTAGGACAGAAAGCATGGCAGAACAAGTATGATTCCTGCAAGTGGATGGCCCCTAGGCAGTAGACACAGCTACTGTGGCCATCCGTTAAAGACATCTTTTGGGAGCATTTCCTGCACTTTTTGAACCCCGAGTGTTTATGCTCCTTACTTTCCTTAGACGTTATTACACACACAAAACCCAGACAGATTGAAAGAGAGAAAATGAAGGAGGACTATGTCCTCTAACTAAAACGTGCCTAGCCCTAAAAAGGAGTTACACGAGGACAAGGTCCTCTAACTTAAACGGGCCTAGCCCATTGTAGAAAATGCTAGGTCTTCTAATTTAAACAGACAAGAAAGGAAAGCCCACTCACACAAGAGAAAACATAAATGACACAATAAATTTCTATATTTCTAATAACAGGTAGTATACTAGGGAAGCTGTGATCCTAGTAAATTCACAAGTGGATCCCCGTCAAAAACAATCTCAATATAGCAGAAAACTACCTGACCAAAAAAGGTCAGAATAACAACAGACAAGACAACAGGAGCCCCTGCTGACTAAGAGCGGAAAACCGCCAAAAACTAATACTCTACCTAATAATAAAAAAATGCGCAACAGCGCCTAAAACTTACTGGCACACAGGATACCAATAACCACTAGTAAACTAAGTTACACTCAAAAAGGGCAAGCAATACAACTACCTAATATATTAGCAACACTAAATATACAATAAATGTTCTAATAAAGCATTGGAATACGATATTGAATATAAAGAATTTGAAAAACTTAGCCAGAGACCGAACTTATCGACGCGGCAAATGAGATCTGGGGATTGTACTGGTGCACCATGGGATACCTGCTTAGCCACGAGCCAACCAGAAGTCTTCCAGCTTGTAAATCGGCCGACTCGAAGCCGAAACCATATGTAAAAATGAAGGTGAGATCGGACTACCTAACATTTCATCTTATTTAAGAAACTAAAAGAAGCAATTAGGCTACTTATTATTAATACTCTCTCATATTCATACTTTCTACGTACCTGACCACCTACTATATTACCACATGTTAAGTGATCAATGCCTTTTTACATTACATTCGGATGACATGTTAAACCATGGTCCCATCCGCTTGAGTTGGTGGTAGCTCAGGAGGATATAAAGGATCCCACAACACTTACTGAAAAAAGTAGGGGGGGTCCTTTATTATAAAACAATCATAGTTACTTGCATTATTGCTTATTTACATTATATATAATATTTCTCATGATGTACACTATATACAATATTTACAAAACAAGAAGTTATGTACTCACCATAACGTTCGATGTATGTAGCCCATCTTGCCTTACATTCTTACCCCTGGGTTCAGAGACGAACCTCGGCTCCGACTCGGCCATACTCTAGCTCAAAGTCTTCAAATGGCTCGTGGCTAAGCGGTATCCCATCATGCAACATGCCCCCCCCCCCACACACACACAGAAGAACCCCCCCAACAGAAAGGACTACTGACACCCAGAGACTATACCTCCGAGTCCACAAGGAGGGGGTAGGAGGGGGGGTTAGTAAGAATGTAAGGCAAGACAGACTGCATGCATCGAACGTTATGGTGAGTACATAACTTCTTGATGTTATGTAGTCCAATCTCGCCTTCATTCTTACTCCTGGGACAGCATCCCTAGCACCTTGACCTTGGGTGGCTCAGTGAAAAATACTCTTGAGCACTGTGGAACCAAAGGAAGATCTGCCTCTAGAGACCACATCTAATCTGTAGTGACTAATAAAAGCATGAGGTGAAGCCCACGTTGCTGCAGCACAAATATCATCCATAGACATCCTAGCCTGAAATGCAGTAGAGGTAGCCACAGATCGTGTAGAATGAGCCTTCACTTTAAAGGGCAATTCTTTGCCATTGGAACCATAAATAAATGGGATGCAACTGGAAATCCAGCGAGACAAAGTTACTTTAGAAACAGGAACCCCAAGTCTAGTGTCTGAAAACGAGACAAACAGTTGATCTGATTTCCTGAAATCTTTTGTCCTAGGTAAATAGAAACGCAATTGTCTATGAACGTCTAGCTGATGAAACTTAAATTCTGCCTTGTTAGAAAATTCAGGAAAAAACACAGGCAACTCAATGGATTGGTTGATATTGACAACAGAAGCAACCTTTGGAATAAAGGAAGGACTGGTTCTTAAGGAGACCCTGTCTTTGTGAAATGCCAAATAAGGTGGCTTAATCGATAATGCTTGGAGCTCAGAGACCCGCCTAGCTGAAGTTATTGCTACCAAGAATACTGTCTTCCATGACAAGAATTTAAGGTCACACATAGCTGCGGGCTCAAAGGGAGTCGAGGTGAGCTTCTGTAATACAAAATTGAGGTCCCATGGCATTACTGGATCAAAGACTGGAAGTCAAAGTAACATTGCCCCTTTCAGAAAGGCCCTACAAAGCCTATGAGCCATAAGGTTGGGCTCATTAGCAACATGAAAGGTAGAAATTGCTGCCAGTTGCAGTTTAATGGTTGCCACAGCTGACCCATGACTGAACAGTTGAGAAAGAAAATCTAATATTGTCGAAATAGGCGCTGTATAAGGATCAATATGTCTTTTATGGGCCCAAATAGAGAATCTCTTCCACTTACTAGAATAAATCTTCCTGGTAGAAGCTTTGTGGGAAGAAGACAGAATGTGGACCACTTCCGGGGAAAAATCATGAAGCCTGACTAGGGACAGAACTGGAGCAGCCAAGCTGTCAACTTGAGGGTCTGGATGGAGGGATGGAACTGTCCTGACATATGAGTCAGTAGATCTGGATCTGGGTCCAGAATCCAGGGATCGCCCATTAGACAGGGTTGAAGGAAGGGAAACCAAATCTGACGAGGCCAGTGTGGGGCAATCAGGATCATCTTGCTTCCCAAAGACTGTGCTTTCTGAATGATTTTTGATATCTGAGGAAACGGTGGAAAGGCATAGAGAAGACTGGAGGGCCAATCGTGAACCAGAGCGTCCCTGGGTGTCTTCCCCTCCAGGGGGATAAGGGTGAAGTAGCTGCTGCATTTGGCATTGAGGGGGCTGGCAAATAGATCACAGCAAGGCTGAACCCATCTGTGGAATACCTTCTCCACAACATATTTGTTCAGGGACCACTCGTGAGGCATTACGATAGCTCTGCTCAGCCTATTGGCAATCACGTTGGACTTCCCCGGTATATGCATTGCAACTAGAAAGCATTGAGAAGACACCACTCACTGCCAAACTCGAAGTGCCTCTCTGCAAAGGGGGTATGATTTGGTTCCTCCCTGCTTGTTCAGATACCATACCACTGACATGTTGTCTGAGTGGATTGCAATTGTCCCTAGAGGGAGAAAGCTCTGAAGTGCTTGCAGCGCTAATAGCACTGCTCTCATCTCCAAGACATTGTTATGCAAATGGGTCTCATGATACTGCCACATGCCTTGGAGAGTCCTGCCGAGATAATGCTCCCCCCACCCGATCTGGGAGGCATCCGTGGTCACTGTGGCAACTGGAGAAGATGGGACAAAAGGCTTGCCCACGTTAAGATTGCTGGCCTGAAGCCACCAGTATAGATCCTGCCTGCACATGTCCGTAACCAGAATAGAATGGGAGAATGGAAGATGCTGTAGTGACCATTGGGAGAAAAGCAGCCACTGAAGAACCCTCATGTGTAGTCTGGCAAGGGGAACTAGCATGATTGTAGCAGCCACGGTCCCCAATAACTTGAGGACCACATTTGCCTTGACCTTCTCAATGGTAGTAAGGAGTAGACCTGCTGTTGTAGAGCCTGAATTCTCTCTGCTGGTAAGAAGGCCTTTATGAGCACCGTATCTAGTTCGGCGTTGATAAAAGTGACATGCTGTGAGGGCAACAAGGCAGATTTTTCCCAATTTAGAGTAATACCTAACCTTTGGCACAGTGTAATGGTGGCGTCCCTGATCTGTAACAGTAGATGCCTGGTGGTGGCAGAAAGGAGTCAGTCGTCCAGGTATGGAAACACTTGGAATCCCTGACGTCTCAAGTGAGCCGTTACCACTGCCTTGCATTTGAACACCCTGGAGTCTGTGGTGAGACCAAAGGGCACAGCGCGAAACTGAAAATGACTGGCTCCCAGCCGGAAGCATAAATGACTTCTCGATGCCCGGTCCATCTTGATATGGTAGTAAGCATCGTTAAGGTCGATGGAGCACATCCACACATCTTTCCCTAACAGAGGGAGTATTGACTGTAAGGTGACCATGCGAAACTTGGACTTTTGTACATGTAGGTTCAATCGGCTGAGATCCAAGATGGGTCTCAGGTCCCCTTTTCTTTTCAGCACCAAAAAGAATCTGGAGTAAGTCCCTAATCCTACTTGGTCTGCGGGGACAGGCTGGATGGCTCTCTTTGAAAGCAACTTTTTTATTTCTAAAGCTGCAGAATCCCTGTGACTGGGTAGAACGTCTGGATTTCTCTTGGTTGGTGGGGGAGGAGAAAAGAAGGGAATATGATAACCTCTGGAAATTATCTTTAATACCCACTCGTCTTGGGTGACATTGTGCCAGGCTTCTGGGAATAAAGAAATACGACCCCCGACCAGCTCCAGAGATGTACAGTTGGGCCTCCTTTCAGGAGCGCTGGTAGGGAGAACCACAAAAGGAATCACGGTCCCCCTGGTTATGCAGGCCTCCTCTGCCTCTAGGATAGCATCTACCTGAATTTCTACCCCCTCCTCTGCCTCTGGTGGGGGAATCACTTTATGCGTCCTGAAAAAACCTCTGCGACTTCCTGAACCACATTTTCCCACCTTTCTAGCCCTTGGGGTAAGGTCTAGAAGGCATGGAAAAACGGACTTCCACAGCAGACAGGGTTTTTCCTTCCTGCCCGCACCTAGTGAGAGTGTCCTTCACCTTGGTTCCAAATAACGATGAACCGTCAAATGGGGCGTTGGTGAATGCAGACTTGAAGGCCTCTGCAAAATTACACAGGCGCATCCAGGAAAGTCTCCTAAGAGCGACTCCAGAACCCGCTTCCCTGCTCGCTCCGTCGGCTGCATATGAGATCAACCTCATGGAGGAGTTGGTAAGGCAATTTAGGGTAGACATCTGCGCAATGAACTTCTGTGCCACGGCATCAGAAACATTACCCTGTAGAGAATCTCCTAGCTCTTTCAGAAGATCTCTCTGGAGCCTTGTAAAATGCATCACGTAGTTCAGCAACCGCAGAGTAAAGGCCGCTGAGGTAAACACACTCTTCCCATTCCTGTCCATGGCCTGGGACTCCTTGTTAGGCGGATGGACAGTAGATGATGTTTCAGCAAGTTCCTTCTTGGTGGCTGCTGCCACCACCATGGCATCTACTGGAACGCCTTTTGTCAGATATTCCTTGTCTGTGGGAGCGGACAAAAACTTATTGGGTCTCCTAGGGACCGGTTCCACAGTGTCAGAAGTTTCCCACACCTTTCGACAGACTAGATCTAGTAGCTCATCGAAAGGAGGAGACACCCAAGAGGCAGAAGGTTGAGACCTGAAATTTTAGAAAGAAAGTATACTTGGCCACTGCCAAAAGTGAGACCACATCTGAGCGTAACGAGTGGCAAATGAGATCTGGGGAATGGGACTGTTGCATGATGGGATACCTCTTAGCCACAAGCCAATTGAAGACTTCGAGCTAGAGTATGGCCGAGTCAGAGCCGAGGTTCGAAAAATAAATTCCAAACATTAAGGGGCCCAGCATATAATCTTTTGGTACACTACTGATGACTGGTCTTTTGCTAGAGGTGAAGTCACCCACTTTGACAGTATGTGTCCTGTCGGTGAGCCAGTTGGCTATCCATCTGGTGATGTAGGGGTTAATTCCCAATTGGGAGAGTTTTTCTATAATACCCAAGTATTATAGTATCCATGTTAAAGTCATTTTTCTTATGCTATAGATTTCTGATGCAGATGTCTTTCAACTGCTGCAATACTATATCTTTTTTCTGGTTCATTCACTATCTCAAGGTAATAGTCCTTAGTACTACAATGTTTACAAAGTTTTCTATCACATTATCATGCCTCTGTCGTTCCCTATACAACTACAGGATGCCTTCAATTACAGTCAGCAATATTTTTCTTTTCCCTTCTTGTACTACAATTTAAATGTGAGAAAGCTGAAACCCCAGAGACCATGACCTGTGGAATGGTTTTGACTTAGGACATTAAATACTGTCTCTAATAGCTTGTGTTTGGTAATCAGCATAAACAAATCATGAAAATAATACAAATGAATATATTCAAAAGACCATTCTATTTCTACAGCTTCTTACTCAGTTTGAGAGCATCTCTTCTCCACTTCTGACAACAACTTGCTGGCATAAGTTGTATTTTACTTGCTGTCTTCTGTCTGGTGTAGGACTGCCCAAGGCCTAAATGAACTGCCATCTCCTGCCAAGTTGTATCAAAATATAACAAGACTATCTCTGAGTTTAGACTTTCTTGGTGTTCAACAATTGTGCTGTAATCATATATATTGTTTTTAATAAGCATGAAGCAATTGGTAGCCATTAATAAATATCTAATTTCTTCTTTTTCTATATTTGTATGTAATGACATTTTGGATATCTTTTACATTAATGGGGTCAAAGGATATATCCATACCCGAGAATAAAAAACCATAACATTCAAGCACACTTTTATGGACTCCAAGATTAAGACATTTACACCTATATTTTAAGAACTTTTCTTAACATATTCTCTTGTACTTTTTTCTATCATCCCATATATAATTAATGAGTATTTGAGTGCTAGTCATGCATAATGAGCACCATGTTTAAATGCAAGGATACTCTTAAAGTGTACTTGGCATCTAAGCACCTCAGGACAAAGATTAATGACTGATTTTACTATCATCAGACCTGAAGCCATATCTTATAGCAGGTGAAAAAAGGTGCAAAGCTGTCAAATGATCATCAACTACTGCTTAGCTGGGTCAGATGATCAGGATAGCAAGGGAGAAGAGCTGGAAAAACCCAAAGATGTAGTGAGGGTGTCTTAGGAATGCCCAGCAGATGGTTTTGTGCAGGAAAGCTAAAGTCTTAGCTCCAGAAGACATTTATAATCTATCAAGGTATGTCAGAGATATACAGACTCTAAAAAAACATTTTCAAGACCTCAGTGAATGAGGCAGCAGAAAGGCGTTCCTGCCAAAACGTAGTCAATGTCTTTAATAGTAGTAACTCAGGGACCTTTTGGTGGACACTGGCAGAGTGGGAAGTCATCATGTTAAGGAAAGAAACTTTCCATGCAATACTAACAGTGGGTGCTCCAGAGCTGACTGGCAGGTACTCACAGGCTAGGAATGCAGCACCTGTAGTAGTCATTATGGAAAAGTCCGGCTATGGACAAATGTAGTGAGGCCACAGACAACAGCTTGTAGGTGGCTTTAAAGAGATTCTAGCTAACAATTTAGTCACGCAGAAGGGGGAAAGAATAGTTCTATAAAATCTTGCCATAGCCATAGATGTCTTTCTCTTCTACATGCTGCAGTATTCATAACATGGGGGAGTCCACCTTTGGCTGACTCGTACGTCTGGCCAGTATACAAAAGTCTAATGCTACTGTAAAGTATGTGCGACACCGCATATTGGCAAATGTACATCAGTCATAAAGAGACATCAAGTATAAAGCGACGACAGCATGTACCAACCTCAGAACTGAATGCCGCAAAAGCACCAGCCTGATCTCAGGTGAGAAAAACATGCCACCAGGGTCAGGCAAGCATCAGGGGAAAGGCAGGGGTGGAAAGTAATACTGCAGCATATAGAAGAGAAGGACATCTATGGTTATGGTAAGCATTTTACACAACTATTCTATGTCCTTCTATTCATATGCTGCAGTATTCAAAACTTGAGGGATAGTGTTAAAGCTAATGCACAGGAAGAAGTGGGGGGAGGAACAGAAGCATTTTCCACAAAAGCATGCAGAATAGCTCTACCAAACCCAGCCCTGGACCTGGAAATGACAACTAGTTTATACTATTTAGTGCAGGAATGAACAGAAGACCAGATAGCTGCCTCCAGGATAGAGCAATTGTCCACCCCTTTAAAGAAAGCTCCAGAGGAAGACACTGCCCTACTAGAATGTGCCCTAACAGGAGAGGAGAGATTATTTCCATTGGCTGTATAACAGAAAGAAATAACTTTTGAAATCCAAGAGGAGATAGTCTGCTTGGAAACAGGTTGACCCGGGGCTCTTGAGTGATAAACATGTATTCAGACTTATGGATATGATTGGATTTGTTCAAGAAGTATCTGAGTTGCCTATGCATGTCTAAAGGGGGTCACCAGCAAGATTTTGGGCTGCTCCCAATGGATTTTCAGCAGGACCTTTTGAAGAAGTAGAAAGGGGGGGTATGCATACAGAAACATCCCCTTCCAAGAGAAAGATAGAGTATCCACCTTCCATGCTACGGGATATGGGATCCTGACACAAACTTTGGGAAGTTGTTTATTCATGGGGGAGGCAAAGAGATCTATCTGAGGTATACTCCATCAATGGACCATGTCCAGAAACACATCCCTATGTAACATCCACTCGTGGGATTGAGTCATGGACCTGCTGAGTGTATCTGCCACAACATTCTGAATCAAGGGAATGTAGACAGCCTGAAGAGAGACTTGACTCAACAAGACTAGCTCCCAGGCCTGTCAAGCCAGACTGCACAGGAGGTAAGACTTTGTCCCCCTTCAATTGTTGACATACCAGAGGAATGTAGTATTGTCTATGAACCACCTTAGGACCCCTGGGGAAAGCATAGGCTTGAAGATTTGGAAGGCAAAAATCAAGGCCCTCATCTCCTTTATGTTGATGTGCTCCTTTGTTTGGACTGGAGACCAGACATCTCTGACCTTCTAGGATTCCAGTGCTACTCCCAATCCTACATCTGAAGCATCCGTGTACAGCTCCTGAATGGGGAGAGCTGGTTGTAAGGGTAGACCTAGATTCCTTGCAGCCTGAAGTATCCACCAGTCTAACTCCCTTTTTAAGAATGGCAGGAGTGGGATAACAAAGTCCAGACGATGACAGTGTTTCATTCAAACTGTCCTCGAGAACCACTGGAATTATCTCATGTGTAACTTGGCTAAAGGGAGCATGGGAATTGTGGAGACCATGAACCCCAAGAGGTGGAGAAAGGCCCTAGCAGTCACAGATTGAAGGAGCAAGAGGTCTCAGAAACAGGGTAAGGGACTGGACCTTTTCTGAAGGTAAGGATGCTACCATCCTGTCTGCCTGAATCCTGCAGCCAAGAAAAATGTGGTCTTGGGAATGGATCAGAGTACACTTCTGATAGTTTATCGTGAAACCTAGACTCTCCAAGAGAGACACCATGAAGGAGAGGTTCTCCTGAAGGATGTCTGGGGATGGGGCCTGGAGGAAATGGGCATCTAGGTAAGGAAAAATCTGTATGCCCTGTAGTCTTCAGGTGGCTATGACAGGAGCTAAGCATTTTGTGAAGACACTCGGTGCCACAGACAGACCAAAGGGCAAAACACAGAATGGAAAATGTGAGGAAGCAATAGAAAAGTGAAGAAATTTCCAGAATCAGATGTGAATGGGGATATGAAGGTAGGCATCTTTAATGTCTAATGACACCATAAAGGTCTGGGGAATTATGAGTAGAAGAAGGGTGGGTAATGTTAGCATATGAAAGGTGGGAGCTTTCAGAGAGGTATTTAGATGGGAAAGGTCTAGAATGGGCCACCCTTCCAGGGAGCCAGGAACATCCTGGAATAAAATCTTCTTCCAACTTGGGAGGGCAGGACTTCCTGAATAGGCTGGATATGACCTAGGGGTAAGATTCCAGTTGTTCTTTCAGGGGTTGTGGAATGCCCCTGAAGGAGGGAAAAGTTTCCCACACCATGAAATGCCCTTGTTGGATGATAGAAAGGACTCAAGAGTCCTGGGTTATCTGATTCCAAGCAAGGAGAGAAACAGAGAGGCGAAGAGACAAAGGAGTTGATGGGCCTGGAGGCGGGCAGTCACAGACTACCAGGATTAGCCTTGAAAGGGCTGTTTCTGAGTAGGAGTAGAAGAGGCAGACTTAGATGGGAGTTGTTTCCTAGAATCTCTCTTACCTTTGGAAGATTTTGACCTGGCCAGCTTTCTGACAAGGGTGGTTTTGGTAGGATAACTCCTCTGAAACATGGGGACAGGGGAAATGAAGACATGTTTTAGATCTTGCAGCTCCTTGCCCTTTTCTTGTAATGATTTAAATAGTTCTGCAGCCAAATTACCAAATAAGGCTTTGTTGTCCAGAGGGGCATCCATGATCTTAGCTTTTATATCAGGCAAAGGTTGGAGCCTGAGACATGAACACCTCCTCAGGACAGACCCAGATGCAGCTGCCCTAGCTGAGGCCTCCAAAGCATCATAACTGCACTTTAAAGTGTCTGGTAACCTGGGCAGACGAATTAAGAATGAAGGAGCGCTTAGCCTTGGTGGGAGATTCAGGGAGCTCAGAAAGAAGCTTTCCTTCATCATATAAAAGTGCCAAGGAGTATTTGGCCAAATAAGTTTGACAACTGATTACCCTGCAGATCAAAGTAGCACAGATATATACCCTTTTCCCTAATCTCTCCATGACGTTGCTCTCCTTATCTGAGGGAAGCAAGGAGACAGAAGGCAGTAATTTGGCTGCCTTATTTGCAGAGATAGAGATAGTAGGAGGATCTGCAAAGTGGCATTTGAAGAGTAATTTGGAGTCCTCAGGCACCTTATAAAATCTATCTGGGTTCTTGAGGGCTGGAGGCTGGGAGTCAGGGCACTTAGAAGCAGTATTCCTCTGTAAAGGCATCTAAGAAGGCTAGCAGGACAAGGGGTAAGGCAGATGGCGAGGAGGAGTCCATCTGTAGGAAGTCACAGTACCTTTTCTGGATATCAGATACTTGGTAACAGTCCCATTTGAAGAACTCTCTCATCTTCAGGATAGTTTTCCCAAAGGAGATATCCTCCCCAGGAGAATCCATACCATTAGATTCCTCTTCTGGTGAGGCGTAACCCAAAGGGGAAGAAATTAAGGGTTTAATAAGCCAAGGATTCATCTCCCGATGATTCCTCTTAATCTGAGGAAATTTCTTCAGAGTTCCTCTTTAAGGGAGTAGAGGGAGAAAATGCAGGAGAAGAGAGAGAGAGGGAGACAAGTTCTGATGTAGGGCCATCAGGCCTTGGGAGAAGGCCTGCTAATCCAGTGTTTGATCGTGGGGGACCAGAGAAATATGTTTAATCTTGACTATTTTTTTTTAGGAGCTTCAATATGGTGGAAGGTGGATGAGCCAAATTTCGGCCTGCACTCCCCAATGTCAGAAGGCACATCCTCCCGCACAATGAGCTGGGTGACACCACACGGGCCTTCAGTAATTACAAGCCATGGTTCTCCCCTACTCCTACGTTGGATTCCTGTGATTCCCTCATGGTTGTGCTGGTAGGGTCCTTCATGGCTTCCACTGTGGTACCCATCAATGGAACATCTACTGATTCTAGGACAGCATCCTGGCCCACATCGGCCTTGGGAGAGACACCCGGAAGAGAGAGACAGAGCAGCGGGTAGATCAGGCCGTGGCTTCTTGGCCTTTTGAGGTTGCAGCTCATCTTAAGGGCATAACACCACCTCCATATCATGTGTGAGACACTTAAGGCGCTGATTCTCAAGATATAACTTTAGGGATGCTAGACGGCTGCGAAGGATTTTGTGTATGAAGGCCTTACAGATAGCACAGGTGGTATGGTCGTGGTCTGGGCCTAAGCAGAACAAGCAAAGGTCTTGAGAGTCTTTATGTGGACTCTGCCTTCCACACTGACACTTGCCCTTCCTAGTTGACATGTAATCACAGCACAATACAGTAGCCAAAAAATTACAGAAAAAAACCCAAAGGGGTATTTATCTGAACCAATGTTTGCAACTTATCTGGCGAGCGATGATTGGAGCAGACGATCTGACAGGCGGCAGAAAAGTTCTGAGGTTGGTACGTGCTGACGTCTGATTTATACCCAAAGTCCCTTTATGACCGAAGTACATTTGCTGAAGTGCAGCATCGCATGTACCTCACAGTAACATTAGACTTTTGTATACTGGCCAGATGTACGAGTCAGCCGGAGGCAGACTCCCCCATGTTATGAATACTACAGCATATGAATAGAAGGACATCAGAAGTTGCCACAACTGCTTCTCGACAAGAGTGGAGAAATTATATCTTCTGCTGAGAACAGCACTGACAGTATCAGGAAAACTATCAGGCATTCCTGAACCTGAAGGATACGATCTTCGAATAAGCAGTTCCAGATTCAAATGGCAAGATTTAATCCATTTGTACAGACAAGGCCACTAAAGTAACTCGACAAGTCTGAGAACGGAAGGCTGCAGGATACGGACAGAAATGCTGAAGCTACTCGATACTGCTGTGGTGCAATGGTTGTCATACCTTTTCAATGCTTCATGAAAGACAGGAGAGATTACTTCTGAACTGAGGCACCCTGATATGGTTTTGGAACTCATTTTCATAAAGGCAGACAGAAGAATATGCTGCAGCTACTGAAGGGAGCATGCTTCTCTGCCTTCATGTGGAAAGCTTTCTCTAATATAAATTCTTTCAACCTCTTTTTTTACTTTTGTTTCTGTAATACCCACATTCAATCATACCCATATTTAAATTACTCTCTTTAAATCCTTCCACATTATTCATATCTAGAATCTTTTTCCACAATATCTTTAATCTTTTACATTCTAGAAAAATATGTTCACTGGCTTCAAAATCACCACAGTGCAAACAAACTCTATTTTTTCTACTCCTGTAAGGCATATTCACCTTTATCGGTATTTTTTGTAAGGTCAACCTCCATACAAAATCTTTACACTATATAGTTCCCTTACATCTCTCCATTCTTGCTTTATTTCTATATTTAAATCCTTCTATGGATACATCCTATAATACTTTTCCATATTCCTACTATACCATTCTTTTCTTTCACTTCCAATCTCTTTCACATTTATTTTCCATAAGATAACCTTATATTGATAATTGCCCATTTCTTTATTACAACAAATTCTCCTTTTTTAACTGGAAAAGGTTAACCATTCTGTTTTATGCTTCAGATTTAATATGTGTGTTGGTAAAGAGACCTAATTATCCTTTAAACATTTCATTACTCTATATACATTTAATGAAACAGTAAACACTACAGGGTTTATTAGCCCCAATCCTCCTTTTCCATTTCTCACATATAGAACCCCTCTTTTAACCGGGTTCAACCTTGATCCCCAAATGAAAGAAAATATTACATTATATATTTCTTTCTCAAACATCAAAAGAACACTGAAAACACCTGCTAAACAAGTAATTTTGGAAACAATATGGAATTAATTAAATTAACTTTTTTATTGAACGAAAGCCTAAAAGACTTCCAAAACATACGCGCTTCATTTCCTCTATTTTTTCTTTCCATATCGTTCATAGGTTGGTACTAGGCTATCAGCCCTAGGGCCTATACAAGCCTAGCCAAAATTTCTTGTTTTCCAAAATTAATTCCAAGATTTTTATTTTTTGTCATATTAAATTAATTCCACCAATCCTCTCCTCAAATCCTAAACCCTGACTTTTGTCTTTGTTTAATACAAAATCTATTACCTGAATCATCTCCTGCAATTGTTTTTATGACTGCATTCACGCTTAATCCATCTTTTGCAATAATAATAATATTGTCTGCATTACATAACAAAACAGGCATTCTTATTCCTTCATTAGAAATATAACTCATTGCCTCCATCTCTCTATTCATGTAGGTAGGTATTACATTCATTTCTAATACAAACAATGTACCACTCACTGGACAACCTTGTCTAACTGCGTATCTTCACTTACCCACCCACTTACCATAACCTTCACTATATCATACTTATATCCTGAAGTACAAACATTTTTAATCTTTTTGCTTATATTGCAGACTTCAAATACATCCTATAAAATAGAATGATGAATAGACTCAAAAGCTTTACTTAAATCTCATACCATTACATTTGCCTGAACATTTCTAAGTACTATATGCTCTACTAATTCCCTAATTATTAATAATACATCTTGAACCCTTTTACCTTTTATACCAAACACAAATTCATTTAGAACCTTACCCACTTTCTCTTCCATCCTTTTTTGTAATTTTTCCATAAAAAGTTATATGTGTCATTTAATACTACTGCTCCAATTCTGTACTTCTCTCTTCTCACCCCTTTTCCATATATATCTAATAACAAGCTTACATAACTTTTTATACATAAAACCTTTATTAAACCATTCATTTAATATTTTTACAAACCATTTATTTCTGCTCTACATTCAAATTTTTTATACACCCTGTATTCCATTCTGTCTGGTCATGTTGCCAAATCTAGATTCATTAATTTTAATGCCTGTTCTAATTCCTCTATTTTTATTTCTTTTTCTAAACCCTTATTATCCTTGTCAAAAAATGCACGTAGAGTGGATACAAAAAGTTTACACACCCCTGTTAAAATGCCACGTTTTTGTGATATAAAAAAATGAGACCATAATAAATAATTTCAAAACTTTCCTACCTTTAATGTGACCTATAACCTGTACAATTCAATTGAAAAACAAACAAATCTGTTACAGGAAAAAATATAAAAAATAAAAAATGCACAATACGCTGGTTGCATAAGTGTGCACACCCTTACACTAATACTTTTTTGAAGCACCTTTTGATTTAATTACAACGATCAGTGTTCTTGGGTACACACCTGCCATCAACTAGAGAGACTCTGATTAACCCCAAATAAATTTCAGCTGTCCTAGTAGGATTTTCTTTTCCTTGATATTTACTCAGTTGTCTGTTACAGCAAAAGCCATGGTTTGCAGAGAGCTTACAAAGCATCAAAGGGATCTCATTGTTGAAAGGTATCAGTCAGGAAAAGGGTATAAAAAAATTTCCACAGCATTGGATATACTATGGAACACAGTGAAGACAGTCATCAAAAAGTTGAGAAAGTATGGGACAACAGTGACACTGCAAAGAACTGGATGTCCCTCCAAAATTGATGAAAAGACAAGACAAAAACTGGTCAGGGAGGCAGCCAAGAGACCTACAGCAACACTGAAGGAGCTGCAGGAATTTCTGGCAAGTACTGGTTGTGTACTAAATGTGACAACACTCTCCCATTTTCTCCATATGTCTGGACTATGGGGTAGGGTTGCAATGTGGAAGCCTTTTTTTTACACAGAAAAACAACCAAACCTGGCTAAAATTTGCAAAACAATACATCAAGTCTCCCAAAACCATGTGGAAATTTGTTATCGTCTGATAAGACCAAGGTTGAACTTTCTGGCCACAATTCCAAAAGGTACGTTTTGCGCAAGAACAACACTTCGCATCACCAAAAGAATACCATCCCCACAGTGAAACATGGTGGTGGCAGTATCATGCTTTGAGGTTGCTTTTCTTCAGCTGGAACTGGGGCTTTAGCCAAGGTGGAGGTAATTATGAACAGTTCCAAATACCAGTCACTTTTGGCCCAAAACCTTTAGACGTCTGCTAGAAAGCTGAGGATGAAGAGGAATTTCACCTTTCAACACGACAACGACCCGAAGCATACATCCAAATCAACAAAAGAATGGCTTCACCAGAAGAAAATTAAAGTTTTGGAATGGCCCAGCCAGAAGCCAGACCTAAATCCAATAGAAAATCTGTGGGGTGACTTGAAGAGGACTCTGCACAAGAGATGCCCTTGCAATCTGATACATTTGGAGTGCTTTTGCAAGGAAGAGTGGGCAAATATTGTCAAGTCAAGATCTGCCATGCTGATGGACTCCTACTCAAGAAGACTGACTGTAATTAAATCAAAAGGTGCTTCAACAAAGTATTAGTTTAAGGGTGTGCACACTTATGCAACCAGCATATTATACGTTTTTTATTTTTTATATTTTTTCCCCCTAACAGATTTGTTGATTTTTCAATTGAACTGTACAGGTTATAGGTCACGTTTAAGGTAGGAAAAGATTTGAAATGATTTATTGTGGTCTCATTTTTTTATATCACAAAAACCTGGCATTTTAACAGGGGTGTGTAAACTTTTTATATCCACTGTATCTTCCATTCCTTCAATGTCTTTGACCTCTGCTCTTTAAATAGTGTCCTAATATATTATTTTACTATATTCAAAATCTCCTCCTGTGTATTATGTATTATACCTGCTGAATCTTTCAGTTCTGTCATTACACTAATATTCTCTTTAATTATTTTATTTAAATATGGTGTGATTTCTTTTTTCCTGGCAGAAAATGTTTATTTAAACGATAAATATTCAATTTTTTTCCTATTCTGTACATACAATTCCTGTTCCTTAAAGAAATGTTCATTATTTTTCTCTTGACAATCGACTGTATTGTTACTTAAATTCTTATACTTTACTTTTCCCACATATATTTTCTCTCTTTTCCATGTTATATAGCACGTTTTGTACTTCAGTTAGAAGTTAAACCACCATTCTGACCAATCTTTAGAAAATTCTCTCATCTCTTCATGGTCTCATCATAATGTCATAACATCTTCTCACCCTATAACATCCCATTTCACCTCATTCACTCTTTTTAAGCCTTTCCCTATTTTTATATATTCATCATTTCCTTTTATCAAAATCCAAAATAAATTCAAATGAAAAGTACAGTTGTGTACACTTACCATAAATGGAGATATCCGAGTGTATTCACTGTTGCAGTCATTACATTTGGGTTATCTGCTTGCAGGTAGCCCTCAGTCGGCCTGATTAACAAAGTCTTGGGTCCTGCATCAGTTGCTGTCCCTTCTTCCAGGACGTCAGGTCGTCAGGGGTATAAAACATGCAGCCGACGCCATTACATCAGTTTTTCTTGCCCCAGATGTCAGGTGCCCCTAATGGGAAGCAATTAAATATAAAAGCACAAAGATATACCTCCAACAAAAAAGCAAATACACCAAAAAGGCTATTAAGCATAGTAAAGGAAAGTATAGGTATAGCCAAAAGAAGTTAGGGGGCTGGAGGGAGGGTAACCAGGACTGCAACAGTGAATACACTCGAACATCTATATTTATAGTAAGTGTACACAACTGTACTATGTTCGTCATGTTTCACTGTTGCAGTCATTACATTTGGGTAGATTCCCAAAGCTATGGTTGGGAGGAGGAATTTAGATAGCATTAGGGCCAGCTATAAGGCCCTGCAAGACCGCAGTGGCAAAGCCAGCTCTGGATTTAGAGAAAATTGGCAAATGATAATGCTTGGTGAAAGTATGTACAGAACTCTAGGTAGCAGCTTCTAGGATGTCCCTGGTAGGGATGCCTCTGAGGAAGGCTGTAGAGGTAGATGCAGCCCTGGTGGAGTGAAGTCTGATCCCCTGGGGGATAGGTTTTCCATGGTAGGTATAGCATAAATGAATGCAATGGCTTATCCATTTAGAAATGGTTTGCCTTGAAATAGCCTTCCCGTCTGGCCCTGCAGCAAATGCCACCAGCAGTTGTTCAGATTTCCTTTCAGGTTTAGTCCTGTCCAAGTAGAATCTAAGCTGTCTGTGCACATCTAAGGAATGCAGTATCCTTTCCCCTTTATTCTGTGGATTGGGAAAGAAGGTTGGCAAATGAATGGACTGATTAAGAGCCACACTGGATACCACCTTGGGCATGAAGGATGGATTGGTTCTGAGGGACACCCTGTCCGCATGAAAGATGATGAAAGGCTCCACTGCCATAAGGGCCTGTAATTCAGATACCCTTCTAGCTGAAGTGATTGTGAAAAGGAAAGCTGTTTTCCAAGAAAGACATTTTAAGTCTGCAGTAGCAGCTGGCTCGAAAGGAGGTAGAATGAGCTTCTCCAAGATAAAGTTAAGGTCCCAGGCTGGGGTTGGAGCTTTCCTGGGTGGTCTCAAATTTATGGCCCCACTGAGGAACTGCTTGAGCAGTGGATGAGAGAAGTGAGGCGGGTCTGTGTTATTATGAGCGGAAATGGCTGAGGCGTGGATTTTAATGGAGGAAAAAGACAGGCCCTTGTGAAGTATCTCAATTAAGTATTGTAAAATCTGAGGTAAATTGGGTGCTACTGTGCTCATCCCTTGAGATTGGTTCCAGGCACAGAATCTTTAACATTTTTCAGCATAACATTTTCTAGTACTAGGTCTCCTTGCCTCTAAAATGATATCCATCACAGGTTTGCTGAGGGATGGTAAAGGAGAGATTAAGTAATTAGCCAGGCTGCAAGGTTCAGTGTTAGAAGCTGAGGGTGCAGAATCTGGTTCTCCTGCTGAGACAGCAGGGAAGGAGTCTGAGGCAGGTGCCATGGAGATAACCATGACACACTGCGCAGGAGAGGGTACCAGTGTTGGCGCGGCCAGTCTGGAGCAATCAAAATCATCCTTGGTTTGTCCTGTTTGATTTTTAGTAATACTTTGGAGAACAGAGGCAGAGGGGGGAAGGCACAGACTGATAGGTTTTTCCAGCTGAAGGACAGAGCATCTACTTTCCAGGCTTGTTTGTGGGGAGTCTTTGTGCAAAATTTGTCCAATTGGTAGTTCTGGGGAGAGGCAAACAGGTCTATATCTGGGCTCCCCCATTTGCTTGTCAACATGTTGAAAATCCTTGGTTCCAGTTTCCACTCGTGTAGGTCCATGAAGTTTCTGCTTAGTCCATCTGCCAGTGTATTTAATTTTCCTGGCAGGAATTGAGCTTGTAGATGCACTTGGTAGCTCAAGGCTGTGCTCCACAATTTCATGGCTAGTCTTCAGAGGGGGTAAGAATGTGCACCCCTCCTGCTTGTTTATGTACCACATAACAGTGGTGTTGTCCGTCTTTACCATTAGTTGTCCTGGAAGAATGTGGTCTTTGAAGGCTGTCGGAGCATTCTGTACAGCTAACATTTATTTTTGATTGATATGCAGGTGCATTGACTTGGGTTCCATTTGCCCTGAATGCACTTCCCTGCCAGGTGGGCCCCCCCATGCATAGTCTGATGTGTCTGTTGTTAGGGTTTGGGCAGCAGGGAGTGGTGTGAAAGGTAGTCCCTTGTTTTGGTGGCAGGCCTCTGCCCACCAAAGGAACGCTAGGCATAGGCAATGTATGATAGGAATCATTGTTTCCAGGTCTTGAGAATGTTGACACCATAGGCTTTTTAGATACCACTATAGTTTCCTCATATGCAGTCTTGCATATGGAATTAGAAGAATGCAGGAGGCCATGAACCCCAAGGCTTGCAGTATTTGTCTTGCAGATAGCAGGGTTTTTGTGGCCACTTGTTTGAAGTAGTCTATCAAATGAATTTGTTTCTCTGGCTTGAGGTAAGCCATCTGGGAAGTTGTATTCAAGCTTGCTCCCAGGAATATAATTTGTTGACAGAGTACCAGGTGTGATTTCTTTTCGTTTATGGTGTACCCCAGACAAGTTAGAACCCTTTGTACAAAGGCCAGATGATTCAAAAGTATGTCCTGGCTTTCTGCCTGAATTAGACAATCATCCAGGTATGGGTATATATGAATATTTCTTTGCCTGAAAAATGCAATAACTGGAGGTAGGCACTTTGTGAATACCCTGGGCGCAGTAGATAAGCCAAAGGGTAGTGCAGAGAACTGATTGTGCGTGTAGCCTGCTTTGAAGCGTAGGTATCTTCTGCAAGATTCCCTGATTGGGATGTGCAGGTATGCTTCTTTTAAATCTAGGGTTGCCAACCAGGCATCTTTGCCTAGCATAGGAAGTAACTGGTGAAGAGTCAGCATCTTGAATTTTGGAATCTCCAAAAAGGTGTTTAGAGTAAACAGGTCCAGGATAGGACGCTGTGAATTGTCTTTTCTGTGTACCAGGAAAAGGTGCGAGTAGAAACCTTGTCCCTTTTCCTCTTCTGGTACCAGCTGAATAGCCCCCATGCTTAAGAGAGAAAGTACTTGTTTTTGGGTCTCTGCCCACTGATTTGGGAGTAGGTCTGGCCATCCGCTTGGTGTTGGCAATGTGTGGAAGTGAAATCTGTATCCCTGGGACACTATATTTAAAACCCATTTGTCCTGGGTAATGAGTTCCCAATTCTTTGCATGAAGAGCAATCTTTCCCCCCAAAGGGGCAGTCAGTTGATAAGTGCTTGGAAATTTTAAAAGGAAGTCATTGAGACAGTTTACCATAGTGGGGAATCTTATTATTCCCAGATGTTGAAGTGGAGGCCCCCGCTGCTTAGTTCTGTGTGTCCCCTGGGACTGAAACCGTTTTTTTTTTGCTGTGTCTGGGTTTGGCTTGAGAAGACCTGGAAGGGGCTGGAAAGGACCAATTCTTAAAGGGCCAGTGCCTACTAAATCTAGGAGGCTGAACTTGTAAAAAATCTTTAACAGTTTGCATAGACTTAACTTTAGCTTACATCTTTTTAAGAACTTCCTCAACCTTGTTGCCAAACAGGTGGTCCTGATTTAAAGGAGCACTCAACAATTTAGCTTTAACATGATCAGGCAAAGATTGCTCCTTGAGCCAAGCATGCCTTCTGAGCAAAGACCTAGTAACAGCAGCCTTGCAAGAGGCCTCTAATGAATCAAAACCACATTGCAAAGTATGTTTCCAACTTGTTCAGCAGAATGAGTTAAATCCTGTAATTCTTTATTTTCCACACAGTTAGGAATCAACATAATTTTCTGTTTAAGCAGTCCAATAACATGTTGCTGATACTTAAACATATGAAACTGGCAGTTTAAAGCCCTAATGGCCAAGGTTGCAGAAGTATAAGCCTTCTTACCCCATCCATCCAGCACCCTGGAGTCTCTATCAGAAGGGGTAGGATTTTTAGCAGTAGAAGCCTTAATGCCCTTGGGCCCCTGTGAAATAGTATCTGGATCTGCAATAGGATTTTTAAAAAGGAACGTGTGGGACTCAGGAACCCTGTAGTATCTGTCAGGTTTTCTGGGAGCAGGAGGCAGGGAATCAGGAGCCAAACTAGATTCGAAAAAGCATCATCAACAATGTCTAGTACAGGAGGAATAGCTAAAGGCCTATGCTGAGGTAGGAGAAGGAAATCGCTAAGCCTCTTTTTGGAATCAGAAAAATCCTGGCTTTCCCAATGGAAATGCTCCCTTAGAGTATGTAAGGTTTCCCCAAAAGAAAAATCCTCAGGAAGGGAAGCAGAGGGAATGGAGTCCTCTGCATCAGAATCTTCATAAGTAAATAAGAGCAAATCCAGATCATCAGAAGAATCAGAAAAAACAGAATTCGTATCAGAAGATTCATAATTAACTTCAGTCCTAGGCCTCTTAGAAGGGGAGGGGTTTGGCTACCCCTGATTAGAGTTATTAGATCTTGAGCCATTCT
This sequence comes from Protopterus annectens, assembly GCF_019279795.1. Classification (NCBI taxonomy): domain Eukaryota; kingdom Metazoa; phylum Chordata; order Ceratodontiformes; family Protopteridae; genus Protopterus; species Protopterus annectens. The sequence continues at coordinate 1,708,977,265 of NC_056728.1, forward strand.
TATCATTTGTTTTTTAGGCATAGAGGCCTGAGCATGTGGCCTGGGCGTCGTGTTTTTAGGCATGGATCGAGATTTAGGCCTAAGTAAAGAAGGAGGCATCAGTTTAATATGCAAGTCCGTAGGCCTGAATACACCCTCAGAAGCCAGTGCCTGCATAGCAGCTCTGGACCCATCCAAGGTAGAGACATACGTGGGTTCCATTAGCTGAAGCATCTCACGGCATTCCAGACTCCGAACGGGTCTCAGTAGAGGCCTGCGAATCAGAAATAGCAGGCATCAGGGGCTGCGAAAGCTCCTCAATGAGTACCGGCGAACTGGCTTAGGAGAAGCGTCATTGGCAGTTTTGGACCTCGGCAGCCTGTCTCTGTCTTTATCTTTGCATTTTTTCGGAATCCCGGTAGTTGGATGGCTAACCAATGACATTTCTGGATAATTAAACAGAGAACCGAAATATGTAGAAGCGAAAATATACCGACTGATAGTGCGCTGATTAAATATAGCACAAAACTGACAGCAAGGTACGCCGTGGTCAGGGCCTAGGCAAGGAATACAGTACCAATGAAAATCGTTATGAGGTTATTTGCTTTCCACAAGTAATGCAATTATTAACTTTTACTGACATCGGTAAGGAGCAAGAAAAAGTTTCCCCAACGGGGTACTTAGCTTTAGTTGAAGACTTCGGTTCTGAAACTCGAAAATGAAAATTTCAGGAGTTGGCTGACCGGCACTTGTGAACTGCTTCTGCTTCGGGCACCGCATGGCAAGAAAGACTGATGTAATGGTGTTGGCTGCATGTTTTATACCCCTGACATCATGGAAGAAGGGACAGCAACTGACGCAGGACCCAAGAATTTGTTAATCAGGCCGACTGAGGGCTACCTGCAAGCAGATAACCCAAATGCAATGATTGCAACAGTGAAACATGAAGAACATCTTCACAACTATGTTGAGACAAGTACCAAGCCGAACAGTTTTTGAGTGCTTTTGTTCAATATTTAGTGTTCAGAATTTCTTCAGAAAAAATAGATTAAAATAAGATAGTAAGTAGTGAGCAAGATGTATAAACACAGGCAAGGGAGATCATAAATACCAAAAAGTTAAAGAGTACTCAGTCAAGCCTGGCAGTCTGTAATAATAAAGTTCTTAAATGTCTTCGATAAACAGTAAACATGGTAACAAAATGACTTCCTTCAATAAAGAACAACGGAAAAAAAAAACAAGCCCTGTGGCTATCTTTGCCACCTTAGCAAGCATTTGATATTCAGATTCTAATTTAAGCCTTGGCTGGACTCAGCATTTAGATCTGCCAGTGTAATTCTCTAACGTCTAAAAAAAGTGTCCACATCTCCACAAAACAAGTCAATTTGTTCCAAAACTAAAAATAAAAATTGACAAAGCCAACATAGTAGTTACTATGCTTAGGTAATGCATTTTTAAAGTCCGTGTTTCGAATTGCCACGTATTGCTCTTTAATGTGGCTGGACAATTTTCTTGAAGTCTTTCCAATATAAAAATCAAAACAAGTAGAGCATTCTTCTACATAAACTACATTCATAGTATTGCAGTCATACTATTTGCAGAGCAAGATAGTTCTATTACAATGTTTAAACATGAAACAGGTCCCTTTGTAAATGAAATCACAAGAAACATAATTCCCACAAGGATGCATGCCAGGGGCTTTATCGCCGGTTGTGTTGGTGTCAAGCAACAAGGGGTAGTTCCTATTTTCAAAAGAGAATCAAAAAGAGTTTGTTCTTTTATCTATAAATACTGGGGATTTTCCTAAAGTGTACTTTATCTCTTGGTTGCTGGTAATAACACTCCAATTCCTGGAAATAATATCTTTAATGTCCTGTAAATTTGTGGGAGATTGGCAACGAAAAGCCGATATGTTGATCTACTGAGCTCACACATTGAGAAAAGATCTGTTCCATCTCGTTGTGGGTATTTCGAGAGGCTTGGTTCTGTCTTCCAAGATGATTCAATAAAAACTGGGTTGGGTTAATTACTGAATAAGGATTGGTCTGAACATCAGGGATTCTGTTTTGATTAGGAGTGAACCCATACCTTAAGATGGGAGGAAATCATGTAGTCCATGCCAAACACGCTTCAGAAAGAACAGAGTCCAACAGGTTATTAGGATTATTTCAAGCAGACAGCAGCTTTTTAAGACTATTACACTCATGAATGAATGCTCGGTCATCACTTACAATCCGTGAAAGTCTAACAAACTGACCCATTGCTATATTCTTTTTCATGAAGAAAGGGTGGATACTGTTGAAATCTAAGTAATTATTTCTAAATGTTTCTTTCCTGGAAATAGTGGAGTGCCATGTTAATGAATAAGAGTTTAAAGTAATGGATGTATCCAAAAAGTTAACTGTACAACCACACCCTGCTAACTTAAAAGTCAAGAAGGGAATACTTTCCGTAAGTGAAGAAACAAACTCTTCCAAATTCTGTTTGGATTCCTGGCACAAAAATAAAAATGTCATCTATATATGGTTTACAGAGTCTGGTATGTTTGAAACCTGGAAGATGTATCAAAGTGTTAGTTTCCCAAGCTGAAAGTACCAGCTGTCCTATGGTCTGAACATCCTGTCATTAATGCTCCTTGTTTAATTGTTATTAAGCTATTTGACAAAAATAACCTATTTCTGTTCTTTTATCTCCTCTTCTATACAGCCAATGTCTTTAAATTCCAAATGTTTAACTGTCCGTATTTTATACTGTCCCATAAAATTTGACATCACACACTTTTTTCTGTTGTCTTAAGTTACAATTGAAATTCCATGCTACGATAATCTCCATATTAACTGCTATTGAATCCTATCTCTAAACATGTTTTCTCTCTCTCCTTTTTTTCTTATGTATGCATATATTGCAATAATTCTAATAACATGGTCCTCCCATATTACATCAATAACAGAAAATCTATCTGTTATAACAAACATCACATCTAACACTTAATTGCATCTTTATATAATAAAAGTATTACCGAACAGGTCTCCCTCCTGAAATTCCATAAAATATTTTCCCCACCACACTTCAGTTTGATATCTTTCGATCAGAGACAAGAATCTAATGTCTTCTAATATAATGACATCACTATTTGCTTTTTACACCACTCCAAAATCTCTATTCGTCTCCCTAACTTCTTAAAACTATTCACATTTAGTGATAAGACTTTACAAGTAATTCTACTGAAGTAATATATAGCCTTTCCCTTTCTTTATTTTTTTTCTTTTTTGAATCCTCCTGCAATTTTCCTTTTCCTCTCTGGCACTCCTTTGCCAATAAGACTTCTTTTTTGCTTTACTATATTCCATTTAACATCACTATTACTCAAACCTGATTCCTCTTCTTTCATTTTTCCCCTATTAAATTCCTCCTGTGTACTAACTTTTTGTACAACCTGTTCTTTATCCACAGTTTCTTTTTGCCAAGCTTCACCCTTTTGATCTTGCCGTTAATACTTCTGCATCAGCCTCCCTCTTTTTCCTTTTCTTCACACCACCCAAATGACTCTTATTACATTTATAACTTCTTACTTCAGAATTCCTTGCATCATGTCCTAGTTTTCCAGATGAAATACATCTTCTTTTATCACAATTACTGACTAAATGATCATTTTTACCACACAAAAAAACATGTTTTAAGCTGACCCCAATATTTTACCGTGCCCCTATTTCCTTCAACAGTTATAATACTTAAATGCACAATACTTACATTTTCAATTTTCAAAATCACATTACAATACCACACCCAGGTCCATAAACCTCTATTATCATACACTTTTGACATATCAAATACATTTTTACATAAATATCTTTTTTAATGTCTCTTTATCTACTTCAGTCCTATACTGTGATTTAATTTTTTTTCCTTCGTCTCACTGTAAAATGTTTTAAATACATACAAATTCCATGGCACACTATTTTGCTTCTTTCTGTATTCTTCAAAAAAATGCAAAAATAATGTCACAATGTGTGTGTGTGTGTGTGTATATATATATATATATATAAAATGCACATGTATATGCTAATAACATCCAAGACCATACTGTGAGGAGACGAGAAACTTTAATAAAATAAAAAACGTTAAAAACAGAGGTAAGTGCTTTTGCAACACAAGGTTGCTTCTTCAGACCATTCAAAAATACAGCCACTCAGTGATTATATAGTAAAAATGATTGGATAATTAACCAGTCAAGAACACCCAAGAATAAGAACGTAAATCTTAACCTAGCATAGCTAATGATTCTAGCTGACCTCTCTAATCAATCACAATGAAAATACAACATTTTGACCAATCAAAAAAGATAGAACTACCTATCAGAACACTCTAAGAACATTTTTCTAAATGGTCAACCCTGTCTAAATTAAACAACAAAACCAATGATGGCATAAATAATCAAGTAACATAAATTAAAAAAACTACATACTTACACAAATACATGACATACACTTTTCTGAATTTGGCAGCACTTGCCTGACATATTCATGGCTCTATGTTAAACTTGTGTGTTTGACAACATGGAATCATACTTCGGATAACATCCCTAGCTAATGTAACCAATGGGCAGCAACTAGTGTAAATAGCAACCAATGGCAACAATTGCCTTCCAATGGCATTCAGTGTCCTATCAAAATATGTCACACTTCACCTATTGAAGTGAGAGCTGCTCACAAACACTCTATCAAACTGGGGTACTTGTGAACCATATATGGGTACTGGTAATGCTGACAATAAGTACCTCAATCTCATCTTTCTCAAAAGTGTATTTGATTGACTTGAAATATCTACACATAAGTACTGCAAACAACAGCCAATATAAGATGACAGAAACAAAAAAAGAAAAAATAATAAATCAATGTCAACATCTCGGTCGCTCTCAAATGATTTAAAGATTACAGCCCAAAGATATTCAAGTAGGAGACTGATTTACTGAGCTTAGAACAAAGCCAAATGTCATCCACCATCAAAACAGGGCCAAAAGAAGCACTCCCCTGCTAATATAGCAGAGCAGTAATGGCTCCAATAATGGCTTCCAATTTCCTATCATTCACAAAGGAAACTTCTAACACATAAGTTACAAAACTACAATCACCGCAGAAGGAACCTTCACTTTAAGCATTAAACTGAGATAACCCACTTGCTCTCTATTTGGTTAGAGGCTCTAGCTGTGCCGCCTATCTAATTTCAGGAAAAAGAGAACCAATGAAAACCCAAGCTGCCAAAAATCATCCAATCAAATTGGAGCTGTATCAAGATCATTGCATATGTGGGCCATCTCCAAAAGCTGTCTAAAATATGCCTAAATAATACACATAAAAACACACATCAAAAAGATAGCATACATCATTTAACTATTATTCACAAAGGAAACATCTAATATACAAGTTGTAACACTACAATTGCTGCAAAAGGAACCTTCACTTTAAGCATCAAATTAAGATAACCAATGAAAAAAATATAAATACAAGAAAGGACCAATCAGGGACGATCAACCCATTTGTACCCTCATTGGTTGGAAACTCTAGCTACGCCACCTATCTGATTTAAAAAAAAAAAGACAACCCAAGTTGACAAAAATCATCCAATCAACTTGGAGCAGTGCTGAAATTGTTGTATATGTGGGCCATATCCAAAAGCCATATAAAATATGCCTAAATAACCCACACGAGAGACACACATCATTGAGTACAGACAGCAAAAGATAACATGCATCATTAAACATACCAACAAAGAAACATGATTTCATTCATGGCTATCAACATCATAATGTTGAAAAATGGACAACTCCAAGGAAACCACTCATTCGCAAAGCACCAGCTTATAATTGCTTTGACAAAAAGCATCAAAATAGATCTTTACATTCCAAAATTAGATTTCATATACTAAGCTCTCTGAATTGAAGAGCGCACATATCGGTCCAATTGATGGCAATGATGAATAAAACATAACACACAAAAAGCAATATATCAAAATATCAAATTCCATGCTAATGTTGAAATGGTTGTGATAAAGAAATACACTGTGTCATCACACATTCTATGGTCAAAAATCATTACTTGAGGTTAATACATTAAAACCATTAATGGTAGCCAATCAATCACTTATTGGCGTACTGGTGGAAAATGACTACTTCTAAATGTCAATGGTCAAAAGCACTCACCAAGGAACATCTTAATGGCTATCAATGAACCTAACACAACTGATCTATAAACTGAGAACCAAAAACACGAGCAAAAAACTGATATAAAAACACTGATGAAAGAATCCATCAAGAAAAGTCGACAGCGAGCCTCTGAATAAACTACATGCACTGGAAGCAGAGCTTCCCAAAAAGGACAGGTAGATACTAGGAAACTGATCACAATAATATATCATCAAAAGCATCAAAGGCAAGGGGATCAAGCACACCACAAAAGCAACAACTCAAAATGCAACGAACATGAATTAATACGTCGAATATGCCAAAATTCCACTAGATTGTATAAGAAAAATAAAACAAAACTAATTACTATCAGGGTATACTAATACATATCTAAACTTCATGGGTTGCATTAGTAAAGCCAAAGTCTGAGACAATGATTAAAAACTCATCATGCATTTGGGCGTCATCTATGAAATCCAATAGCCATAACTCATAATAAAAATAAAAATGAACATTATGCATACTATTTCCTGCGTATTGAGCTCTAAGGGCTGGATTAATGTAAATTTTACCATTAAGACCAAATCAGCTTAGAGTTGTAAAATCCACCATAATTCCCTACATTCACTCTATATCAGGGTATCCCCTATCTATTCCTCTCAAACACTTCCTCAATAACTTGAAACAAAAAATTATGTTCATCACCAACATTGCTTATATGTTTGGCTAAAGGATTATTATCACCTTGTCTAATATAGCTAATGTGTTCTCTAATCATCTTATAAAACATTCTATTTGTTTTGCCACCATAAAAATGAGAGCATGTGGCACGTCTCGCATTTTTAGTTTGACAGCTGTTATTCTACACAAAGTCCTCCTGGTGACTGGGGGCTTAAATGTATTACTACTATCAATGAAGTGGCAGAAATTACATTTGCCACAACCAACAGTACCCCATATTTCATTAACTGGATGCCTTAAAGGAAAACGCCACCCTCTCATACAGTTTAACTCAATCGTTAGGTTTCTTTTCTCCCTACAATATGGTTCCAGCATTGTGTATGTACCAGAAACCTGCTTGTAGTTTATAAAACTTTTATTTCCTTGCATTGGAGTCAAAGGAAGGGAAAGCCCACCTACTTTTTATTTTTAAACTCAACTTCTCACATACTTTGCAAAGAAATTCATCTCTACCTGCATGACATATCATAGACACACTTAAATCTGTAGTTTTCCCTGTCAGGTACTGCATCAGGGGCGGCTCATGCTATAGGACTGCAGCCCCCCCCCCCACCTATACAAGAAGGAAATCCCCCCACCTGTACAAGAAAATTAAAAAAAAAATTGTGAGTCCTGGAACTCCACGAATGCATGCTTGGAGTTCCTGGTACTCACAGAACTCCAGGGTGCTGGGTTTAGCAGTCCAGATAGAGGAGAAAGGCATCTCCACCCTGTCAGCCCAGAAGTCGGGGTGATGATGACTGCACAGACAAGAAGGAAACCGGACTGCATCATCAGCAGTCTTGACCCTCCAGCCTATTCTCGTGCATAGCCAAGCTGGAAACCAGCCGTTAGCGTGCGCGGGCTGACAAGAAGACTAGAGGGGAGCTTTGGAAATCAGCTTGCGCTTGGATTAGCTGCTGCATCTGGGACTACAAAGGAGCTTTGGATGCTTCAGGTAGGTCAGGGGGAACGACTGCTGCAGTGTGTGTGTGTGTAATGCCCCAGTTGCTATATACTGGTAGCTAGAGAGAACACATGGTGGTGGGTAGAGAATACTCAGGCTTGAACCCTGTACCTTGGGTGCAGGTGGCAAGGGCTTGAATTCCCTACCCACCACCATTTGTACAAAATTTGCAGATGTTTGCCTCATATTTGTTCTGTTCTTCATAAAATCTGTGGTTTCTGTGTGTTTGTTTTTCCTTGCAAGGTTAGTAGTGCTGTGGTTTACTGGTAGCATTGTTGTCTGACATCTACAGGTTCTCTGGTTTGATTCTTGGCTGGGGTGCCTTTGGTGTGGAGTTTGCATGTCTTCCCATCTTGCAAAGAACATGTGTCTGGAGTGTTTCTCCCTGCTCTGCTGAAAATTTGTTCCAAGTCAGACCTTCCTGGTTAACAAATGTTAAATAAAAATAGCAGGCATTTGAATTTCAGACTTCATATTCTTCAGAAAGTACATGGTAACACAAAACCTTTTATTCCAGCAATTATCTAAGTTTATAACATGGAAATTTGTCCCTATTTTTGTGACTGTATTCCCCCATTATTGGCTTCGTCCAGGTTTTTTGTGCTAAGGTTGGGAGCTAAGGTGAGAACTGAAATCAATGAATATGTTTGGGGGCTCTATTCCTCCATTACTGGCTTTGTTCAGGTGTTTTGTGCTAAAAGGTTGACAGCTATGGTGAGAACTGAATTCACTAAATGATACCCATTTAAGTTTGTCTTAATACAACATAGGCAATTTATTCCTCAAGGACAACAGACACTTTATTTGTAGATGAAACAATGGCATATAAAGTTGTTTACTAGCAGCAACCCCTTCATTAGTTACAGATTTCTTTAATGTGGAATTATTTAGATGACTTCTTCAGAATGTGCATATTTACTGACACTGGTGGACTGTAGAAGTTTGAGTAGACTATTTTATGATGGAAATGTTCTGAATTGGGCAGTTTTGTCATTAATGGTACATGCGTTTTGTTTCATTGTTTACTAGAAAAATGTTCAAAACAATAATTTTAAAATGCCCTCTAACAACTGTACTGTATTGTACAAGGAATATAATTTAATACAATCAGGAAGGTGTATCAAAGAGCATGTTTAGGTTTCGTGTTCAAGGGGCCTATGATTTTGAAAACAGTCCAAAGTTAATCTTTATCTGCCACTGGCAAAATGTATTTTCTTTGAATGTGGGTTTCAATGCTGTTTCAATGAATGTGAGTTTCAAGGGCAGAGAAGTTTTAAAGCTAAGTCTATTTTCATTGTGAGACTGCATTGCTTTGTTTAACAGATATCTATTAAAGTTTGTGCTGTAAAATGCAAATTAAAACTTTCAAATGAAATCCAAATTATCACAGAGGTAAAGCAGTATGCACATTATAGTGTTTATAGTAAAAGGGGTGAAATAACCAAGGAATGGGACATTGGAATGGCTGCAGGGGGAAGGCTCCATTCGACCATGATTTTGTGAGGGGGGGAAGGGCAGCAAACTCAAAGACGGCCCAGCTGAACTATACCTCTCAACTGTCCAGATTGTTGCAGAATGAATAGATTTTTGTTTTTTATTTTTGGTTTGTTCCTCATAAAATTTGTGGTTTTCTGGCAAATCGTTTAGGAATGAAGTCACTAAATAATGACAGACATTGAGTTTCAGGCATCATAACATTCAGAAAAATGCATGCTAAAGCACAACCTGTTATTCTATTAACTGCCTTAAGTTTATATAAGAGCAATTTTTAGTACTGTTTGTATGTTCCCCCAATATATTTGGCCTTGTCCAGATTTCCTGCATTAAGAGGTTGAGAGGTATATGTAAATAAATTGCTTTATAGAATTAGGAATATCCAAAACCTTTCAAATGTCCCCAATTTTGGCTCAAAATGTTGCTCTCTCCCTAATAATCCCTCTGCAAAATGGCAATTTTGGAAGAAAACGTGGAGGGTTTACAATTATAAATAGGTGTAATGATCAGAGTTATATATTACTTTTATTTCAGAAATGCATGTAGATGCTCTTATTTTGTCAGCTGTGCAAGTTAACAGTACTAATATTACAAAGGTGTCTCTTCTTTGACAGGGTTCCCAGCTGTATTGTGTGGCAATTTTATATTTTTGCATCACATTTTTGTGTCTGTTTTTCATAAAATTGCAGTTTTCTGGTAAATTAGTTAAAGATTGAAGTTAGAAAATAATGGCAGACATTTGAGTTTCAGAATTCATACCCTTCAGAAAATTCATACTAATGCAAGACCTACTACTTTCTAATTTTATAAGAGTAATATTTAAAAATTGTCATTATTTTTGGGCCTGTGTCCCACTTCTATGTATGGCTTTGTCCAGATTTCTTGCTGTGAGGTATGAGTGTCAGAGCCATCATTGTCAGCCAGAGACATTTCAAATTGTGACATACTTGTTTCACCCCACTCCCCATTGTAGTGGCTCTGGATGTGTCCAAGAGGCAAGGAACAGTTATGCAGTGTAAGTGTGCAGACTATTCCCCCATCCAAGGTACACCAGAAGTACAACCGTGGCTTTTCATCTGTCCTCGATTTTGCAGAATGTTCTGGTTTTCTGTCATATTTTTATACTGTTGATTTATGCTTCTTCTTATTCAGAAAATGCATGTTGTTGCAGTGCCTGTTGCTCTGTGTTTAAGTAGCAATGCTTTAATGGCTATCAGGTAAGCTTGTTGGAGATTGGAAGATGGAAGTAAGCTTTAATAAGCATACTGTTAAAGGATTACCAACATTGAAAGCCTTTTCGTTGTTGCCATGCAGAGAATATTTACATAACTAGATAACGTATAAGCCTTAGGTATTGAAATGCATATGACAGTATTTGTAATAAAGGACAGGATTACAGTATTTTCAGAAGCTCGTTACATTTGTTAGAGACTTGCAGTCATCTTTGCAGGCTTTACCATTAAACTAAACAGAATGCCAATCTATCATGTGTGGTCCATAACTTGTGCAGTAATCCTTTAAGCAGTTTATCTTGAGCTTGTTTTTTTTGTTTGCTGTTCATTTTTTACATTGATCATGTCTTCCCCATGAAACAAGTAGATAGTTGTCAGGCAGCAGGTCTTTTTGGATAAGAAATATTTTTAAAAGTGGGGGTATCACACAGAGATTGCGACTTTCAGCATGTTACTTGGTAATTTTATAAAGCTGGATATAAATTATAATTAGATCTGCAGTGCAAGGATAAGTGATTTGAGTTGTGTGCTGCTGCTTTTTTTTTTTTATAGTTGATTCTGACTGGCATTCCAGTAATGTATTTAAAAAGTAATTTATTTTTTCATGCATCACAACCTTTGTGTTTCCATCTAGATATTAAGTAAGTTGTCATGTAGCCAATGCACTGAAAATTTATTTTCTTCTACACTTCATTTTGTCTTGACTGGACTTTCGTAATGATGGTTTGGCACCCAGGGTAGCGTATTTAAAGTTCCAGTTGTTGTGGTTTTGAGAATAGCTCCACCCCATTCTAGTTGGCCACACCCCTTCCCATTGACCCCTCCAACCCATTCAGCTGTCTCCTGCAGCCCCCCATTAATTTGAAGTCACCAGCCACCAGTGGTACTACTGCTGTCAATCTTAAATGGGTAATTCATCCTGCTAATGTCAGGACAGCAGCTGATATAAAAAAGAAAGCTGTGGAATTGTTTCCACTGTTTTTATTGCAGAGGGGAAGATAACTTAACATTCCCCTTTCATAGCAAAACAAAGCAATTAGATCAGTCAGGGGTTTAAAGGCAACTGTCAAATTTACATAAGCAGCAACACAGTATTGAAATTCTGAGCTTTAAATGTTATTTATAATAGTTTGTATTAAGATAACTTGAGTAGTAGCAAAGATTTCTGTGACACTTAGAGGAACGTCAGTAAATATTTTTTCTTGTAAAGTATAAATGCATTTACCATTTTCAAGTGCCCCCCCCCCCCCCCCACACACACACACACACACACACACACACAGACCAGAACTGCAGAAAGAGTCAGGTGGCAAACATATCAACTAAGTGCACTGATACTGTTCATAAAAAGGTCTTTTATGCTTTGTGTGACATGCTTCCAGAGGGGGACGCATATCTGGTACATGCAGATTCATTGTTAAGAGATTCCTACTGACTTTGAGTCAGTCCTTGCATTGTCAGAGAGCAACCATATACTTTTACTATGTGCCCTTGCATTAAGAACACTAAGAAAAGGAAATCAGAAGTACTTAACTGTGTTTAAATGCATACATACATACACACACACACACACACACACACACACACACACACACACACACACACACACGTACGTATATACACACACGCTTTTGTACATGTACTTTATGTACATACACATATACAGAAACGCACACACGCACTGTGTGTGTGTGTGTGTGTGTGCGCATACAATGAATTATTTATAATAAACAACATAAAATAGTTGAAAATTTTGTGTGTGTATACAATATTTATAATAAACAACATAGTATAGTTGAGCATTATTAATGTATACATTCTAGTAAATGATCTACTTGGTTGCTGTCACACATTGGCTATGTGTTCCACATGCAATCTTGGTCAATGTGTTTCTGTCAGTATTTTTTTATTTGTATTGATAAGTGCATTTAATAATTCTTTGTCGGTGCAGCTTGTTGAGCTGAAAAGGGTCATGGGACCAGTTCACTTTCCTGGTTACCAAAGTATAAATAAATATGAAAAAGAAAAAAGGAGGGGGGACATGACAGAAATAATTGAGGAACTAGTAAAGCACATTTTAAGTCTTGGTTACCAAAGTATAAATAAATATGAAATAGAAAAAAGGAGGGGGGACATGACAAAAATAACCGAGGAACTAGTAAAGCACATTTTAAGTCTGCATCATTCATGAGAAAAAAAAATCCTCCCTACTGAAGGCATTGGGACTTAGCAGACAGACTAAGTTTAGAGTCCTACTACTTGTCACTTGTAAATGTACAGCAAGAATTATTTACTGCAGTGAGAGTTTTCACACCTCAGCATGAGAGTATGGGGGAGGGTTTGTCAAGTTTGATACAAAAGACTCCTCTTACAAAAAAACATTTTTATCTGCTTCCTTTTGCTGCAAGTAGCTAACGGCTACTTATAGCATAGAACATGCTCTGGCAGACAGATAAATGAGGCTCAGTCAGGTAAACAGAGAAGCAGCTCTTTTACAGAAGGTGTGTTTAGATGACAGTGCTTCACAGTCCTGCCATTATATTTTAATGGCATGAGAAACACTGCAGTTGTATACCTACCATAAATGTAGATGTTCGAGTGTATTCACTGTTGCAGTCATTACTCTTGGGTTATCCTGCTGGCAGACTACCCGCAGTCGGCCTGAATTTCAAAGTCTTGGTCCGGCGTCGGTTGCTGTCGCCTCTTCCCTGACGTCAGTGCGTCGGGTATAAAAGATGCAATCAATGACATTTTCTTCAGTTTTTCTTGCTCCAGATGTCAGGTGCCCCCAAAAAGGTAGGCTAAAAGAAAAAAAAATATGCCAATAAACATGCATGCACTAAGGTAAACATTTCCTTCATCTACAAGCAAATACGCCACATAGGTTGTATAGAATAGAGAAGTACAGATAAGACCCAGCAAGGAAAAGGGGGATGGTGGGAGGGTAACCTGGACTGCAACACATTCGAACATCTACATTTATGGTAGGTACACAACTGTACTATGTTCATAATGTTTCACTGTTGCAGTCATTACTCTTGGGTTGAATCCCAAAGCTGAGGATGGGTGGCTGGGGCTAAATAGGATTAGGAGAGGCTATGAGGCCCTGCAGAACTGCGGTGGCAAAGCTTGCTCTGGATTTAGAGTAGAGAGGTAAGTGGTAGTGCTTTGTAAAAGTGTGCACTGAACTCCAAGTTGCAGCCTCTAAGATGTCTTTGGTTGGTACTCCTCTGAGGAAGGCTGCTGAAGTGGCTGCTCCTCTGGTTGAATGTCGCCTAATGCCCTTAGGCACTGATTTGCCATGTTGTGAGTAGCAGAAACTAATGCAATGGCCTATCCATTTTGAAAAAGTCTGTTATGAGATAGATAGCCTTTCCTTGTGATTCTGCAGCATATGCCACTAAAAGTTGCTCAGTCTTTCTGAAAGCTTTAGTTCTGCCCAAGTAGAAGCGTAGCTGTCTGTGTATGTCCAAAGAATGCAGAAGTCTCTCACCCTTGTTCTGTGGGTTTGGATAAAAGGTAGACAAGTGGATGGTTTGGTTAAGGGCCACACTGGACACCACCTTAGGCATAAATGTCGAGTTTGTCCTCAGGGAAACCCTGTCTGGATGGAAAATGATAAAAGGTTCCATGGCCATGCATGCCTGTAACTCCGAGACTCGTCTTGCAGAGGTTATTGCTAGGAGCAGAGCTGTTTTCCAGGATAAGAATTTTATATGAGCTGTTGAGGCTGGCTTAAAAGGAGGCAGTGTGAGTTTTTCCAAGACATAATTGAGGTCCCATGCAGGTAATGGTGGTCTCCTTGGAGGTCTTATGTTTTTGGCCCCTCTGAGGTACTGCCTTATTAAAGGATGAGAAAAGATCGGTGGTTCTGTATTGTAATGGGCTGAAATGGCAGAGGCATGGATCTTAATTGATGAAAAGGATAGGCCTTTGTCCAGCATCTCAGTTAAGTATTGTAAAATCTGAGGAATATTTGGTACAAACGTGTCAATTCCTTGTGCCTGGTTCCAAGCACAGAATCTCTTCCATTTTTCTGCATAAGATTTTCTGTTACTGGGCCTCCTGGCCTCCAAAATATCATCCATCACAGCTTTGGAGAGAATAGTGTTCTGAATGGCTATATTATCCGCTATGCTGCCAGATTTAAGGTCCTGAGTTGGCTGTGCAGGATTTGATTGTTTTGTTGGGTCAGTAAGTGAGGAATTTGAGGCAATGTCCAGGCTGGACCTTGAGACAAGTTCTTTAGGATTGGGTACCAGTGCTGGCGTGGCCAGTCTGGGGCAATCAGTATCATTTTTGGCTTCGCTTGTCTGACCTTTAGGAAAACCTTAGAGAGGAGAGGCAATAGAGGAAAGGCATACACTGTTAGTTTTTTCCAGCTGAAGGATAAGGCATCCACTTTCCATGCTTGCTTGTCATAAGTCCTTGGGCAGAATCTCTGTAGTTGGCAGTTGCGAGGGGAGGCAAATAGATCTATGTCTGGGCATCCCCATTTCCTTGTTATCATGCTGAAGACTTGTGGATCCAGTTTCCACTCATGGGGATCCATGAGGTTTCTGCTTGGTTCGTCTGCCAGAGTATTTATCTTTCCTGGCAGGAATTGTGCTTGCAGGTGAACTTGATAAGTCAATGCTGATCCCACAAAGTCATGGCATGTCTGCAGAGGTGGTAGGAATGTGTGCCTCCATGCTTGTTTATGTACCACATGACTGTAGTATTGTCCATCTTTATCAGTAGTTGTCCTGGACGAAGTAGATCCTTGAAGGCTGTCAGGGCATTCTGAACAGCTAGCATCTCTTTTTGATTGATATGAAGATGCATCTGGCTTGCAGGCCATGAGCCCTGAATACATTTTCCTGCCATGTGGGCCCCCCAGGCATAATCTGATGCATCCATTGTTAGTGTCTGCCTGGCTGTGGGTAAAGTGAATGGCTGTCCCTTGTTGTGGTGACAGGCCTGTGCCCACCATCGAAACTCCTGTTGCAGGCAGGGAATGAGGGTAATTAATGTTTCCAGGCTGCAGCAATGTTGAGTCCAAACACTTTTTAGATACCACTGTAGTTTCCTCATATGCAGTCAGGCATATGGAATTAGCAGAATGCAGGATGCCATGAAGCCCAAAGCCTGCAGAAGTTTTCTTGCAGATAACTGGGTCTTTGTTGCCAACATTTTGAAGTAAGAAGTAAGTTGTCTTTGTTTGTCTGGCATGAGATAAGCCATCTGGGCAGTTGTATTTAAGCTTGCACCCAGGAATATTATCTCTTGAGAGGGTACTAGTTTTGATTTCTTTTCATTTACTGTGTACCCTAGGCAAATTAATAATCTTTTTACAAATGTCAGATGCTTTAGTAGAATGTCCTTGTTCTCTGCTTGAATAAGGCAGTCATCCAAGTAAGGATATATTTGAATTCCTCTGTCTGCAAAATGCAATTACTGGTGCCAGGCATTTTGTGAAGACCCTGGGCGCAGTAGATAAGCCAAAGGGCAGTGCAGAGAATTCGTAATGCATTGATCCAGCTATGAATCTGAGGTATCTTCTGCAAGATTGTCTGATTGGGACATGCAGGTATGCCTCTTTTAGGTCCAAAGTTACAAGTCAAGCCTTCTTGCCCAGCATGGGCAGAAGCTGCTGCAGACATTTTGAATTTTGGAACGTCCGGAAATGTGTTTAGAATAGGCAGGTCCAGTATTGGTCTCCAGGCTTTGTCCTTTCTGGGTACCAAGAAAAGTCTCGAGTAAAATCCTTGTCCGTGCTCTTGCTGTGGTACTCGCTGAATGGTCCTCATGTCCATGAGGGATGAAACTTGTTTTTGTGCCTCTGCCCATTGATTGTGTGGCAGGTCTGGCATACCTTTTGCCCTTGGCAGGGTGTGAAAGTGGAACCTGTAGCCCTGAGACACTATGTTCAAGACCCATTTGTCCTGGGTGATCATGTGCCAATTTTGTGAAAAAAGTGCTAGTTTTCCCCCCTAAGGGGGCTGCCAAAAGATAAGTGCTTGGTGCTGGCAGAGGAAAGTCATTGGGACTGTTTCCTGTATGGCTGTGATTTGTCTTCTCCGCTTTTGGAGGTAGAAGCACCCCATTGTTTAGGCCTGTATGAGCCTTGGGGCTGGGATCTGCCTCTGGGGCGTCTGTATCTGCCTCTTTGTGGCCTGTCTGACACTGGAAAGGACCAGTTCTTTGTAGGCCAGTTCCTGCTAAATCTGGGTGGCTGCACCTGTAAGAAATCCTTAACGGTCTGCACAAATTTCGCTTTGTCCTCCATTTTCTTCAACACCTCTTCTGCTTTAACACCAAACAAAGTATCATGCTTTAATGGAGCATCTAATAATTTTGTTTTAACATGATCGGGCAGATTCTGTTCCTTTAACCAAGCATGCCGCCTAATGACAGAACCCGTAACAGCGGCCCTGCAAGAGGTCTCCAGAGAATCAAAGCCACATTGCAAAGTATGCTTTCCCACTTGTTCAGTTGCATGCAATAAATCCTGCATTTCCTTGTTTTCTGCACATTCAGAATCATTTTCTGTTTAAGCAGTGACATTAAAAAAAACTCATCAGCTTAAATGTTAACCCATACATCACAAGATGGGTTGCAAACTGGACAAAGTTGACCTTTGCCTAACATACAAGCAAAAGCCAGATTTTTGAATGAATATCACCTCAAAAAAAAATCTAGATCAGTCACAGCCACAAAGGCGGAGAACTTAAACCTCGGGCTATTTAATAGGACATGCTGGAGGGATAGATTCATCACCCAAAGTGGCGTAAAAACAAAAACTATAGGCTAGGCTTGTAAATATGAACCTATTAAGTGTTGCTGATAATTAAGCATGAGAAATTGACAATTTAAAGTCCTCACAGCCAAGGTAGCATTAGTGTAAACCTTTTTCCCCCATCTGTCCAGTGCCCTTGAATCCCTATCAGAGGGGATAGGGTTTTTTGCAGTGGAAGCCTTGACCCCTTTGGGACCCTGAGAAATAGTTTCTGGGTCAGCAGCAAGGTTTTTATAAAGAACTGTATGTGAATCTGGAACCCTGTGGTATCTGCCTAGCTTAACAGGTGCAGGGGGTAAAGAGTCAGGAGACAGGCCGGACTCTGAAAATACATCATCTACAATGTCTAAAACAGGAGGGATAGCAAGAGGCCTGTGCTGCGGTAGTAAAAGAAAGTCTCTGAGCCTTTTCTTAGATTCTGAGTAGTCTTGGCTCTCCCAGTGGAAGTGTTCCCTCATGGTATGCTGGGTTTCCCCAAAAGAATAATCCTCAGGAGGGGAGGCTGAAGGGATAGATTCTTCAGCATCGGAATCCTCATAGGGAGGGAGAGAGTATTCCTGCTCAGAAGAGGAGTCAGATGAAATGGAAACCTGATCTGACGATTCATATTCTGTCTCTTGCCTAGGCCTCTTATCGGGAGGGGGATGGGAGCCCCTGATCAAAGTAATTAGGTCTTCGGCCATTTTGAGAATCTGTTTTTTAGGCATGGAGGCCTGTCCATGGGCTTTCTGCACTTGTTTTTTTGTCTTTAGTGGTGCTTTAGTCTTTGCTTTTGAAGCTGTTGTCGCTTTTATACATAACTGTGTAGGCCTTAAAACACCTTCAGAAGCCAATGCCTGCTCAGCAGCTCTGGACCCATCTGAGGGAAAATTTTCCAAGCGTCCAATACCTTGAGTTTCCAGCGGCCTAGTCTGCTCCACGTGGGAGTCGAAAGCGGCCTGCGGCTCTGAGGTAGCGAGCGTCAGGAGCTGCGAAAGAGCCTCACTGAGAACCAGTGAACCAGCAATTGACTTAGAAGAAGCCTCGTCAGTTTTGGACCTCGGATGCCTGTCCTTTTCCTTGCGTTTCTTGTGAATTGCGGTAGTCAGAAGGCTATCCGACGACATCGTGTAATTAAATCTTCGGCCAAAGTAATGAAATGCAAAATCGTACCGACACTTAATAGTGCGTTGGTTAAATCTAGCACAAAACCTGCAATTAGCAATGTCGTGATCAGGGCCTAGGCAAGGAATACAATAAGAATGGAAGTCCTTATGAGGTATTTGCTTCCCACAAGAAATACAATTAACTTTTTCTGACATCAGTCTGGAGCAAGAAAAAAGTTTCCCCAACGGGGTACTTAGCTTTAAATGAAGACTTTGGATCTGAAATTCGAACACGAAAATCTCAGGAGTCGGCCGACCGGCACTTGCGAACTGCTTCTGGCACCGCATGGCAAGAAAGACTGAAGAAAATGGCGTCGGCTGCATCTTTTATACCCCTGGCACATGGATGTCAGGGAAGAGGTGACAGCAACCGACGCTGGACCACAACTTTGGAATTCAGGCCGACTGGAGGATAACCCAAGAATAATGACTGCAACATTGAAACACGATGAACATCAGCACCACTTCCTTATGTCTGGCATGAGTCATATAAAGCAGACTTGAAATGTATTCTGGGAAGAAGGAAGGAAAGGAAAGCAAAGCAAGAAAATAAGATCACGTTACCAAGGCAGGCCCCATCATCTGGCATTTTGAGAAAAACACATTAAAATTGTAAAAGAAGCACTTGGAGTGATTTTGAGGCATTAAATAGCTCAAAAACAAAGATACAATGAAACAATTATGTTTTTTGAGTTCTAAGGTGGAGTTTTCCTTTAACTTTGGACCATAACACAACATACATTTAAGAGACCTTTTTTTCTTAAACACAAATCGAATTTCCTTACCTATCATAGGTTGGTACTAGGCTATCAGCCCTAGGGCCTATACAAGCCTAGCCATAACAATTCCCTGGATAGTTCTTCACACAATATTTACTTCCCTGGACCCCTGTCTAGCAGGGTGACTGATGTGATCCCCGGGGGGAATCTCCCATCCAGTCATCAAGGTTCCTTTTGAAGAGGGCCAAGGAATCGCTTTGACATGTATGGGCAAATCTATTCCATAGTATGGGGAGTCTCTGGATCAGGAACCTATCCCTCCAGCATGTTTTGTTCATTGTGATGACAAGGTTTAGATCACTGGAGTGTGTGGCTCTGAGGGATTGGGATTTCTTTAAGTGGAGCATGTCCAACAGCTCAGGGTTTGATATGGCCTTGTATGTTAAGCAGAGATCACCTCTGAGTAGACAATATGCCACAGAGTATAGCTGGAGTTGTTTTTAGATGGTCAGCATAGGGCATCTGCTTTACGCCTGTGAGTCTTTCAGTGAGGTATTTCTGTGGCCTTTCCAGCTGTTGCAGATGTCTTGTGAGGTACATACCAAATGGGGCACTGTACTCTATAATGGGTCTAATGAGGGATGAGTACAGTGGGACAATGACCTCCTTTTTTCTGGATGAAAAGCCCTTAGTGATGAGGTGTGCTACATAGAAGGATTTCCTGACTGGTGTGGTAATGTGGTTATCGAAGGTGAGACCACTGTCCACCTGTGTCCCTAAGTCTCTCATCACACTTTCAGTGTTTAGTGTACTGCCACCTATGTGGTAATTCATAGATACATGTTTTTTCCCAAAGGGGATAACTATACATTTCTTGGCATTAAGCTTGAGCCCATGGCTCTGGCTGGCACCAAGCATCTTTTTCTGTAAGGCCCTTTTGTAGAATATCCACATTTGGGGATTCAATAATGGCTCCCAGTTTGCAGTCATCTGCAAACTTTGTTAGCCAGAGTCCCTTAGTGTTGGCTTGTACTTCAGAGAAGTAGATGCCAAACAAGAGCGATCCCAGGACTGAACCCTGAGGTACTCCACTTGTCTCGAGCTGGATTTGGAGTTGACTAATTTTACAGTCTGGGTTCTGTCAGTACGCCAGTTGGCAACCCATCGAGTGACGTAGGGATTTATGCCCAGTTTAGTAAGTTTATCTATGATTCCAGAGTGGGGGATGGTGTCAAAGGCCTTGTCGAGGTCCAGATAGGCTGTGTGGACCGCCTTACCCTCGTCCACAGATCTGGAGACTGATTCAAAGAAGTCAATCAGGTTCAGGAGACAAGATCGGCCCTTCACAAACCCAAACTGGGTGGGGTCATGTGTTTGAAGGTTGCCAATGTCTTTGTTTATAAGTTCCATGATAATGCATTCCATGCCCTTGCAGATCAGGCTCATCAGACTGATGGGGCAGTAGTTCCCGGGATCCAAGGTGGATCCCCCCTTGTGGAGTGGGATAACTGTAGCTGTGTGCCACTCAGTGGGCACGAAACCTGAGGTGAGGCTATGATTAAACATGACACTTAGGTGAGGTGCCAGTTCATTTTGTAGTTCATGTAGTAAACAGCCCGGAATGTCATCTGGTACCATGGATGCTGTATTCTTAGCTTTGGAGAGTGCGGTTTAGACTTCCTAGCACTGAGTAGCATTACCTTCAGATTTTTGCATGCTTGTATATGTTACGTGGTGGTTTTGTTCTTTGAACCTTGCCTAAAAAAGGCACTACAGGGGTGGCAAGAGCTTTAGCCAGTAACCTGAACCCCAGGGGTGACAGGTGCAGACCATCTCTGGCAAAGCATCGTGGTTTGTCGATCATGTTGTCCCAGGCAGACAGACACTGGATCCCCTTTGAATGACACCAGAAGCTTAGCCAATTATTGAAGTCATTTTGTCCTTATACTGTAGAATCATTCTGGGCAAAGGCAGGATGCTACTCAGGGCTAGGGTCATACCTGCCTGGGCCACATGATCTGAGAGCTCTTCCATGTCTCTTTTCATGTAGTCCAGGGAGGTACATCTCAAGTCATTCACTCCAACATGGACAATGACAGAGTCATATTTGTATTGTTGTGGAGTGACTTGAGTGCATGAGTTATGTGGCGGATCCTGGCATCCGACAGGCAGCTGACTGTAACTTTCTCCTTGTTCAGCCTGGTGAGTGGGACATTAGTGTGCCTCACTATAGAGTCACCTACAACTAAAGTGTTGGGTACGTTGTCTTGCCTTAGGGGCTGTTATTGGGTGGCACACTTGTGTGAGCTATGTGTCATTTTGGTTGTATGTGGTGTTTGTTTGCGTTTCAGCTTCGGAGGTCCTTGTTGCTTGGGCAGGTCAATGTTAAGGGCCTCCGCATATGTGGGTTTAGTGTTGCTATGTGGGGGTGTTGATGGTGTGCGTTTTTAGGGCTATGTGTTGTTTGAGGTGTAGTGCAGGTGTTAACCTTCTCCTCTTGGCTGTCTAGCACAATCTTGGCTGGAGAAAGCTTTGCTTCCAGTTTGGCTATGTAAGTGCATCTCTCGCAGGTTGTAGTGTTGGGTGGTAGGAGGAGAGGGTTGTCTGTGTGCATGAGGTAGTTGCTGCATTGCCCCAGTATGCCCAGATTCACCAGGTGGACAAGAGAAATTACTGGAAGCTGAGCCTTGGACATGTCTATATTGATTTCATTTTCAGAGGTCAAAATGTGCCAATTCTTTTTAATAACAGCGAGAGTTGACATTCATGGAATAATGTATACACAATGGTGGAGCATGTCTAGACATTACTTTATCATGTTCTTGTACCTTTGTGAATTGGTGCTGCCCATAATGTGAATAAAATGGTGCTACTCTCCCTTGCCTCCATGCCATCGCTGTCCTTATTTCAGACTATCTCCCATCTATCATAACCTCTGGTTATAAACTCTTTCCTCACGAGAGCTATGCCTCTGTTGAAAACATGCGTTTCACTACTTAGCCATGAAATTCTCATTGTTTGGCCTCTAATTATAGTTCTAAAAATATGTTTTGGATGATTGCTGCTTCTTTGTAAAATATAGTTACAATGTACAGTCTTCCTATATCTGCTTGCGGTCAACTTATTGTTATCATTTCTGTATAGTTTAACATCAAGAAATTCAATCTGATCATAAGAGTGTTGTTTAGTGAAACTTAAAAAATCAGTAGTTTGCTGCAAATAATCAAAAAATTGTTTAAAATTATCTAAAGAGCCTCTCCACATGAGGAAGGCACATCCACAAACCTCCTATAAAAGCATATATGAGAAGCATATATGCTATGAAAAACATGCTCTATCTCCCACTGTGCGATTACGCTGTTAGCATAACTGTTTGCGCACAACGCCTCCATCTTTACACCTGTACGTTGTCTATAGTACTTATTAGCAAACCCGAACACATTATTTTCCAATGTAGTCTCATTCAATAGACACAACAAGTCAATCAGCTTATTATCATAAGAACTGTTCATATTGAGAAAATCTCTTACCATTACAACCCCTGTATGATTAGGGATCACTGTAAACAATGAACAAATGTCCACTGTGACTAGCAGGTCTTGATCAACCAAAGGTTCATTATTTAAAAATGCAAACAAATCTGTTAAAAATTGCTTGGTGTCCTAGAGGACAGGATTGACCTCATTGACTACAGGGTCTCAAAAAATTTCCTATAAAAATGGACATTGGTTCTGGTGATCCAACCTCGCCCAGTCACTATGGGTCTAAGCGGGGGTGTCAACGGATCTTTATGTATTTTAGGTAAACAATTAAATGAAGGTATGAGGTGTTTCTCCACAAAAAGGAAGTGATAAATACTCTCCATGATGGATCCACCTAATAAACATTCCAATAGGATACATTTAACATTCCTAATCACCTCCTGCACTCGGGCTAAATGTAACTCGTACATAGCAACATCATTCAACATAGCTAGAAATTGTGTCTTATATAATATAGCATCCATAATGACAACTGTACCTCCTTTATCAGCTGGTCGAACAGAGATAGTCTCATCTGTTTTCAACTGTTCTAAAACTGTCACTTCTTTACATAAATTAGACTTGTAGAAATTATTGCTTCGGAAAATATGTTGCAGATCGTGTTCAACAGAATTACAAAAAAATTCTAAGGTGGCAGTCAATGTGGGATTGATGTCACTGTTTTTTTTTTTTTTTTATAAACTAGCTTTGTCTCCTCACAGTGTGGTGTTGGATGTTATTGGTGTTTACTATTTTAGTTTTACACCACTGGGTTACTTTTGGAGTGTTATTTTTCACTTGCATTCACTGGGGAGATTACACACACACACACACACACACACACATTTATATATATATATATATATATCAAGGCTCTTATCTCACTTGCTTTTTTTCCAAATGGTAAAATTACTTCATCCCATACCTTCTACCTGTCCAGTTCAGTGTCTTCCTTTTTTTTTTTTTTTAAATCCTGTTTTTGATAAGTATAACTAAGTTTCATTTTGGTTTTTTTTTTTTACATCTGTTGCTTCTTCCTTCTTTTTCTCTGCTCCTGACTTCATCATCATCACTTTTTACCTTTCAAAACTGCCTCTTCCTCCTGTTGTATCTTCTCCATTAGGTCTCCCCAGTACACGTTTACCACTCTCCGGCCCAGTTTCATTAAGTAAGTACAGTAGTATATCATCCCACAACCCTCCCGACTGAAGGGTAGTAACAACACATTCCTACGCCAATACCTCATCTCTGAAGAGATTCTATTGGAAAATCTCTTCCAAATCCATCACCTCAACTGCATTCTTCTGAGAAAGTTTGACGCTTTTTCCGTAACTTCATATGAAGGCTCGCCTGCTTGCCCCTTCTTGATCCTTACTTCTGACACCAATGCTGACATAACATCCTCATTTTTTGAGGATTCACCTTTTGTATTACTGCGCACTTGTCCACTCTCCTCATACTCCATTCCTCGCTGCTTCTCTCAGCTGCCTTCGCTCCTAGACCGGAAGACAGGAAGTGCCACTGTGAAAAGTGTTTCTGAATGTGAAAAGAGTAAGGGAAATTCCCTGATGCACTCGCCAAATTTCCCTTGGTAGTATAAATACCACTTCAGGTCTCCCTTGAAAAGAGGTCAGTCTAATGAGACTAACCAGGTTAACAAAAAATAAATAAAAAAATAAAACATAATTCACATACTGGTTTTACTCTAGCCTGAAGGATGCATAGACCAGTTATATACTTACTCTAATGATGATCTTCAAGAGAAGAACAGCATTCCTTCAGCTGGGAATCATACAGCAGTGTGAAAATGGTATGTTTGAAGCCAAACAGTGCGGCACTACATGAAAGTTCGAGCATAAATGTCAATTTTTTTCCTATTTTTTTGCTTCCCACAATTGACCATTAGCTGCCCCAAAGATCTTACTTTATCTGCCAGGTCTACTGTCCCTCCATTACACTCCCAGACAATATCAGATCCATGTTCAGGGCCAATGAGGGGATTGAGGCATCTAGGGAAGAGTCATACTGTTAGGGAATATTTTTTTTAATTCTCCATCCTCTCCGCATGTTCACCCCAGAGGTGGGATGTGCAACAGGTGTCAGCACTGCCCAGTCTGTCATTTCCACAAGGAGCTTGACATTAGTAGGATGCCATTTCTACTGCCAAGCAGCACTATGAACTACAGTCTCTACTATGGTGATAAATGTGTCAGTCTGCATGCCTCTCAATTTGCCATCAGGACAACACACCATCAAGCACCTGAGCTGCCATTTCATCTAAGGCATTTGGGCCATAGGCAGGGCTTTGTCGCTTTACACTATCAGTGTGGCCAGGGTCAAGGTTTTATTCCTCTCTACACAATCAGCACAGGTGTAAGCGTCAACATTCTAAAATGTGGGACTGATTCTTAAGTACGGCTGATTCACATGCGAAGTGTACTACTCTAATGTTTGATGGCATATGTGCATTAGTATTGCTTTGACCTAAATATTTTACAGTAGAGGGTTGGGAGATGAGTAAGTCAGCTGTGCAACGTAGTGTGAAATAAGTTTATCCTTGGATTTGTTTAGGTTAGCCAAGTTAACAGTACTGGGTGTTTACCGGGTTGCATACAGTAAGATTTACTTTTAATTTAATGACGTTGTGAAAGTCTTTTAACTTCTGAAATTGCATTTTTTTTTAAAACACACATTTTAATAACATATTCCTTTAACTCTGCTGATAACTTGTCTGTAATATTAGTTAAATATTTAAAGCTATTTACACCTACCATCCCTTCCAGGATAGAACCCAACTGCATTCCTGTCCTCTTTACTTTGTTCTTGTTATTTTCTAACTGAATATCCTTCTACATGCCCTAGAGTCAGGGGTGGTTATGTTTGTTATTTCTAACTGTTAATATTCTTATCACTTCCTTTATCACATTTTTCTCTCTTTCTTGGGTTTTTCTCTTCTTTTCCACCCATTGTTTCCTGTGCTTTATGTATTAACTTCCTTTATCCTATGCTGGAGTTCCAGTTTTCCAAATCTTTCCTCCCTCGCAATCTTCTCCTTCCAGGTGTCTCTCTGGCACTGTACGTTATCTTTCTTGACATTCTAGTTCTTTTCCAACTTTTAATTTACTTGGGTTGATAGCACTGTCCTTGCCCCTACATTTCCTCAAAATGAGGTCTTGACTTCCTGATCGCTTCCCTCTACCAGCTCCCTATTTCTCTTTCACTTTACCTGTTGATTAAGCAGCCATTTTTCCTACTTTCATTGTATCCTGTCTCTCCCCTCTTTCTCTTCTCCATTCTTTATCCTCTTTCAACCTGTCTCATTAAGAAAGCTACATCTGATACTCTTGGTGGGTCTATTATTTCCACTTCCTTGCTATTGCCTTTTTACAGCCTACCATCAACAGAGCCAGTAACTGTGTACCTTCCTCCCTTACTTGCCTAACAAATACAGCTTTAGGGTCAATGTTCCTAGTCCTGTGATAAATTTCTCTACTAATTGTTGTATTTGCTCTGTAAATGATTCCGCGATCCTGCATGTCCAAAATATGTGTGTGCATGCACTCTCTCTTCCCCATATCTCCAACACATTTTCTGCACTAAAGGGAATACTTATGCTAGGCTCATAAATCTGTGAGCACACGATATATCTTGGTAGTTCCAACATTTGCCTTCATTCTTAGGGGTCTATGTCTTCTTTTATTTCTGTCTCTCCTCTCTTCTTATGATCCTGCTCCCATTCACTTTCGTTTCCTGAAACCATCTCCTCGCCCTACCTATTAGCCCATCATCTTTCTACCCTCTTCTTCCCTCACTTCCATTGCCAGCACCATCTATGGTGGCTCTTCCTCTTCTCTTCCCTGTTGCATCTTGTTCCCTGTTGTTTATTACACCCCGATATTCCCACTCTAAATCTGAGTCTAGGTAATATTCTTTATTTTCTTCCATGTTTTGAGTCTCTTCCCTACAAGTATTTGTGACCAATATTTGGCCTTCTCCTTCTCCCCTTTTTATCCACGCCACTCTGTCACCTATAGGAATTATTCTATTTTCCACCTTGCTTTCCTTCTTCCATGCCATATCCCTTTAAATATTTTCTGTGCCTCTTCAGTCCACTTTAGCCGTAATTCAGCAACGGGTATCTCTAACAAGGACTCCACTATATCCTCACTTTCCTTCTGCTCCTCTCTAAAGTGCTTTATAACTTATGTTTACTGTCAGTCTATTAGCCAATGTGCAGGGTTGCAATGCTTCTTTAACATATAGGATGCCCAGGCCTCCATTTTGTTTCGCTTTTACTGTTGCTTCCCATGCCACTGTTGGTCTTACATTTTTCCAAAGAAACTCTTTAAATTGTTTCACTTTTTTCCACACTTCTTCCCTAGTTGCTACCTAAAGGGCCTGCCTGGGTAAATGAATAATGGGTAGACACACATCTGTATCATCTGTGTTCTTTGGACTCGGTCAGTTTTTCTCACTTCTCAGTTTCTTAATTGAGCCCTAAGTTTATTGTACACCTTGTTATATGTTTCTTGCAGAGTTCCCTCTACTGCACTTTAAGCCGTATTCCAATTGAAAGTGTATTTTTGACTTGCTGGGGGGGTCATTATTATCTGCAGTTGAAGCAACTCTGGAGGAAGAGCAATAAGGTAAGGACTGTAGAAATACTGCCTCCTACATGGTGGTGAGGCACTGTAAAGTGCCACACAGAGAATGGCTGCTATAAAGTTATATTTGACTCAGTTTTACATTTTTAGCTTGAAATATTGTAGTTCAAAACATCTATAGATTTCCTGGCTGACTAACTGATTGTACTATCTGTCACAGCTGAGCTGGGAGACCAGGCTGCTGCAGGAAGGAACTAACCAAGTCAAGACTCATGACAAAAGTGAAAAAAATAGCTCAACATGGCCTAAGTCAGTAGTGTGATACAAAGGTGATTCTCTGCAATTAACTTACTTCAGTAGTCCATCCATCCATCCTCAACCCCTTTTCCCATTTTGCACATGGGGTCTGTGTTTCACTTCAACAGTGACAATCACCTTGCGCCAAGGTTTTCAACACCGGGTGGCTAGCCCTGCCATGGTAGTTCCTTCATACCAATCACTCGCATAAACACTCTCACCTATGGCCAATTTAGAGTGTTCAATGCACCTACTGCACATTTTTGGAATGTGCACCTGGAGAAAACCCACATGACTACAGGGAGGACATGCAAACTCTGCAGAGAAGGCACCCTAGCCAAGAATTGAACCAGGGAACCTCTTGCTGCAAGACAACAGCAGCAATCACTGCACCAACGTGGCCACCCTTAACTTACTTCAGTAGTGGCATCTGCAATGATGTCCCCCCAATCATGAGCCAGACTGTGATTGTATGAAGTCAAACTAAATATCACCAATCCATCAATGGAATTCTGCCTTATAAAGAGGATCAGAGCATTGAATAACTGGAAACTGTAATGCATTACATTTCCTGTTATGCTTCGTTTAGCACATCATGCCTCAGTGTATCATCATAGACTATACATAGACTGGCCCTCTAATTCATTTCCTAGCTCTGTTATCCTCAGTGCAGTCTGTACAATTTTCCTGGATCCACATGGCTGATTTGCTGGGATTTATGGTTTCCTCCCACAACCTAATCATAGCAAAACAGGTGTCAGATGGTGCTCTGAACTGCTCAGAGGTGTACATACAGTGTGTTTGCGTGTGCATGTGTGTGTGTCATACCTCTCAACCTGTAATAAATCTGGACAAAGCCATAAAAAAGTGGTACAAATAGGGACAGTTTTGAAATATTGCTCTTACAAACTTAGAAAGTTAACAGAAAAACAGATTTTGCATTTGCATGAATTTTCTGACGGGTTGTTCTTCTTTCGGCTTTTTCCCGGTTAGAGGTCGCCACAGCGAAACTCCAGTCCGCTAATGATTGGCAGTAGATTTTTACGGTGCCGAGGTGCCAGCTCGACGCCCAACCTTCAACGAAGGCACGCCCATTCTACGCATGTCTTTCGAATGCCATTCGACCGCGGGGAGGACATGCAGACTCCACACAGAAGGCGCTCCAGCCGAGAATCGAATGGGAGAACCTCTTGCTGTGAGGCGACAATGCTACCGCTGCACCACCGCGGCTTTAGCATGAATTTTCTGAAGTGTATAAAGTCTAAATCTCAAATGTCTGTCATTATTTTCTAATTTCACTCTTCAATGATTTGCCACTAATCTGCCAGAAAGCCATAATTTTACGAAAACTAGTACAAAGGCGGAAAAGTGCTCAAACAGTACCCAATAAATCTCAAAAAGCACTTGGATAGCTGTTTCCACAGCAAACCACAATGTTTATTCACAAATACACAACGCCAGCAACCACAATGTAAGATTTAATGTTGACATATAACCAGTACGCTTTTGTCAAAAAACTTCATCAGATAACTGTGAATGTTACTCTGCTACCCTTATATAACCTAGCCAATAACTCAGTTAGCATAATTAAACCTTTATTAATTGACCTAATAAATGTAAAGTTAAAGTACACATTTTGCTGGCTTAAACTCAAACTTAACATGTTCTAAAATCATTCTTATTTAACATTCTTAAACATTATGACCATAATTTGTTAAAACACTTATCAAAACAGATATTAAAACAATATATGTTCAATACAAATATTCTATACTAAAAAATATATATTAAAAAATGTAAAAAAATTAATACAAGTTAAAATGTATATAAAGAATGCCTCCATCTAGTGTTCAAAATAAATATTGCACCATAAAAAACTAAACAATTGACTCATAGTATGAAGGGTTCATCGGTATAAAAATATTTTAAGAAAGTGTTTTAAAATATTTAAAATAAGACAGTTGTCATACAGTAAAAAAAAGAATTTAAATAGCACAGCATACTACAATAATTATTCAAATGCCACTACATTATAATTTAGCTGATCTTAATTTTAATATTGGGGCCAGGGAGACCATGTCATTCAGACCTGGCCATCTATTTGCTTCCAACACCAGCTGCCAGTATACTTCTCTGTACTCTAACTTGGTACTCCCAAGGGCCACCCCTGATGTCAACCGGGACCTCATCTAAAACAAAGAATAAAAATGTGGCAGATTCACACGTCTGTGTGTGCTTATAAAGTGCATTTCTCAAATTACACTTCCTAATGTCGTAGACATGTTCATATATCCTTTTCCTCAAATATCTTTCTATCTTGCCTATGTAGAAAGCCTCACATTTCTCACACACTACAATATATACAAGCCCTTTAGTATCACAATTATAGTAAGATTTAGATGTTATATACTTATTTTATCTCAGAAGTGTTGGATATAAAGGGACATTGCTAGCAAGCTCCACATTTATAAGTGCCTACTTTCTTTTTTACTGTATTAGTACATTTGTTTTCCAAAAGGTCCTTAATACATTTACCCTTCCTAAAAATAAACTATAATGGCATATCAAACAAGATTCAAGTCTGGAAATTTAGAAAATCTGTCCCATTCTTTTTAAACAGAGTCCCTAATAATATTAATATCCCCATTATAATCCAAAATAAAAACATTTTCATATTCAGCATCCAACCTGTTATTAACTTCGTCTTCCACTGGTACCACATCACCCATACCCAAAATAGGCACAAATCTACCCTTTCTGTGTTGAAAGACTTCATCCTGTATTTCCTTTATAAGTGTCTCAGGGTACACTCTTTCTAAAAACATAGATTTCAACAAAGCTCTCTCATTAGTAAAATCATTGTCATCAGACATCATCCTACTTCCCCGAACGTACTGGCCCTTTACAATACTTTTTTTACTAAATAATTTTATGAAAAATGAACCAAAAATATAAGGCTAAAATCTGGACATTCGGTGAAAATCTGTACAGTTGAGAGGTGTGTGTGTGTGTGTGTGTGTGTGTGTGTGTGTGTGTGTGTGTGTGTGTGTGTGTGTGTGTGTGTGTGTGTGTGTGCAAGCATCTTGCAACAGACTAGCATACCATCTAGGACTAATTCCTTGTCTTATTCCCACTAAATGTAAGGATTTCCTACAATGAACACTGGAAATAGAGAAAGCTGTAAATCAGATGGTAAATTCAAGAATATTACAAAATATCATCAAGTACCACCAAAGAAAAACTGACTGCACCAATGCCACCTCTTCTCTTCTGTTCTCTTATATGTTATGACTAGAATTGAAGGGATGTCAAATGACTTATGACTTTTAATCGACAATGCTTTTTTGACTAGTGAAGCAAGCAGAAGACTGTGGAATACGTGCTGGTTTTTGCTAGAGTGGTTAATTTTCTTCTACGCAGCATTCTCCTGTTGGTTCTGGTTGTTTGTGTTTTATATATATATATATATATATATATATATATATATATATATATATATATATATATATGTACACACACACACACACATATATATATATATATATATATATATATATATACATATATATATATATATGTACACACACACACACACACACACACACACACACACACACACACACACACACACACACACACACACACACACAAAACTACATGTGCTGACTCATACTTTCATATACATTCATCTTGGGAAAAAAAATACTGTGACTCAGCTGAATATTTTCCAGTCCAAAAAATAGAAAATGATATAGCTCTACTGTCTGAACTTAACTGAAGGCTTCTCATATTAAAGTCTATTTTTCATTCTTTTGAGTTATGACTGCATCTAATTCAGTGCTGACACAAACTCTATTATGAGCACAGTATGTTACTTCTAAAATGAAATGGGTGTATTTTTATTTTTTCAGTAAAACTATGCAGAAAATTTACTGCAATAAATGTGATATCAGGATATATATCTAACAAACAAAAAGGTTTTGTTAGACACTAGAAGGAACTGGCACACTTGTTTAACTGATAATTAACTGTTCTGCTTGTAGATGTTCATGCTCATTCTCAATGAATCCAACTTGCTTGTTTTAAAGTCAATTCATGTTATGTAGAATTACAGTGCATCACATACTGGCTTTGTTGGCCTACATCTGTGGCACACAGGGTGACCCAGTTTTGAACAGCAGCTTGAGTAACTGACGGAATACATGTGCAACCATCCTAAGGGGGGTGGTACACTCAGGAATATAAACACTCTGTTTCAGTTCCCTGATTGAGCCCAAGTAAAGAGATGCATGTTCTCTCTTGTGGGCCAGGTGTGGAAGCTCTATTGATATCAATCCCTTGTGGAGGTGACAGGCAGCATTGTATAGATGCCCACTACACGTCTCATCTATGCAGTGTCACTAGACATGCACAAGGGGATAGGGCAAAAATACAAAAAATATTGAACCACTCCTTGTTTATTTTATAGTTACACCCCTTATGGCTGTGTATTTGATTACCTCTATTGGCTAAATCTTGACCACAGGAATGGGGGGGAATGAATGGACCAAATGCTGGGAGGGGGCTGTTGATCAGCACAAAGTGGGGGGAGGGGTAAAGACAGAATAAAAAACATTTTGGCTATATACTTTGGCTTACTATAATTAGATATTATTTGATGGTTCCTTAAGAGAAAGTGTTGAGAAGTGAGCTAAATCTACACAGTTTTCTACATGATCTGTTTACAACATTAAGTGGTGTATTGTGGCTTTCTAGTTCTACTTAAGGTGTATGAAATGACAGGATATTCTGCTGGACAGTAAGACACAGCCACATGATGGCTAAAACATTTGCCAGCCATATATGGCATTTGATGACTCATCTGTGCCTTGTAAAAGTGAGAGAAGTCCATGCTCTGCTTCATTACTGCTAGTACCACTGAACAATTTTCCAACATGGTATACTGCAAGCTGCTATGGATTGTCCAAGTCCCTAAAAAGTCCAATGTTTACTAGTCTTGGCAGTCTTATGGAAGTTACTAGTTTCAGAATGTAAGTTAATCTTGCCCTTATCTTATCAGTCTTATCCCTGCTTAACACTCTAACCAATTGCATGCAAGAGAAGACCTGCTAAGTACAAACAGATGGTTAATAAATGAAAATATTTCTGATAACTGAAGAAAAAACAAACCAAAGCTGAACTTCTACTACGAGCCAATAACTTTATTGAAGAAAAAAAGCAATGAACTATTTTGTTGGTAAAGGACCTTTGTCAGACTGGTTATAATTGAAAAACAGTTTAAATACATTGAACACGCTGCATAACAAAAGACACCCAAATCAAAAAACAATAATGGATTACAAAGGGTATGTCAAACATAATAAAGCTATCGTTTTTAAAACACATTTTCGTCATCATTGGAATCAGGAACTTGACAGTAGCTCCAGAAAATTGCCAATGTTATTCTTTGTATTCTAATAAATCATCCAAGTTATCTCCTCTGAAGACCACTTTTTTTCAGTTAAGTACTGGCTCATACTAAACATCTGACTTCATTTTTTGGTTCTGACTTGACCTGTTTGCTTGGATACCTTCAATTTGCTTCATACTTGGATATTTTTGGTAACTACTTAAAAGAAGTCTGGTAAAAGAGTCTTGACTTCTGCAGACGAATGAGGTTGCTAAAACAATCGGATTTCTACAGTCTATTTTTATATACTGACAGTATTCAGTTGCAAGTGTGACATAAGCTGAATAAAAGAGGTGAACTAATTTTTGAGACCCAAAGGGCAGAGTGGATCCCTGCAAATAGTTTACAATATATTCAAGACTAGGTTTTGGATTTCATGTTTTGAACAGGATTTAAAAACCTGGCAATATTGGGAAATTATCTTTAATATCCACTATATGATGATGAAGTATGTTGACAACAGTAAATATTGTACTAGATTTTTGCTTCTCATTCAGTGTTAATAAGGCAACTCAGAGAATCAATTTAATAAAAAATTACTTTTTTCCTTTATACCAGGTTCCAGATGTGGTGGGCTAAATGCGGTTGCATGGACAAATAATGAGCACAAAGGCCAAGTATCTTGTAACTATGTCAAGACTCTCCATTAACGCTTATAAGGAAAGAGTGGCATGATGGTCCATACATCTGGTTAAAATAACATGCCCTACTGATATTAAACAGAAGCCAGAGCCTGATTTCTCATGCCTTGTATAACCCCCAACACATGCTCTGGGAATAACAAATAACAGCCCGAAAAAACTAGTGCATGACAAAAGCATCCACACATGCGCTATTAAATATAAACAGTACTAATAATAAATGTACCATAACAGAGGCATAAATGTTTTGAGGTAAATTGTTATGTCCTCACCATTACTGAAACTTGACTTTAGGAAGATATTTACTTATTGAGCCAGAGTCAAATTATAAAATAATCAAGTTAAAAGGGCAGGACAAAGGGGTTGGGGGTAGTTTACCATCTGTCAAGAACAATATACAAACTGGTAAAAAGCAGCAGCTCAAAGAATGACAAGGAACCTAAATGGCTGGTAATCCACGTATTAGCAAAGGGCCAGAAGAAATTATATATAGCAGAGGTCCACATTACTTCCTCTCTTCACTTAATTTATTAGAAGAGGTGCTCCGTGCTCATATACATAACACAAGCATACGGTTATAATTCAGATTGGAAAAGGATAATGATGATGAAGTGGGAGGTCAAGAAATGAGGAGACAATAAGATTTCAGATGCAGATTCTTAAGGGGAATAACAACAACAATACAGAATATTATATAAACTTGCAGAAAGTATTCTACGAAATAAACCAACACAAAAATGGAGAAAGGAGATTTTGACAGTACAACTATTTCAGGCACAGGCAACAATGTCCTTGTAGCCTGACAATATACTAGAACAGTTACTCCCATATCAAGTATCCAGGTCATTCAGAAAATATCTAAACTAGTGCTTGATTTAACGTAATTTGGTAATCTATTCCACTCCATGCTAATCTATTCCATTTCATGTATCAACTACTCTCTGAGAGAGCCAATTAGTACATATCACATTTCTATAGAATCTTCTACATTAGTTGTCTGTTGATTCTCTATTTGATAACCCCAAACATTCCCACAGGTAGTTGTCGCTAAATAACTTATATACCTGCAAAAGGTACAAGTTCAGATATTTTACTCTTTCATAATATCCTACATTTTTACATCCATGGATGCCCTTGGTATATCTCTGCTGTACTCATTACAGTTTACTCACGCTTGTTTTCTTACAAGGTTTCCGTATTGTATTCCATTATTCCATACTCATGTTTGGGTCTAATGTAACTAACAAACAATGATTTCATCATTTGATTTCCTAGACTTTATGTATCTTTTTTTTTTCATTAGAAAGGCTAAATGATTTACTTATTTTATTACTGTACATATGGAGGGTGAAAGTAACTTTATTCTGAATGATCCCGGCTGTTATAATCTGGAAGTTTTTACATCGACTATACCTCAATATGGCTCCTTTAATTTTTTTTTTTACTGAATAAATTTTTATTGATTTTCACAAACAAACATATTTACAGTATGTTTATCAAGGAAACGACATAGTCAAAGCTTAAAGTGAAGAAACAATTCGAGAAATAAACATTACAAAACCAACTATTTACATAGGATGTCTACACTTGAAAAACATTTTTCTTGAATCTATCTTTGAATAAGATTACAATTTATTACAGTCTTCTCTTTTCATCATTTGAGTTACTTTCTGCCAGGCAGTGCTTAAGGAAGTAGGCTGTTCTGTTCTTTCCTTGATTGTTTTCAATTCCAACTGCGAGACTGACAAAATCACGTTCTTGAAATGTTTAAAACTGGGAGGAGTTACAGCTTTCCAGTTCTGTGTAATATTTTTCCTTGCAATAGCAAGGAGAGTCCACAAAATTACATATTTTTGCCTTGGAATACAAGAAGGCACAGGTGTATTCAACAAAACTAGAGATTCTGCAAGTTGAAAATTATCAGTGAAAATTGTCTGTAACACATAGTTAATACTTTCACAATATTGTTTAAGTAAATGGCATTCATAGAACGTGTTGCCAATTGGCAAATGATTGTGATTTACACCTCCAATGTATATTTTCTTTATTATATATTAGTACTAATTTGTGTGGTGTTAAGCATGTTCTGTGTATAAATTGTCATGTGAAAAGTTGCCAATATAGTGATAAAGATATTAGTTTTGGAGATGTAAGAATTAGTTTTTTATCTTTATCATCTGGCATTTTACCATTAACTGTTTCATAGTATTTCCATATATTTTGTTTATTCTGAACTCTTGTTTCTTTAATTTGTACAATATTGATAAAATTCCTTTCCCATTTGTGGGAAGTTCTATCAGCATTATTAACTGCTCTATGAACTTAGGAACCTTTTCCCTAACAGACTTCTGCACTATTGCCTGTTGGTTTAAAGCTTGTCTTAATCCCGGTAGTGTTAGCCACATGTTATTTTCAAGGTTGAACTCGCTAATAATTTGCTCTATCATTAGTACTTTATTAGTGTTTATCAACTGATGCCAGTAAATTAGACCATTTTTACTGTTTTAACTGCTACGGAGTCCTGAGTTATAATATTATTTTGTGTATATGCTATTGGGAACATGAAAAAAGACCATGCTTTTATATCCAGATTTTTGTTTACAAAGTGCATAAAAGTCTTTAGGATATTGATAATGTATTTAGAATTGATATTTTTGTGTTTCTCTGTTGCCATACATTCCTTCAATAACCAAAGTAAACTATTCGGTACTATTTCCATGTGTTTATTTACTGTATCATGAGTGGTTTTTAACCAGATTTTTTCATGTACTAGTTTCCATTTGGAAGTATATTCTTTGTTTAACCTTAGAGAAACTGTTTTTAAAGCGGACAATTGTATATATCCTTTCAAACCTGGTAAGCTTATTCCACCTTCTTCCCATTTGTCAAAATGATATCTTAGGGCTACTGTAGGTTTTTTGGGTACCATAAGATTTTTATTAACCCCTCAAGTTGTTTTAAATATGATTTAGGGGGAGGTAGCGAGCAAGCTTGTAAAAATACAGAATTTTCATGAATATAATCATTTTAATTATATATAGTCTTTCCTCCATGGTAAAAAAATAACTTATCCCATTTTTGTATGAGTTCTTTGATATTATCCAAAATATCTTTATAGTTTAGTTGTACTGTTGTATCTATATCATTTGTAATTTCAACTCCTTAGTATTTGATTGTATCATTGTTAGATATTTAATATTTTTTACTTAATACTTCTTTATTCATATTTATTACTAACATATTGGTTATATTTTCATTAAACGATAGCCCAGAAAACTTCTTGAACCGTCTTGTTGCTTTCCATTGTTCTTTTAATGTGCTATTATCTTCTTTTTAAAGTCAATAAAATGTCATCTGCAAATAGTTGAATCTTTAACTCAAGGACAGTATCTAGTTGAATTCCTTGAATGTTTGGGTTTGCATGTATGGAATTTGCTACTAGTTCTATTACTAATGTGAATAACAAAGGGGAAAGTGGACAACCCTGTTTTGCACCTTTTGTAATGGTAACAGGCTCTGACAAACAGGATCCTATTTTAATGTACGCTGAAGATTTATCATAAAGAGACCTTATTAGTGAGGTAAATTTTTTTTCAAAATCCATACTCCACCAGTGCAAGCCAACAGTAATCCCAATTCACAGAATCAAATGCACTGTTAATATCTAAGCAAATGACAGTCACTGTACTTTTGTTTTGTTTATGAAATCAATAAGGGACAAAATTCTCTTTCTATTGTCATATGTATTTTTGTTTTTAATGAGTCCTGTTTGATGGTGCTCTATCAATAATGTCAATACTTGTGTTATTGTGTTTGCATGAACTGTCAAATATTTTATAACATGCATTTAATAAACGTATGGGTCTATACGAGGTACACTCATCAGTTATTTTTTTACCTTGTTTCAGAATTAGTGATACTTGAGTGTATTTCCAAGAAGGAGGGCATTTATTCCCTTCTTTAACTTCTGTAAACACACTTAGGTATAGATTTAAAGCTTTTAGATAGTAGTTTAAACACCTCTGGTGTCATATCACTATCTGGGGCTTTGTTTAATTTTAGTTTCTTGATTTGCTCTGTAATTGTTGTCATAGTTATATCGTTATCTATTATTTTTCTCTGTTCATATGTCAGTCTTAGTCTTATATTTTCTTTAAGGAATTTTCTAATTGCTTCACTTGATTCCACTTTATTTTCTTGACTATTGAGTTTATTAAAATACACTCTAAAGGCTTCTAGAATTCCTTCTAAACCTGATACTTTTCTTTTTTTGTCTATACTATATATTTATTTTATCTGATTTGCCTTTATCATCCTTTTTGCCTGTTAGCTATTCCCCTTTGATTTTTTGGATTCATAGAGTAAGTGCATAGTTTGACCTTCTCTAGATTAATCATTGTTTTATGGTTCAATATCTCTAAGCATTTTTGTTGAGGTCTACTAATTCTTTTTCTGAAGCTAAGTTGCCTTTATGAATACCTAATTTCATTTTGTCTATTTTAGTTTGTAATTCTGCCAGTTCATTATTCTAAAGCTTTTGTTTTTATACCAAGCTACCACCTTCCCATATAAATATGTTTTAATTGCATCCCATATATATCTGCTACCTCATCTGTAAGGTTTAAATCTAGAAATGTTTGCATCTCTGCAGTACAGTATTGTTTAAACTCTTTAAGGTTTGCTATATAGGCTGGAATTCTTATCACTGTAAGTTTTCTCTTAAAGTTTAAATCTATTTCAAAAGTTATTGCATTAAGGTCTGAGAAGGGGCAAGTGATTCTTTTAACTTTGCTTATTTTTGTGGTAAGGTCTCTTGTTATATACACTCTATTCTGGAAAAGGTGTTACGTCTATGTGAGTAAGGTATGAATATAAATGAATATTGTTCAGCATTTGTGTTAATGTCCATTAAATTATATGAGGCAGTAAACTCTGTAAGTAACTTTGATAGTGGAGATTTCTTGCATGTGTTTTTAGAATTTGTGTCCTCTTCTTTCATTATACAATTAAAGTCTCTTGGGATTATTGTATTACCTTTGGGATGTTGTATTATGTTCTCTAAATGTTGTTTGGCTACGCTGACACCCAGCCCTGGTATCCAATAGTTGTTTACCAAGATATAAACCAAACCATTTATTAATATTGACACTAAACAAAACATTCCTGAGATGTCATTTACTGTATTTATAACCTTGTGCATTAGTCTTCCTCCATAGTACTACTACACCTCTTTGTTTTTTGTTATATTCTGAGCTTGCTAGCAATATATAATTATGTATATTCATTTTATTAATGTCTTGCTGTATAAGATGTGTTTCTTGTAAGAAAACCACTTGTGCTTTACATAGCTTTAGATACCTTTGTAGGCTTCCCCTTTTACTGCTGTTATTTAGTCCACTGACATTAAAAGATGTGCATTTCACAGATGGATCAACAATACCTTTGTATTTATCCATTATCCTGTTTTTGTATGTGTGCGGGTCTACCTGATAACACCGACACGCCAAAACACTGACAACAAAATAACTGACATGAAAAAAATGACAAAAAAGAAAGTTCAAAAACAAGAAACTTAACATGCCCGACAAACCAAAATCCCGACAATCAACAAAACAAATACCTTTCCCGAAAAACACACACACAACACAAGCACACCAAAAACCTTACAAACCTACACTAAACCTTACATACACAACTATCTATGCACTTACCTTAAACCAAACCCTAACCTTAAGGTCTGTCACTATCGCACACTTACCTTACCCGCACCCTAACCCTAACTCACTTAATCCGCCCCTAACCATCAAGTCCGTCACTATTGCACACTTACCTGACCCGCACCCTACCCTAACATCCGTCACTATCACACACTTACCTTACCCACACCCTGACCCCAACGTCTGTCCCTATCGCACACTTACCTTAACATGTCAGTGTTCTCAGTGTCGGTATTCTCAACTGTTGGTCTTCTCCATTGTCAATCTTCCGGTGTCTGTGTCCTCGTCGTTGGCGTTGTGCACTGTCGGCGTTTTCAGGTAGACCCATGTGTGCATAATCCTGTATGTGTGCTGAAAACATTTTACCATCCATTTCAAGTACAGTATGTATATATAAACTCTGAAAACACTAGCACTGGAACCAAATGAAATGAAAATAAAACACCGGGAAATAACCAAACAAGATAATTTAACAACCAAAAAACATTAAACACTAAGCACTTTCATTCTGATAAGACTTCTTCAGACTGAGTAATGTTACAAAAAAACTCACACAATTAAATGCATAATCAATTAAAACCACATGACTACCAATTAATGCTTTAATCCCTTTATTTTAAGGAAGGCTACAAAGTCTTCCCTATCATGTATCCCAAGTGGGTGGCAAGCATTCAGTCTCACTTGCCAATCATATTCCAACCTCCCAAACTCATCCTTAGCATTACATTTTTTGTCATAACATAAACCTTCTTCCAAAACACAAAACTTAAAATCTGTTTTGCACTGGTTCACCTTATAATGCTTCTTCAAAGCATTTTTTCTCATCTCCAATACTCACAGCAAATTTATGCTCATACATTCTTCTGTTTAATTCCCTAGTAGTACGCCCCACATAAAATGAGTTACATGGTATGCATAATACTAGATATACTACAAATTTGGACTTACAAGTACATCTGCCTTTAAGCTGTACCTTATAACCACTAGTACTGATTTCTTTGACATCTGTCAATAAGAAATTACATAAATTGCAATTATAACACTTATACATACCAGGATCGGTACACTTTGTCTTTGGGAGATTTAATTTACTTTGAAATAGATTTTTAAAACTTTTTCCCCTTTTTTTGTACTAACACAGGACTATCCCCTACTACTTTTGTGATATCAAAACTACATTTTAACAAACTCCAATTCACTGAAATAATGTTTTTATAGCCTGTGTATCCAGGCTATTTGTTACTTGCATAGAAGTTTTGTAATCTACCTCTTTATTACCAGCATCTTTTTGTACATCACTTTTCCTTCTCTCATCTATTTCATTGTATTTTTCATTGAAATTTTGTGGCATAGTATACTTTAATCAAAATATATTGATACCCACTTCTAGATCTTATCAATGACCCAATAACATCCATGACAATGCATTTAAATGGCACATCTACAACAGGCATTGAATTCAAAGGATTCATGAACCTAAGATCTGGAGCTTGTTATCTGACACACTGGAAAAGCTCAACAGAATTGTTCTAGTTACTTTATAATTCTTGGTATAAAAAGTATTTTATCCATTCCCAACTAACCTTCAAGTACATAACTATGTGTGAGTTTCCCAACTATTTTCCTGGAAGGCTTTTGTACTAGTAAATGGTGTTCGATATATTTTTTATTCTTA
This sequence comes from Protopterus annectens, assembly GCF_019279795.1. Lineage (NCBI taxonomy): Eukaryota > Metazoa > Chordata > Ceratodontiformes > Protopteridae > Protopterus > Protopterus annectens. Next base: position 1,709,018,384 of record NC_056728.1, read on the forward strand.
GCATACATACCATTGTTTTTTTCCCCAAACAACTTTTGTTACATTTCCAAACATCATATATCACATAGCCAAAGTGCAATCCACATGTATGGTGCATCAGGTTTTCCCTTAATGGCCATGTAAATAAACCTCACTTAATATATGACTCCCACTTATAACTTTACTTTTATCAGACAATAACCCATTACTAACAGTTACAATCTCTTATTTTTCACAGTAGTATTTTACAAGGTGGTGTTTACTACCACTCTTACAAAAAACTGTTTGGCTAACTATACATCATCAACCAATGATCAATTAGTTACTGCTTCACAAACAAGATGATCACAGCAGTCTAAGTCAGCACTCCCAATATTCCAACCATGACAGGTGTACATACTTCCTGTTCCTTCCAAGATTCCCATACTTCCCTTTTTCTAGTATGTACATCTTTTTTATATCCAGCCTTCTGAATTTAAGGGTGTTTATTTAATCATTTTTTAACTTCAGTTATTTGAGGTTTAGATTTCAGATGTCTAATAATGGCTTTCTTTTCCACAACAGGGAAACCAATGCCTTGACATACATTTTTTTTAAGTTATACATAACACTGTTAAGCTCAAAGTAGAGAAAATAAGTAGGTCCCGCTTGTTGCTTATCCCATCCCTCTATCTCACTTATAATCTATTTTGCTCTCATACTATCACATCATCTTCCTAATGAGAGTTTTTTTTTACGTTAATATGGCAGACCACCAGATCTGCTAAATTTGGATCACTCCCCTCACTTGTTTGCTTTGAACTAAAAGATTCTCTGCAACATACACTAGTACAGGTTATTCCACATCTTTTTCTGTAAAAGGTCGTGCTAACAAAAACTGTATTCAGTTTTATTTTTCCTCACTCATACATACATGTTGCCTGGAGACCATCTTTTTAAACTGACAGAAATGGGTTCAGGACTCTCACTAGATTGCGTTTATTCAGCTTCTGCTATACTAGTAAATTACATTTTTATTAATTTAACATATTTACAATATATCCACAGAGAAGAAAAAATTCAACATCACATATTGTTTTACAATGACAGCAATACAATTAATCATCAAGGTAATCTTACACAATTAACATGTTAAGAGTATTGTTATTTCAATAGTAACATTTCAAGGTTATCCCAACCACTAAAAGTCTTAGTATGATTTATAGATACTATTCCGATGACTTCTTTTTCAGTTTTACATAATATTGCTGTTAAATTTAAAAAATATTTGAATGTAAGAGCCAAGTTTGATCTTCAGATTTTTGTAATAACTTCTCTAGCAATTGCCAGTAGAGCCCAAAACATTTCTGCTCTTTGGATTTTACAGATACAGGAAGTGGAACATTCATTAGTATTACAGACCTAGTTAAAGAACAATTATCAGACCATAACTCCTTAAAAAATAGTGGTTGACAGCCTTAACCAACTTATATTCTATCATATATTCCGTCATTAAATATTCTTGGGACTTAGCTTTTCCTTCTTCAAAGCAATCAGACCATAATACTAATCCATTCTTTTTTAGTAAATTCATTTTAACATTGTTTTGAGTTTCCTTACATCTAGAGGTGTGTGCAATGGGAAAGCACAAAAAATCAATTTTTATATTAGTGGAGTTTTAAAAACATATTTTAACTGTTTTAAGCACTGATTTCCTATATACAGAGTCTAACAATTGAAATGAATTTCCTTCTAAGGTAAATTTTGTTAACCAGATGAAAGGATTATTATATACTTCCAATTTACCATATATAATAAACTTATAAGAATTTAGTATAATCTGTTCCTGGATGGTTTTCCATTGACTAGTGTAAGTTGAATCTATCCAGACTATAACAGAGTTAAAACTTGCAGCAATAGAATAAGATTCTATATCTGGGAAACTAATACCATAATCTTATATGATTTCTATAAGCAATTTTCATTGTTTTAGGATACCATAAGAATGAAGTTAACATTTTTTCCATTTTCTTTGAAAGTTTTTTGTCAGGTATTAAAGCTACTGAATGCAACACACACACACACACACACACACACACACACACACACACACACACACACACACACACACACACACACACACACACACACACACACACACACACACACACATTAAAATTATAAGTACTAACCTATCCTGAAAAGTAAAAAAAAAAAAAAAATTAATTCCGTTTTTTTAATAAGTAACACTTCTTCAATTACTTTTTCCAAATTATTAATAATCTTACTTACATCCTAATAGATTTTTATTCCTAAATAATTTAGTTCTTTTCCCTAATTATATTTATATTTATCTTTAAACGTACTATCTAGTAATTGATTTAATACTAAAGTTTCAGTTTTATTATTATTAAATTTCAGCAGCAATATGTCTAAACTTTTCCTCATCTATTTCTTTGATACTTTAAATCTCCTATAGTTAGTAAATTATCATCTGCAAAAAGCTGTATTTTAGATTGCCAACCTCTGTTAATTGAGAATCCATCATTTTTTCCTGCTTCTTATACTATTAGCTAAGGGTTCAATAACTAATGCAAACAGTAAAGGGGACAAGGGACACCCTTGCTTTGTGCCTTTGTTTAAAGTGAATCCTTGAGAAATGTAAGATACAGTTTTAACACACAGTTTGGCGTCTCTATACATGTTTTCTAATATTCTAATAAACTGTTGCGGAAATGCAAATGCTTTTAAAGTTTTAAACAAGTAGTTCCAATCTACATAATCAAAATCTCTTTCAGTATCTAAGGTAATTCAGACCAATTTCTTGTTCATTTTTTTTTTGCTAAATATATGATAGTTACGACCCTTTTTATATTATCATATGTTAATCTATTGACTATAAATCCTGTTTGTTCTTTATTAATTAATTAATTAATCTTGCAGTGAAAATGTAAGTAAATACTCTATAGTCTACATTTAATAATGCACTAGGTCTATATGAGGAAACCAACTTATTACCCTTCCCTTGTTTAAGTATAGGTAAGATTATAGAAAATCTCCACGAGGGAGGAATTATTTTGTCAATCTGCATTATCCTGAAAATGTCATTCTGTAATTCTAAAATATTTAATGGAAACGGACTATATGATTCCATACTTACACAATCTAATCCTGGAGCTTTACCATTTTTCTTTTTTAAAAGCATCTTTAACTTCTATTGGGGTAACAGGCTTATTCAACAGAGATATTTGCTGGCCATTAAATTAATTAGTAACATTTTTCTTTAAATAATTGTCAATTTTGTAATCATCAGGATTATTTTTATCTTTATTAAGATCCTCAGGGAATTTTTTTAAAATATTAAGCATTTCCTCTATGAGTGAAGTATGCTTATTAGTGAGAGGATTTTGAATCCTATTGATTTGTGGCCTTTTGGTGAACATCCTACTTCTATTAGCCAAGCTATGCAGATTTTTTAAGTTAACACATAACCATGAAATTTGTTTTCTAAAGTTTTTCCCCTTTATTGTTTCATCTTATATTTCTAACAACTCTTTATCACACTCTTTCATTTTATTACTAGCCCATCTTTCCATTCTATCTTTATTATGCATTTTAAGGAGTCTCATAGTATGACTTTACTAACCTGACCATTATCATTCAAAGATAAAAAAAAATTCTTGACTTGTTCCTTAAAGTAACGCTTAAATTCTTTTAAATTCATCATATATACTGAGACACAGGGGCGGCTCGTGGCATCAGACTGCCAGACTGCAGCCCCTTCAGCTAAAAAAAAAGAAAAATTACTTTTTTGTGTGACAGAGAGTGAGACTGACAGTATTATTTTTTTGGTTTACTTTGTTGGTCTCAGAGTCTGCGACTCGGCAAGTACGCGCATGCACACTTCAACCGCCTCGGGTTGTGGCGGTTTTAAATAAAGATTTTTTTGTTTGTTTTTATTGCAGCCCGGTGGACTAATTAAGGCATCAATGTGATGCCCAGCAGTCTATGCGGTTCCAAACCGTATAATTAAAAGGGGCTCGGACTGCGACATCCGCAGGCACATACATGACGTGCTTGCTGGGCTAAATGCTGCTGATTGGTTGTCGCTCTCTTCCTGGGCTTTATGTGCTGGGAAAAGAGCGAGAATCAAACAGTAAGTCAGTTGTGGGTTGATTCGTGACTGAGTCAGTACTCAGTCACAGGGGAAGGATTTACCGAACCTTTAATTTGCTATTTGCCAATGGATTTTTATTTATTTATTTTTTTGGGCGGCTCAGAAGAACAGAAGAAGAACTGAAGAAAGAAGTAGTAGAAGAAAGTTAGAAGAAGAAGAACAGAGTGAAGGTGCAGAAGTATACCAGGTAAGTAGGAAGGGTAAGCTAAACGGCAGGGAAACTGTATACAGATTGTGACTTGACTGTTTACTTTGTACTTACCCATCAGCAGTTTTTGACTTCATGGTTCTACCTAGTGGCCTTAATAGGTTAACAGTTATACAAGTAAATCCCTCTTCAGAGGCATCTAGCTCTTTAAAACTGTGTTGAGTCAAACATAATATATTCTTCACCTCTCTCTAGTTTAAATTCCACATCATATTGCATTCTGTACTTCTGGTTTATTTAAATTCCACATTCCTTCTATTAATCCTCATTATATATTGCTAGCGGTGTAACATCTGCTCATAGCTTACTCCTTCATTTTAATTTTCAAATGTCACTTTGTCAAGGTTTTTCACTTCAGTCATGCCAATAAATAGTTCATTTTCATATTTCTGTTCAACAGCAAGCATATTTTTGTAATATATGCTTGTTTTTCTTTTTAGACATTTTTACACAAATTCTGCAGGACTGATTACAACTTGGATGATGCCTCCTATTCTGCTTATAGATACATTTACCTTAAGTTGTGATCAACCTGGCTTCTATTTTGGATTCTCACATAATTCTCTTTTTCATACCCATTATTTTTATAATATACCTAATTTTGCTTCTCATGTTGTCTTATTATTTTACTTTTCTTACATTCTTATCATCAGTGAATCCTTCTAACTGTGCACCAGTAATTTAATTTATTTATTCTATACTGACAGAGTGAGTCACATGATTGCATGCCTACTCTTTTCCACTGAAATCATAAAATAATAACTTGTACTTCCACTCACATCATTCTTTATACAGAGAACCAGACTAAGGATTCTATTTTCCTAGTTTTTTCCATTAGCTCTTTTTAAATCCCTATATGCTAAATAGTTTAATTAGCCTAGAGTTCTAATCTGCCTTAGGCAATTTGAGTTTCCACATCAGAATTATTTTCTTTGTTCCTGCCCATCCTCTAAACCTGTCCTTAACCAGCTCATCACTCTGGCAGTTGTAGTGGACAACCTGTAGTTGGTAAAAATAAATAAATAAATAAATAAATCATAGGATGCTGCTAAGCAATTCATCAGGACAATCATTTGTAGCCTAGTAATTGCAATTCCAATTCCTTCCTACCTCTTTCCGTGAGGGTTTGTGAGATGGGTCCGAAGATGTATTGGCATTTCTCACCCAGGCAACTAGATTGCATTTGTAGAGAATTAGGGAACTACTTTGTTTAATGTAAAGGAGAATTCTTTTGAGTTTATCTACATGCCAGCATGATCAGTTTATGTTACAGTAAAGGTTAAGGTGTTTTGTTAGGGTGCTTGTGGTGTTGCTGGTTTTGTGTGTATAAAGGAGTTTCCTCAAAACAGAGTCATTTGAAACCTTACACAGATAACCGCCGGCTCCAATCAAGGCTGTCCCTCCTCAGAGTTGTACTCAGCAGTCAAGAATAACCACCGTTACAAAAAATGGTTATTGGCTTTTGTCCAGGTTTTTTGTGCTAAGGTTGACAGCTATGGCAAGAACTGAATTCATTGAATATGTTTGAGGGCTGTATTCCCTCATTACTGGGTTTGTCCAGGTGTTTTGTGTTAAGAGGTTGACAGCTATGGTGAGAAATGAATTCATTAAATGATAGCCATTTAAGTTTCAGTCTTCCTCTCTTTCACAAAGCAGCTGATTTGGCGTAGTGGTATGTTGCTCTGACTGTTTTGCACAGGGACCCTGGCAGTAAAATGTATGGTGGTAACACAGCATTTTTCTTTCACAAAGTAGGTGATTTGGCCATAGTGGTATGTTGTTCTGACAATTTTGCACAGGGACCTTGGCAGTAAAATGTATGGTGGTAACACAGCATTTTATTCTAGCAGCTTTCCAAGATTATACAAGCAATGTTTAATGTGTCCAGATTTCTTGTGCTGCGAAGTTGAAATGCAGTTGAGTATTGAGTAGATTTTACAAAGAGCTGAGAGCTGCAGGGGAACAGAAGTTTAGTGTTGATTATGCTGAGTCAGCTCGCATTGCTAATAGCACAACAGGTTGTGTACTTGCTTTTGATGCAGGTTGTTGTTGGTTCTACTCCCATAAGGGGTGAATGCTGTCATACTGAAAGTTAAGATACTAACTATGAGCCTGTTTATCAGTTTGCCATCCATTTCCTACTGCAATATTACTAGCTTATTTTTAATGTAATTTAGGCAATTTATTCCTCAGGGGCATCAGACACTTTATTTTTCGATGAAACCATGAAATATAAAGGTGTTTGCTAGCAGCAACCTCTTCATTACAGATTTATTTAACGTGGAATTATTTAGATGACTTTTTTACTACTTCAGAGATTGTGCATATTTACCGATAATGGTGAACTGTAGAACTGTGCATATTTACTGATAATAGTGGACTGTAGAAGTTTGAGTAGACTTTTATGATGGAAATGTTCTGAATTGGGTAGTTTTGTCATTGGTGCATGTGTTTTGTTTCATTGTTTACTGGAAAAATGTTCAAAGCAATAGGAAGGTGTATCAAAGAGCACATGTATGTTTCATATGCAAGGGGCCTATGATTTGAAAACAGCCCAGAATGAATCTTTATCTGCCATGGGTAAAATGTATTTTCTTTGAATGCAGGTTTCAATGTTGCTTCAATGAATGTGAGTTTCAAGGGCAGAGAACTTTTAATGCCACGTTTGTTTAGCAGATATCTTAGTGTTTGTGCTGTAAAATGCAAAATAAAACTTCCAAATGAAGTTCAAATCATCATAGAAGTAAATCAGTATGCACATTAGTGTTTATGGTAAATGGAGTGAAATAGCCAAGTAATGGATCATTGGAATGGCTGCAGGGGGAAGCTCCATTCGACCATGGATTTGTGAGGGGGAATGGCGGCAAATTTAGGCAGCCCCAGCTGAACTATACCTCCCAATTGGTTTGTTCCTCATAAAATTTGTGGTTTTCTGGCAAATCATTTAGGAATTAAGTCACTAAATAATGATACACTGAGTTTCAGACTTCATAGCCTTCAGAAAAATGCATGCTAAAGTAAGACCTATCAACTGTCTCAGTTTATACAAGAGCAATTTTTAGTACTGTTTATATGTTCCCCCAATATATTTGGCCTTGTCCAGATTTATTGCATTAACAGGTTGAGAGGTACATGCACATAAATTACTTTACAGAATTAGGCATAGCCAAACCTCTCAACTGTCGCTGATTTTGGCTCAAAATGTTGCTCTTCCCCTAATGATCCCTCCGCAAAATAGCAATTTTGGAAGAAAACATGGAGGATTTATAATTAAGAAATAACTGGAAAAATCAGATTACTTTTATTTCAGAAATGCATGTAGATTCTTTTATTTTGTCAGCTGCACAAGTTAGCTGTACTAAAATTAAAGTGTCCCTTCTTTGACAGGTTCCCAGCTGTATTGTGTTGCTATAGCCTATTTTATATTTTTACATCCACATTTTTGACCATTTTTCATAAAATTGTGTTTTTTTTGGCAAATTAGTGACAAATCATTAAACACTGAAGTTAGAAAATAATGACAGACATTTGAGTTTCAGATTTCATACCATTCAGAAAATTCATACTAATGCAAGACCTCTATTATCTTTCTAGGTTTATAAGAGCAATATTTTAAAATCGTCCTTATTTTTGGGCCTTTGTCCCATTTCTTTGTATGGCTTTGTCCAGATTTCTTGCTCTGAGGTTGAGAGGTATGACAAATGTGTCAGGGCCATCACAAGTCAGCCAGAGACATTTCAAACACTGACATACTTGTTGCACCCCACTTCCCCCATGTAGTGACTCTGGATATGTCGAGGCAAGGAGTAGTTATGCAGTGTAAATGTGCAGAGTACCCACCCCCCCATCCAAGGTAGACACGAGTGGCCTTTCATCTGTCCTTTATTTTTACAGAATGGTCTGGTTTCTGTCATATTTTTGTACTGTTGATTTATGCTTATTACTCAAAGTGCCTGTTGCTCTGTGTTTAAGTAGCAATACTTTAATGGCCATCAGGTAAGCTTGGCTGAGATTGCAAGATGCAAGTAAGCTTTAATAAGCATACTGTTAAAGACTTGCCAACATTGAAAGCCTTTCTGTTGCCATGTAGAGAATACTTAACTAGATAATGTATAAGCCTTGGGTATTGAAATGCATATGACAGTATTTGTAATAAAGGACAGGATTACATTATTTTTAAGAGTCTCGTTACACTTGGAGACTTCCAGTCATCTCTGCAGGCTTTACCCGTAAACAGAATGCCAATCGTGTGGTCCATAACCTGTACAGTAATCCTTTTAAGAAATCTATCTTGAGCTTATTTCTTGTTTGCTTTTCATTTTTTACTTTGATCATGTTTTCCCCATGAAACAAGTAGATGTCAGGCAGCAGGTCTTTTTTTTTTGATAAGGAACATTTTTACAAGTGGGGGCATCAGAGATTTCTACTTTCAGCATGATACTTGGTACTTTAATAAAGCTGAATATAAATTATAATTAGAACTGCAGTGCATGAAGTGGTTTGAGTTGAGTGCTGCTTGTTTTTCTTATACTTGATTTTGACTGGCATTCCATTAATGTATTTAAAAAAAGTAATTTAATTTTTCATGCTTCACAACCTTTTTTGTTTCCATCTAGATATTAAGCTGTCATGCAGCCAATGCACTGAAATATTTTTATTCTTCTACACTTCATTTTGTCTTGACTGGACTCTCATAATGACGGTTTGGCACCCAGGGCAGTATATTTAGTTTCTGTGGTTTTGAGCATAGTTCCTCCCCTTTCTAGTTGGCCGCACCCCTTCCCATTGACCCCACCCATTCAGCTGTCTCCTGCAGTCCCCCTTTGATTTGAAGTCACCAGCCGCCACTTCTGAGACACTATAAATAATCTGAAATTTCCTTATGTCCATTACTATATTAATACTTAGTGCATTATGATCATATAAAGGGCAAGGAATATTTTTATAATAATTCACTTTAAGTAAATATATAGAGGCATAAATACTATCAGTTTTTGTGTCCCATGGGCATAAGAATAATGAGTGAAGAACAACGACTTATCTTCTGCTTTTGCTAGTAAATCAACTAAATTATTACTAATCCATCTATTTAGCACTTTAGCTGATGCTAGTATTTACCTTTCTTCTGTTCACTTGTATCTTCTATACTAGATATGCAGTTAAAATCCCCTGCTAAAATTAAACTAGCCTTCTAAAATGACATTGTAGAAAGTTTAAGTGATGTTTAGCCACTCTTGCACTTATTCCATGGATCCAGTGAAAATTAGCTAGTATACAGAGTTTGCCATTATATTTAATAATTACAAATATATACATTCCTTTGGAATCATTAATGGATTCCATGACCTTAGGCATTACACTAGATTTTCTCCAAGGTATAGCAGTTCCTTTCTTCTTATTCTTAAAAAGTGCAGATGATAACATTTCATAACCTAAGTTATTTAAATATATCTTTATCAAGTCAGTCTCTTGCAAGACTATAATGTCTCCTCTATTTAACTTTAGATATCTCATTAATGATTTCCTTTCGTTATTATTTAATCCATTCACATTAAAATACAGTAGATTAAAAGTATCTACACTGTGTATTTAAAAATATTTCTTTTAAAAAGACTAATGCATTCCTCCAACATTGTCTTAACATTCCACATTGTTTTGAATTCTTCCCTTCTTTAAACTGAACTACTAAAACTCATAAATAACAAAATCAAGGACAGGTCTACAAGTATAACAGTATTTAATCCTAATAAAACACAACCTACCATGGATACCAAAGTTCCTAGTTTGCCTGTCGAACAGACAAACTTTTATACTATCCCTCTTCCTACCAACACCTAAAAATTCCTAAAAAACTAGCCAAAAGCTACCACGACTTACAAATAATTAATATATTATATATATGTCAAAAATAATAACAGACTATTAATTTAGTATATATTTTGCCATTTAAAACTATTCCCCCATTACTACATAACAGTTTAATAATCCTCTTCTATTAATCACAAATACTAAATAATCCAACAAATAGTATACGTCTATTTATGTAATAGTAGTATAAATTACCCTTGAAATTTTCCTAAATTATTTGCCCATTCAACATTATCTTTAAATAAAGAAGTGTAACAGAGTGGGACCTGAAGAGATAAAGACATCTGTAAACTAACAGGTGACAGGTAATCTTATCATGCTAAACTATAATACTAAAAGGAAATCAATGCACATATATATTTATCACGCTAAAGGACACATACACATTTTACAGATCTAACAAAAGCTGACACTTAATTTTTAAAGTACAAAGATCTATTATTCAAAATTGTGTAACACTCAACACAACAAACATCAAAATATTCTATGGAGTCAAAAAATATATTTGCAGTCTGTTCAATTCTGGCCCTATTCTCCTTTCCTGGATTCAAACACATTGAAAACATTTCCTCTGCTTTCTATCAAAAAGGATGCACTGACTTGGCATTAAAACACTCAAACTTTCAAGCTCTGACCCATGAAATGAGTCACCTCAGTTAGTCTTAGTGAATCCAATAACATACATGTAAAAAGCTTCAACGTTCACATGATCAAGCTTCAATTTTCAAACATTTTTATATGATTTTATACATAAATTATAAGACCTTTTGCACGTCACATCTTTGCCATATGCAGGTACATGTAAAAGACATCTTTCTTAAAAGCAGTTTGTTATTTTAATTATGTTTTTCTGTCTTATTTTCCTACTAGTATTCTAACTTATTCTATATGTCTTGTATTTTTAAAATATCCCATCAAACAGCTATTTACTCATCAGTTCTCTATTAAATATTACAGTATGTGTACATATTTCCTTTACTGATACTTCTTTTATATTCTTACATATTAAATATTTAATTCATTGTACATTTGCATATTATTCATAAGATGTTTCCTCTTCTTAAGTCTAGTATTGCAAAAAATCTTCAAATTACATATAAAAGAATGCCTGCTTGTTTAATTTAATGCATGTTTTCAGCCATTGTGCTGCTCTGATCTACGCTTCTCATACTGACATCAGAATTTGACTAAAGTATATTAAATTGATATCTCATAGCACACAGCAGCTGCTAATTTCCTCTGCAAGTTTCTCATTAGTAAATGATTTCTTATTGCTTGAATTATCATTTTCCATATACACCAGTTGCACAGAAATCTCTACTTCAAGTTCTCTGATTCAGTCTGACAGAAAGTTTAGAATTCTGCTCAGGATGTGCATTTTTCAAACTTTCTATGTTCATCTGTTTAGATTACACCCCTTTAATAAGAGATTCCTTCTTTCAATTCATCTAACTAGCTCTATGCCCTGTTTTGCAATGTACTCAGGCTGTAAAGTTTTGCTATGTAAATTCCTTCACTCTGCTAGCTCTGTTCTTGCAGCTACTCTGCCACAGGATATACGTTTAACTTTTCCTTATATAATACTGCTTCACTGTTTCTTTCTTTTTTTTTTGCTTCACTAGATGAAGTTTCACTTAAGCGCTTTTCTTCTTTCATGTCTTATTTGCATTGCTATTTTTGTGCTGGTAACTGCTTTGTGGTTAGCTCTATACCTTTCACTGTATTCACTTCAGTATTAACAGACATCCTTACTATCTTAGCATGTACAGAACTTTGGTATGTTGTTATTTTAGGACTCTGATAAGTCATGTGGTTATTTTATACTTCAGTTATCCCCATATGACATTTCATTATCAGTTCCTAAGCTAGTCCTTTGTTTTGATTCAATGTTTCTAAGTGTCTGCCAGAAGCACAATTCAGTCTAGGTACTCCCACCCCCACTTTCATTCTGTGGCAATACATTTGGTTGGTCAGTTTCTTCTCTGTTAAAGCTATGTTTCTAATGCAAATTACCTTTTCCCTTCTTTCCATAATGCGGAAAAGGTTTTAAACTAGGGAAATGGATCTTAATAACAATATTATGAATTACGTCAGGTACTACCACTTCTACTACTACTACAGGATGTATTCCCTTTTTTAAGATGATCTGAAACGCCAGAGACAATATGGTATATTGTGCTTTGACTCCCAAAGACAAACTATCCTTACCTTCTGTTTATTAAGCTTATGCTTGCACACATACAGACTTTTCATTAATGTGGCTATATTACCCGGATCCAGTAAACCCTGTAGTCTACTGCCTTTACTAACTTAGTCACTGCACAATGACAGAATGCAGATTCTGTTGGGATGAGATACTTTACCATATTTTATAGGAATTTCTTTCTCAGCAAGCATTTCAGACATTTGCATGTTCCTAGCAGCAGCAAAGTTTCCTTTGCAAACCCAAATTACAGCTACATAGTCCTTCTTCCCACACCTGTAACAAGTTAGCTCAGAAACAGTCACATCAGATTTTAAAGGAAATAGTCTTATTAAATAATGGTGTGGGTTTAGATAAACACATTTTAAACAAATTGCCATTTGCTAGAACATTTTCAAATTGCAGTAATAGCATTATCTAAACATTTGGTGTCACTTTGATATACCTACTTTCTTATATTAACAATATGACTGGGATGATACCATATATAATTTGAGGGATCTCATGTGTGGGATAAAGCATTATACAGTGTCCATTAGTAGTGCAGGGGGGAGCCGTGGGGATAATTTAGTGTTTTGCTGTTGTATATGAGGGGGGATTCTCTTACTCAATATAGAATCTCAAGGGAAGGGTCATTGTCCTGGTCTAGAATTTCACCGGGGACTGTAATGTTGATTCAGTCAGAGGTGAGCCCTTATATCAGGATAGGTTTTCCCTGGAAGGAAGAATGCCTCACTTGGAGTGGGAAGCTGTAGCTTGCAACAAATAAATCTTAGCTGGCCCTGAGCTCTTTTAAATCTATCATTAGTAAGCAGTTTTATAATTACAGTTTTACTATTAGTATCAAGCCCTCATAATAGATGCATTTGACTTCTACAACAGGCATTAAACGTCTATTTTTGAAATTTAGCAGCTTGCAAGCTTGCATTCACAATTAACACCTGCTCTGCACACAAGTTATTGTTTTAGTTTATCGCAGTGCAAGTAATCTTACCCATCCATTTCAATATACACCATTAAGCATCACTGGTCAATTACAAAGAATTTCTGACAATTCATTACTTTTCCAGTTCTCTCGAGCAGCACAGTGTTCAATGGTAATCAGGTATGACTGTATACCATCTTCCTAGGACACGCTTGTTAAGACTGATGAGTTTTGGGACTCATACACTGGCAGCGTTACTTGCAGCTTAAGCTCTCTAAATACTAGTCTGTAGCCATCCTTTTATGCATCACGGTATCTGTTAGTTTCTGTGTAGTATTTTGGTTCGGCAAATACTTTAGAACACAAACATAGTTCTATATCTGGAAACTGCAAATGATTCATACAGCACACTTCAAGGTTGTTGCAGTTCATTCGCTAGCTTGAGATATAACATACATACACAGACTTAATTTCTCTATACATGAAAAACAATACTAGGAAACTTCAGGATTGTTTTCATGTCTTTTAAATTTAGATAAGACTGCAATGAAAATAATCACTCTTCTCCACTGTACGTCATTACCAAAAATAGCAGAGCACACCCTTGCAGCATGAGTTGGAAACATAGCTAGATGTCACAGATACCGCTGTTTGTGCCAGCATTCTCCACTAGATGTGGTATTTTAATGAAACTGGGCACATAAATAACTGAACATGCAACTTTAAGTCAGCTCATAAGTTGTTTTATCCATTGTTGTAAAAGATATGTTGGAAAAAAATTGTGTCAACAAAAAACATTCACTGACTGCTCCACTGTTCAAGTAAAAAGTCCAAATGCAAAGCCAATCTCGAGGCCAGCTAAAATGCTGCTGGACTTCCAAGATGGCTGCACATTGAGTAACAGCTTAATTTTAGCTCTCCCAGTGTGAATGCAGAATCTTAGACACAGCAAATTTGTCTTTCTGGGTAAATTTTAGTTACTGGCTAGTAAGTACACTACCCAGATGCCAGCAAAGAAGAAAAATATAGAACCTGAAAGAAAATCAAACAATAGCTGAGTAGAAAACATTGTCTGAGAATAATCCTGCAGCTGTTCAGCAAAAAGCAGTTCAAGCTCCAGCACTGGTGCAAGACATAGATGAAAAAATATATCAAATGTTCTCAGAGCTGATTAAAATATACAGAACACTGAAGGATTACATTGGCTGACATAAAAGGCTGGAAAAAAAATGGAAAAAGTTTTAAATATTTATTCAGATGAGCTGATAAAACTGCAAAAATCAGAGGCTGAAATAAAGAAAAGGCTGGCTGACCATAAAGAAGAGAGAGAGAGAAAATTATAGGACAGAGCATGTAGGGAAACCTGAGATTTTTTATTGTACCAGAGAAACTGGAAGCAACCGACTGTATTAATTTTATGAAAGCACAAATGAGCAAATGTATTGGTATTCCAAAACTGGAGTTGTTAATTGAAAGGGCACATCATGAATACGCCCCAAAAATGCCCATAAGTCTTTGTCTTTTCCCGGTTAGGGGCTGCCACAGCGGAACTCCCGTCCGCTAATGAGTGGCAGTGGATTTTTACAGTGCCAAGTTGCCAGCCGGATGCCCAACCTTCAAAGCAGGCACGCCCATTCACGTACGCACCTACCTGCATGTAAAACTTCACTTGACCGCGGGGGGGACATGCAGACTCCACACAGATGCCACTCCAGCCGAGAATCAAATGGGAGAACCTCTTGCTGTGAGGCGACAACGCTAACCGCTGCACACTGCGGCCTATAAGTAAGCAACTGAAACCCCTAATAGTAAAGATAAAGAAGTTATGTACCTACCATAACGTTCCATGTTAGTTGTCTTCGTCACTTCTTCTTTCTTGCTTGTTGGGATTGGAGCCGACCCTCGGCTCCGATTCGGCCATCTTCTATAGCTCGAGAGCTGTTTACTGGCTCAAGGCTACCCCTTATCCCATGATTTCTAGCTTGAGCTACCCAGATCTCGTTTGTAATAGCTAACCCCAGACATAGCAAGAATAATCTGACCAAACTAACAGGTTGGGCATATCTGTTATACTCTCTAAGTCAGTAGAGGAAACAAACCAGAAAATACTCAGCCGGTGAAGCCTAAACTCCTCTCGGTCCAATAGGACAGGGGGATGGAGGGGGGACGCAAGAAAGAAGGCGAGATGAAGACAACTAACATGGAACGTTATGGTAGGTACATAACTTCTTTATGTTAAGTTGTCTATCTCGCCTTCATTTCTTGCTTGTTGGGACAGCGTCCCTAGCACCTATGATCCTGGGTGGCTCATTGGAACAGACTCTTTAGAACAGTGGAACCAAAGTTAGCTCTATAGCTCTATTCCTGGAGGCCATGTCTAACTTGTAATGAGAAACAAAGGTATGAGGATTTGCCCATGTGGCAGCGGCACAAATAGAGTCCATGGGCAACCTAGACTGGAAGGCTACAGAAGTGGCCAAATCCGTAGTAGAATGGCCTTTTGGTTTGGAAGACAATTCTTTGTTTCTTAGTTGATAGATGAGGGTGATAATGTGAGACAACCACCTGGACAGGGTCACTTTGGAAACTGGAAGACCCTGTTTGCCCCTAGCATAGGAAAGGAAGAGTTGGTCCGACTTCCTTATAGCCTTCGTTCTATACAGGTAAAAACGCAGTTGTCTATGAACATCCAAAAGGTGTAACTTATATTCTGCCTTGTTGGTGTAGTTAGGGGAGAATACTGGAAGGTCTATGGATTGGTTTAGATTACTTTCTGAGCACACTTTAGGAAGGAAGGATGGATCAGTTCTCAGCGCAACCCTATCCTTGTGAAAGACTAAGTACGGAGAACGAACGCTTAGTGCTTGAAGTTCCGATACACGTCTGGCTGAGGTGATAGCTACCAGAAAGAGTTTTCCCAGATAGAAACTTAAGGGAGCAGGAAGCTGCCAGTTCAAAAGGGGGCATAATCAAGGAGGTTAGTACCAAATTAAGGTCCCAAGGAGGAGGGGGATCTCTCACTGGAGGCCTAAGGAGAGTAGTCCCTCTAAGAAAGGCTTTACACAGCTTATGAGACAGGATATTTAGTTTAGAAAATCAAACATGATAGTTAGATATGGCCGCTAGTTGAACCCTGATTGTGGCATAAGCGGACCCAGAGTGAAAAAGCTCAGTTAGGAATTCCAAGATCTCGTGAACTGGGGCTGAAAAGGGATCTATGTTCCTAGCCTCTGCCCAATAAGAGAAACGTTTCCATTTGCTAGCATACGTCTTCCTAGTAGCAGATTTGTGAGAGGATACAATAATTTCACGCACAGCTGGGGAAATGCTGGAAAGCCTGGCTAGGATTGGAATTGGATCAACCAAGCTGTGAGCTGGAGTGTCTGGAGGGATCAATGCAGCTCTCCTGATTGATGAATCAGCAGGTCTGGAATAGGATCCAGGGTCCAGGGCTGCTCAAGGGGGTAACGGTGCAGGAACGGAAACCAAATCTGTCGAGGCCAGTAAGGAGCAATGAGGATCATTTTGCAACCCAACAATATCGCTTTCTGTATGAGTTTGGGTATAAAAGGAAAAGGCGGGAAGGCAAAAGAAGTCCCTGAGGCCAATTGTGGATGAGAGCATCTCTGGGAGGGTGCTGGTAAGCGGTAGAAGAGAAATAGTTGCTGCATTTGGTGTTGAAGGGGGTTGCAAACAGATCGCAGCAAGGCTGTCCCCATTTGCGGAAGATGAGATCTGCAACTACCTGATTCAGAGACTACTCGTGAGGCATGAAAATAGCTCTGCTGAGCCTGTCCGCTATGACGTTGGACTTCCCAGGGATGTACGTTGCAGTCAGAAATCGTTGGGAGGAAATCGCCCACTGCCAGAGTCCGAGTGCTTCTCCACATAGGGGGTAGGACCTGGTTCCGCCCTGCTTATTGATGTACCACACTACTGACATGTTGTCCGTCTGAATTGCAATGGTCCCAGGAGGGAGGGAGTCCTGAAGTGCTTGCAACACTAGTAGCACGGCTCTCATTTCCACGACATTTATGTGCAGATGGTACTCATGAGGCTGCCATGTGCCTTGGACTGTCCTGCCCTGATAATGCCCGCCCCACCCTATCAGTGAGGCGTCCGTGGTCACTATGGCAACCGGAGGGGGTTGGATGAATGGTCTGCCCTTGAGACACTAGCAGGGAGACCATCCACCAGGAAAGGTGTCTTTTGCAAGTTTCTGTAATCAAGATCATGTGAGACATGGGGAGCTGTTGAAAGGACCACTGTGTGAAGAGAAGCCACTGAAGGATTCTCATGTGAAAACAGGCTAGAGGTATCAGAAGAATTGCCGCCGCCATAGAATCCTAGGTAATAGATTGACAGGGCAACAAGGCAGATTTTTCGAAATTTATGGTAATGCCTAACTGGGCACAAATTGCGACTGTATAGTCCCTGGCTTGAAGAAGTTGATGTCTGGTAGTAGCAGTAAGGAGCCAGTCGTCTAGATAAGGAAAGACCTGGAATCCTTGACGCCTCAGGTGAGCCGTGACCACTGCCATACATTTGGTGAACACCCTGGGGGCTGTGGAGAGACCAAAGGGCAGAGCTCTGAACTGATAATGACTGGCTCCCAGCCGGAAGAGAAGGAATCTCCTGGAACGCCTGTCCATCTTGATGTGATAGTACGGATCCTGGAGATCTATTGAGCACATTCAATTGTCCTGACCCAAAAAGGGTAGGATGGACTGAAGCGTGACCATCCGAAACCTTGTTCTTTGAACAGACTTGTTTAGTCTGCTGAGGTCCAAAACTGGTCTCCAGTCCCGTCTTTTTTGGTACCAAAAAGAACCTTGAGTAAGTTCCGGATCCGAGTTGGTCTGCCGGGACTTCCTGGATGACTCTTTTTTTCTAGCAGTCTTGAAATTTCTATGACTGCTTAGGCCCTCAGATTGGGTGGAAGATCTGGGGGGGGGGATTTGCTTGACGATAGGGGAGATTGGAAGAAGGGGATTACATAGCCTCCAGATCTGATTGAGTGTACCCATTTGTCTCGCGTAATGTCTTGCCAGGCTTTTGGGTACAGTGAAAGTCTTCCCCCAACTGCCTCCAGAGGTGGGCAGTCGGGCAACCCTTCAGGGATGCTGGAAGGGCTTGTCAGAGAAAGATTCTCTGCTGCCCTGGTTCTGCGGACCCCCTCTGCCTCGAGGGCGGCATCTGTTGTTATTTCCTCCTCTGCCCCTGGGGGAAAAATCACTACGTGTATCAGGCGAGGCTCCCTGGGATTTCCGAAACCACATTTTTCCACTCTTCTGAACTTTGGGATATGGTCTGGAAGGAGTGGAAAAATGGACTCCCATGGCAGAGAGCTTGCCTACCTGTTCACACCTAGTGAGAGTGTCCTTCAACTGTGGTCCACAGAGAAATGAACCGTCAAAGGGGGTGTTGGTGAATGACGCTCTAAAGGGATCCACAAAATTACACAGCTGCATCCATGTGTGTCTCCTAAGGGCCACGCCTGTACCTGCGGATCTACTCGCACCATCGGCTGCATAGGAAATGAGCCTCATGGAGGAGTTAACCACCGAATTAAGAGTCGCAAGCTGAGAAGCTACTTTAGCTTGAACCCCTTCAGCTGATGGATCCTGGAGTGTATCTCCAAGCTCTTTTATGAGATCCCTCTGATGCCTGGTAAAATGGCATAAGTAATTCGGTGACCTCATGGAGAAGGTCATTGAAGCAAACATTCGCTTCCCATATCTGTCCATAGTCCTAGACTCCTTGTTAGGAGGATGGACAGAGGAAGATGTTTCCGCTAATTCCTTTTTAGTGGCCGCTGCTACTACCATGGCATCCATGGGAACACCCTTGGTAAGGAACTGTTTGTCAGGGGGTGCAGTAATAAACTTGCCGGGCCTCCTCGGGGTTTGTTCCACTGTATCCAGGGCTGACCAAGCCCTTCGAGCCACCACAGACATTAGTGGATCGAAGGGCGGAGACACCTAGGAGGTGGAATGCCGGGAACCAAACGCATCCAGGAATATGGATTTGTCCTCAGTAGGGGCTACGACAGTCCAGTTCCCCCCTCTGCCTAAGCATTTCTAGGATGTCTGAAAAGGAAACATCTTCAGAGGGGGATCTCGGGGACCCTTCCGATTCATCCAAATCCATATCTGAAGTGACAGACTCAGGGGAGTCAATGTGCTTCCTCTTGCACTTCCTCTTCCGAGGGGCCTCCTCTGAATGATCAGGGGAGGTCTCGGAAGAAGAGGAAACACACAGTGGGGTGCTCTGGAGCATCGGTTCCCTACGCTTGGGGTCTGGAGGAGAGACAGAGGTTGACGCAGGCACTACAGGAGACCGAGTCAGTGGGGTCGAACGTGGTGCGGACTCAGGGGCCAGTACACTCCTCATGACATCGAAGTCATCCCTGCCACGATGCAAAGAAGGCTCCGGTTCCGAGGAAACCAGAATCCTTCTCTGCACCGAGGGGGATGGCTCCGAGGCTGATGTAGGAGCTGAGCTCACCTGCGCCGAAGCTCAGAGAGGGAGAACGGGGTCGGACAAGGGTCCGATGCCACTCGCCCCCTCGGAGCCGACGAGGGAGTCTTGGCGCCCAGATCCCTCGACAGAAGGCACCATCGAGGGGATTGGAGCCGATGACGGGACCGAAGGGGAAATAGTTATCGGTGCCGACAGATCCAGGATTCAAACCCCAACAAACTCCAGCTCCAAGCTCAGAGGAGTCAGAGGAGGAACATCGATGGAAGCGGGCGGAGCCGACACCTGTTGAGGAGGGCTGGATAACATTTTGGCCAGTGCCTGCGACATCAACAACCTACTGACCACTCTCTCCACGTTGTGGTCTGTGTCTCTATAGGACCGAGAGGAGTGGGAGGATCTGTGACTGTGGTCACTCTGCAACAGGGGAGACCGAGGGGCCGAATGTATCGACTCTAGAGACGGGGACCTTGGTCTCTTGTGGGTCCGAGATGGCTCCGAAGATGGTGGTGGAGCCGACTGGGAGGCAGCCTCTTCGATTCCAGCCGAAACTGAAGTAGTCTGTAGTGTTTGGGCCAATGACGGCTCTGAGCTGGGAGCCGATGATTTGGTCAGTTTAGGAGATTTCACCGGCTGAACCTTGGCTGGTGAATCCTGGGACTTAAGAAGACCCCTTAATATCAACTTATTTTTGCGCTCCTGCAGAACCCTTGGGCTGAATGCGTGGCATACAGAACAAGAGTCCTGCAAGTGCACTGCGCCTAAGCAACAGACTCAAGAAGTGTGCCCATCTGTCAGAGACATTTTCTGACAGCATGAGTCACACTTCTTGAATCTAGACACTTTGGACTCTTTAGACATAAGTAGTCCTGCACAGAAAGTCTTTGGCCAAAGGCCAAAAAACTACAAACACTAATCTACCCAAAACACAATAACTTTAGTCAAGAAGTTTTTTTTTTTTTTTTTTTTTTTTTTTTTTTAATAGGAAGCCTATAACTTAAACGGCTACCTATGAAGTAAAAGAGAAGACTAAAACTAAATATAAAACGCTACAATAAGTAGAGATAGAAAAGGGGAAGGGGTGAGGGGAAGAACTCTCTAACTTAAACGAGTTCTAAGGGAAAAAAAAAACAATAACACTAAAACTACAACAAGCTAATTAACGATAATGTCGGAAAATTAAACTATCAAAAAAAAAGAACCCCTAATTTGCTAGAAAAATTTTAAACTAACTTACAAGAGCCTGAGCCAGAAAGAACGAACCTCGCAGCTGAAGCGTTAAATGAATCCTTTGAAAGCGAATAGCCGAGGTACCAGATCGTTGATGGAATAAAGAACATTGGTGGAACCTGACTGTTGGTGTGTTTTTGGGCAGAACTGCTTGCTATCGTTTGTTTTGTTGTTGGTGAAGCGTTAAATGAAATCTGGGTAGCTAGCGCTAGGCATCATGGAATAAGGGGTAGCCTCGAGCCAGTAAACAGCTCTCGAGCTATAGAAGATGGCCGAGTCGGAGCCGAGGGTTGGCTCTGACCCCAACAAGCAAGAAACAAAGCCGAGATAGGTAACTTAACATACAATATTACCACCATAGAGTTGATTCTGACAAAACTGTAGCAGGAGGACAACGTTGGAAACAGTAGAGTGATTGTGGAAAATGATTACTCACTGTACACCACACAGAAGAGGAGTAAATGTATTTAGCAATCAGGGAATGTTGAGAGGCAGGTAGGAGATTAAAGCTGCTGAACCCAGCTATATTCAGAATATTTTTTCTGGAGGATCAAAATAATTTTTGATGTGGAACATGCTAGTGAGGAAATGCAAATGTCTGTCCAATAAAAAGTGAGATATCAAACAGTAGGTGACTCTGCTTCTTGTTCTCCTGATAATAAAGTTCATAGAGAGACTTTGCCAGTGAAAACATTTCCAATTTTCCAAACGAAAATGCTTGAGAGAGACACAGAGGGAGAGAAAGTACAGGAGTTGAGTAGAAGAACCAGAAGTTATGTTGGAAATTAACCAGAGACTGAAGTTGGGAGATGCAGAGAAAAGAGGAAGAAAACCAGCAACTCAGAAATTAATGAATACATGTGCAATTACAAAGCATCAATCACTTTTGTGAAATATGGCTGAACAAGAAAACCTGGAAATATTGGATTTTTTTTTTACTTTGTTAAACTTGTAAGGGACTCCAAAGCATGTGCCTTACTTCATGTCATTAATGCTCGGAAAAAATTAAGGTGAGAAGAAGGGTAAGCAAAGTGGTAACTGAAACTGAGAATGACTGAATTATGGCCTTTGGCTTGATCTACAACAAGTTTTTAAGTGGAAGCAAGTAAATAAGGGAACAGTTTCTATAATTAAATGGTTTTCTTGGGAGACAAGCTGATAGACGGCAATAAAACAAAATACTTTTTTCTTTCAATTGCTAAAAGATAATGTTTTCTGAAACCATTCAAGTTGTTTCCTACATCTGGGAGAGGAATAAAGATAAGACAAGGAGGGTGGCCTAATGGTTAAGGTGTTTGCCTTACAAACACAAGATGCAGGGTTTGAGTCTCACAAGGGATAATTGGCTAGGCTTAAAATGGCCCATAACGGCAGTTAGCCTAGTACTAATCTATGAACCTATGAACAAAAACAGACAGCATTTAGTGTAAGTAGAAACACAAGCTTTACCATGCGTCTTAGCATAGACCACCTTAATTATAGGCCAGATTAAAGCCTGTGAGTTAAAGCCTGTGAGTGTAGTTGCCAATCTGGGACAACTAATCCTATTAGGGTTAACCATTATTTGAAGATGTACATCGTTTTTTAATTGGTTCTGGAGATGTTCTGGGGTGTGTTTTGTTTTTTGTGTGAGAGCTGTCATTAAAACAAGAAGTCTTGCAAGATGTGACAGGTTCAAATGGATAGGAAAAAAACATCTACATAAAAGATTATCCTGCCAAACATTAGTATATAAATGTAACACAAAAGCTGAAACTATTCATTAAAAAGCCGTTATACATAATGAGTGCGGATAATAACTTCTTATCATAATGGCAACACTTTCTATACCTTTAAATGTGAATGGTCTCATAAAAAATAGTGAACCATATTAAGAAATGCAGAATTCAAACAGCTAAGCTAAAAGAAATAATTTTGGAAAGAACTGAACATGTAAATTTGATAATAAAAGATTTCAGGATGGTTATTCAGTGGAATATCTGGAACAAAGGAAAATGGGAGTACTTATATTAACTGCTAGAGGAGCTCCAATAGTGATAGAAGAGGGGGAAAAAGATAATGGTAGATTTGTAGTAGTATATGGCTACTGGCAAGGAAGGAGGATGACACTGGCATGTATTTATATTCCACTGAAAACTGCTACAATGGATCTTAAGAAAATTCTGGGAGAAATAATCAGCTTTCAGCAAAGGATATTACTTACAGGATGGGATTGGAATTTGATTTGCAAAAGTGATGATGTATCTGGGGGCATAGAAGAGAAAATATAACAAAAAAGGGTAGATTTTTGAAGCAATTTATGAAAATATTTGGTAAGGAAGATGTGAATTCAGTAGTTGGAGCTCAGAGAGAGAGAATTTACTTATTATTCCCAAAGGTACAAAAACTGGGCAAGGATAGACAAAAATGATATTTCACAGGATCGCATGCATTTAATTGAAAGTTTTGATATGCATCCAATAACTATTTCAGATTAACACATTAATAATAATTAAAATAAAAATGCAGGGTAATAAAATATAAATGATACACTGGCAATTCCCTACCTATCTGTTAAACAGAGATGAATTTAAGGAATGGGTAGAAGAAATTATTTGGGAATTATTAGGGAAGACAGGAATTTCTTCAGAAAGTTTACCTAGGGAGTGGGATAAAATGAAACTAGAATTTAAAATATGGCAGAAATAAAAGAAAAACAGATATGGTTAATAAGTAACCAGAATTACTTAAAGGGACTGACAAAAGGTTATAGTATTGCACTATAAGGGTAATCTCATGGAACAAATAGAGGCACAATTGCAGAGTGCTAAAGAAAAAGTAAAGGGTTGCCTGGATAATATGCATGAGTTTAGAAAGACTGCTGTTAAGTAACTGTTTTTTGAAAACAAGTCCAGAGCACAAAAGCTATTAGCACTTTGGCTCAGGCAACAGAAAGTGAAAGGGTTATTGCTAAGCTTAGGGATCCATAGCAAGCAAAATATCCAAAGATCTTGTACATGTATTAGAAATACTTTAGAAATAATATGAAAATCTGTATAAAGCAAAGAAATGTGGAAATCAAGAAAGTATAAATGAAAATATTTATGGAAGAATTAAACATGCCATGGTTAGAGGTAGATGTGTCTCAATTACTAACAGGATAGGAACAGATGCAATAAAATGGTGATGCATAACCAATCTACAGGAAAGTTTCCAAGAACAGATGGTAGGCAGTTTGGAAGCTAGGAGGGAAGAAAGTGGTAAAGTATGGAACGTTTTGTTTAACAGTATTTTAAAAGGAGAAAGTAGGAGAAGCACTAACATCCTGGAAGAAAGCTGTGGTGGCTGTAATACCTATTAATGGTGAAGACCCATCAGATCCAGCTTTATATAGGCCCAATTCGATTCCACACCATGATTATAAAGTGTCTATGTCCATAATGGCTAAAAGAATGGCAGAAGTATTGCCAAAACTGATAGATATGGATCAATGTTGCTTTGTGGAGGGGAGGCAAACATTTGACAACGTTAACAGAACAATAATGATCCAGAGGGAAGCAGAATGCAAGAAAACACCACTGCTGTTGGTGGGTCTTGATGCAGAGAAAGCACGTGAAAGATAAGCTGGGATTTTATGATTAGGACAATGGAAGCATTTGCATTCCTTGACACAATAATTATGTTAATTTGGGGCATATATGAGGGACTGGAGATGAAAATTAAAGAGGGGGGGGGTCCTCTCTGATACATTCTGTTTGAAGAAAGGAACTGGGTAGGGTTGTCCTCTTTCCCTTTGTTGTTTGTATTATATTTGGAACCACTAGCAAAGAAAATAAGAGACTCAGAAAAATACAATTGGTATGGTAATCAAGAAAAGTTAGCTTTATTTGTAGATGATGCCATTTTGTACCTGATAAAACCATAAAAAGGCATTTCAGTGTTGTGGAACATTGTAACACAGTTTAAATTTTTTTTGGGGGGGATACAAAATGAATAAAGATAAAACAAAGACAACAGCCGTAAACTATGTACCTACACAAGAATTGGACATGACAAAATGAAGCACTTAGGAGTATGGGTTAAAAAGAGTTCTTATGGCAGCTAAGGATACA
Organism: Protopterus annectens; assembly: GCF_019279795.1. Lineage (NCBI taxonomy): Eukaryota > Metazoa > Chordata > Ceratodontiformes > Protopteridae > Protopterus > Protopterus annectens. The sequence goes on from NC_056728.1 coordinate 1,709,043,524, forward strand.
TAGGAGATTAAACAAAATATAATACAAAAAAATGACAAACTGGAAGCTCTGTTTTATGGATATTGACAGCAAGATGCAAACAGTGAAAATGTTTTTTAATCCTTTTAGTTTTATACACAAGTCAGGCATAATTGTATCAACCAGAGGAGAAGTCGTGGACAGCAATTAATAAAGAGTTGAAGGATTTTATATGGGAAAGGAAGAGGACAAGAATCAAGCGGGAGAAGTTGAACAAGGTGGTCTGAGATTACCTGAGGGGATATTTCAGATCTGCACAGTTAAGATTCTGAAACATAGCACAAGCAGTAAGCTATAATTCAAACTGGAAAGGGATGATGATGAAACAGTGGGAAGCTGAAGAATAAGGAGAGGCTGCGATTTTGGATGCAGATCTTCAGAGAATAACAATAGCCATGCAGAATATTATATTCATAAAGTAACAGAAAATATTCTAAGAACTAAGCCGACATGGGAATAGAGAAAGGAGAATTCTGCCAGTAGGGATGATCACAACTGGGGATACTGAGAATAGGCAAGAGGGGACTGGAATTTACTGGAGAAAACTGGCAAAGGCACCAAGGTATTGGGAGCAAATAATTAGAGAGGGAAAAGTAATATTATAGGAAGAGGCCAAGAATGCATTTGGACTGCAGGCTAGAGACTTCCTTCCCTATCATGGTTTGATATCGGAGTATACAGAAAGAGAAAGGAACAGTGGGATCCTAAGTGAAAAACCAGCACTGGTAGTGCTTTTATTTGAATTCAGAACAGAAACTGTCATTAAAAAGGGATAATTAGTAGGGAATATAAAATACTGTGTGCTAACATTAGAAAGGATTGAGAAGAGATACTGGATAAGCAATTCACAAAGAAACAATGGGAGGATATATGCATGACTTTCAAATATGCAATATAGTCTAGACGATTTAGGATTTTTGCTCGCAAGCATCTGCATAGGTATTTTTTATAGTAGTGAATATAGTAACAGAGATAAAATAATTGTAAGCAGGATCTTTAGAAATGGGCAGGAACAAATTACATAGAAAAAATGGGAATTCTGGGAACAATACATGAAGAATAATGTTCTGGAGAGGTAATGAGGTTTAAAGGAAGGCAGAAACTGAATGAGCTATGCAATGTTCAACTGGCAATGACTATATAGAAGAATACAAGTGTTGTATAATGTTTGCAACTGAAAATATGTCAATATAATTTGTTTTCATTTATATGAATTCATGATTGCCTATGTCATAATTGATAATTTAATAAAGATGTTTTTGGTTAAAAAAAAAAGACTTATTTGTTGCAACCTCCAAATGGAGCCTTTCCTCACCCATGGCAATCTAGGACCATGACTAACTAGAGTCTCTACAGCTTCTCACTTCAAGCAGTTGGAAACATTCTTCCTTCCAGGGAATCTCTCTCCAAGTATAAGGACTCACCTCTTATTGAGGCAACATTACAGTCTCCGATGAAATTTTAGATCAGGATAATGAGCCTCCTGTGGAGATTCTCGCAAATCTGCAATGGCTAAGAGAAACCTCTTAGTATAAAACAGACAGAGGTATTTCCTAAATGCTTTATCCCACACACAGGATCCCGCAAATTATCTATGGTATGATCCCAGTTATTCTCACTAGGGACAATTTATAATCATCAGTCATGGGATGGGAAAGGCCAATCTAACATCAAATGGGATTAGTTAATTCAGGCACCAAAAGGGAAACTGGCTAGGCTTAAACGGCCTGTAAGAGCATCTAGCCTAGTACTTACCTATGAATATAACTATCATCACAATGTCTCATTAACCCAACATGTATGTTCCTATTTTCCAATAGAAGTTCTCCTCTGTCTATTACACTGTATTAACTGACTACACTTAAAGAAACAGTATTCTTTAAATAACATTTACATCATACATTGGAGTTACCAAGTCATAGGATCTTAGGAAGTTACTAGGCTATTGGCCCTGAGGCCCTTATAAGCTTAGCCAAGAGTTTAGCCCATGTTTAGACAAGTCAGCACCCAATGCCCCTGTTCATCAGGGATACAGGTGGAATCCCAGGGGTGTATTTATTGTTTCCCATCCAGTTATCCAGGTTGGGCTTAAAAAGGTATAATGAGGTACTCTGCGTGATGTGCAGTGACTTTATTCCACAGATGAGGGAATCTCTGTGACTCAAATCTGTCCTGTCAACAAGTTCTATTGATGTCATAGACCAGGTTGAGGTCGTGCATGTGGGTTACTTGAGTGGAGCCTCACTTGCGGATATGCAGCAGTCCCCTTCAAGGCAGGGTCTGAGATCATTTTGCATGCTAGACAGAGGTCAACTCTTGAGAATTCTGTATGAAATCGAGTAGAGGGACAGGGCTTTTAGCCTATCTGTGTATGGTAGATGTTTGAAGCCCTGGATTCTCCTGGTGAAGAACCTCTGTGGTCTCTCCAGGTGCTGCATGTGGTTTGCAAGGTACATGTTGAAAGGGGTGTTGTACTCAATAACGGGCCTTATAAAGGAAGAATACAGGGATGTTATGACATCCTTGTCTCTGGATGAGATACCCTTACTTATGAGGTGGGCCATGTAGAAAGCTTTCCGTACAAAGGAAGCAACACGGTGGGCAAAAGTCAAGTTGCTATCAACCTGGGTGCCCAAATCCTTCACAACTGACTGTGTGCTTAAGACATTGTTATTAATGTGATAATTTGTGGGGATGTCACTCTCCCCAAAGGGGATGATGATCAATTTTTTTGGTATTAAGCTTGAGGCCATGTATCTGGCACCAGTCATTTGTCTGGGTGAGACCCTCTTGGAGGATGTCCACGTCACTAGGGGAATTGATAACTCCCAGCTTGCAGTCATATGCAAACTTGGCCAGCCATAGGCCACTAGTTTTGGCCTGCACCTCAGAAAAATATATCCCAAATACCAGAGGCCCCAAGACTGAACCCTGGGGTATCCCACTTGATATGGGTCTACTGCTTGAGGTGGCTTCCCCTATTTTGATTAGGTGGGTTCCATCAGTGAGCCCATTAGCTAACCAGCTGGTAACATATGGATTGATGCCTAGTTGAGAGAGTTTATCTATTATGCCCGAGTGTGGAATAGTGTTGAAGGCTTTGGCCAGGTCACGGTATGCAATGTGCACTGTCTTCCCCTCATCCATGGCTTTGGTGACTGTCTCAAAAAAGTCAACCAAATTTAACAGACATGACCTCCCCTTGACAGAGCCAAACTGCATGGAACCGAGTGTTTGGAGGTTGTCAATGTCCTTGTTAATTAGGTCCATGTTAATCTGTTTCATGGCCTTGCAGATCAGGCTAGTTAGGCTGATGGGTCTATAATTTCCCAGATCGGTGGATGTTCCACCTTTGTGTAAAGGAATGACAGTGGCTGTCTTCCACTCAGCTGGGACAAAGCCAGTACTCAGGCTTTGGTTGAATAGGGCAGCTAATGGTTCTGCAAGTTCTTGCCTGAGTTCATGTAACATGCAGCCTGGGATGTTATTGGGTCCCATGGAGGCTGTATTTTTTTGCCTTTGAGAGAGTAGTGATGACCTGATCCCTAGATATAAGGGGAAGGGGGCAGGTACTAGGAATGTCCTGATTTATTGATGGCGGGAACAGAGAGGTGAAATTTTCACTGAATCTGTCAGCCAGCATGTTTGCTATATCTACGGCATTTGTATATGTGGTGTCCTTGACCACCAGTTCTGAACAGATCTTGGTGCTACCTTTGAGATTATGGACATATGTGAAGAAGGCCTTGAGACTGTCTGTAGTAGATGTGGCCAAACTGGACTCGAAGTTTGCTTTGGAGGATTTCACTAGTGCTCTTATTTTTTTTTTTAGGCTAAGGAGAGCTAGCTTCCAATTTGGCACCTGCTCCTTCTTGGTCCTTGACAGCAATTTGTTTTCTTTTGTTATAGAGTTTATTTATTGCAGATATCCACCACACAGGTTTACTCTTCCTTGAGGAGGATGATTTAGTTCTGTCAGGTATTCCTGATTCCATGCATCTATATAAATGTTCATATAGTAATTTGGTATAGTTTTGGATACTGGTGCCAGTTTCTACAGAGGGGGAAGGGGCTGTGAAGCTGTTTATACCATCCCTCAGGGGGCTGTAATCAGCTTTGGAGAAGTTTTTTTGTTTGACCCTAGCTAGAGGGGAGTCGGGGGAGAAGTTACTCGTGTTGGTTAATACCATGTCCAAGATATTATCACCTCTTGTGGGTGTATCGACTAGCTGTTCCAAAGCATTTGCATTGACAAAATTGAGGAATCTCTGGGCATTTGCATTCTGGCATGAGTAGTTCTTTCAGTCTATGTTTAGGTAGTTTAAAGTCACCCAAGATCAGGGTAAAGGGTTGAATCTTAATAGACTCGAACAGGTGTAGACAGGCAGTTTGGGCATCTAAGGTCAGATTTGGGGGCCGACAGGTAGCTATGATTTACATAGGGGTCTTGTCAATGTTTAACTGCACCTGGAGTGTCTCACGTATGTCATACTGTTTGACCAGCCTGGGGGGGGGGGTGTATGTCTTTAATATATATTGAAACTCCACCTCCTTTGGCTTTAATACCCACAGTTTGGGGTCTAAATGTATGATAAGATAAGTAACCAGGTATGGCTGTGGTGCTCCCCGCAGCTTTGAACCAGGTTTCTGTGACTGAGCAGATGTCAACATTTTCCAGGGTTAAGAATGCTTGCAATGAGTGCAGTTTCATGTTTAGACTCCTAGCATGTAGCAGCATTGTTTTTAATTTGGGTTTTGTTGCAATTTTAATGTTAGTAGTTTTAACCTCATCACTTTTTCTAAAAAAGGCACTATGGGGTAGGCAAGTTACTTTGTCAGAAGCCTGAAGCCCAAGTGAGATATATGCAGGCCATCTCTGGCAAATGATTCATGGTCTGTCAATCATATCTTCCCAGGCTGTCAGATACTGGATCCCCCATGAATGACACCAGAAACTAAGCCAATTGTTAAAGTCAATCACTTTCTGTTTGTATTGAGGCATCATTCTGGGTGACAGTAGAATGCTGCTTAAAGCTAGGGACATACCTGCTTGGGACACATATTCAGCGAGTTCAATCATGTCTCTCTTCATATAGTCCAGGGAGGTACATTGAGTCATTCACACAGACATGGACTATGACAGAGTCATAACAGTACCTGTTGTTGACAGACTTGATTGCGTGTGTGATATAGTGGATTCTGGTGCCTGACAGACAACTAACCTTGACTTTCTCCTTATCCAGCCTGGTGAGAGGCACATCTGTGTGTCTCACAATGGAGTCTCCTATGACTAATACGTTGGGTTTAAAGTTAAGCCTTAATAACTGTGAGAGACAGGTATTGTGAACTATGCGTGGTATGTGGTGTGGAGGGCTGTGGAGATCCTGTGCATTTTTGCCTTGGAGGTCTCCTTTCTTTAGGTATGCTTTTGTTGAAGACCTCCACATGTGGGTGTGTACTGCGTAGGTGTGGGTGGTGTTTGAGGTGTAGTGATTATGTTTACAGCCTTCTCATTGCCGGATATACTGGCTTGTGAGGGAGAGAGCATGGAATCTAGGCTCCTAATGTAATTGCATCTCTCGCAAATTGTGTTCCTAGGTTGTGGTAGTACATGGTTGTCTGTGCACATAAGGCAATTGTTACACTGTCTCAGTATGCCCATATCAACCAGACTGGCAGGAGAAACTGTAGGAAATTGTCCATCCACATTTTTCAGAATCTGAGAGAAAAGGCCAGGGAGAGCTAAGGGGTTACCCTAAAGCCCAAGTGCTTAAACCAAAACCAAGAGGCTTAGAAGAACACTTACACTTTAAACAGGCTATAAACAAGCAGTAACCAATGCAACAGAAAAGATGCAACTGAACACTTTAGAGAACAAGCCGCAGCAAATAGCAGAAAAAGCAAGATGAAGTAATGGAGCAGGAGGAGGAAACACAAATACAGTAAAAGAAGCTGAATAAAGTGTTTTTTTTTTTGTTAGTAAAGTGGAAAGGGAGAGAGGAGGAACAGAAGAAAATTCAAGGTTAAGGAATTAAGGGGTTTGACCTTCCCAAATGATCTCTGTATTAGGTAAGAATGAGCTAATGAGATGGGACTGAGAGGAGTGTCCCTTATCAAATTTACAGTAGGGGCAGGCAACAACAAAAGCCACAAACTATAAGAACACAACAGCAACTGGGTGGGAGACTGGGAGAAAAACAAAAATTCAACCACAGATCAGCAAATATATAAATGAAGACACAGAAAACAATTCAATCAAACATATTAATAAAAACAGTGCAGTGAACTAGTGCAGAACTGTTGCACAAATAAATAAAAAACAATGCAGTACCGATAAGCAAATGAATAATACCAGTGCAGTGCTAATAAGAAACACCGAACAGTTATATAAAGTGCAAAAAATATACTTATGTAGCTCTGTAATTCAGATTGTTTAAGAAGAACTCTCATGTCAGATACAAATGGAGCTCTAGCAAGATAAGCTTCCACTTCTTCTTTCCTCATTTTGTTACTTTCTGCTCTCAGCACCTGATACGTCTCCCAATCTTGGTGGTTTAGCCCCCTTCTGTGTCATCATATTCCCATCCGGTAAAAGACAGTTCCACAGACCCAATAAATGCTGGAGATACGGATATCCAAAGATATTTTAATGGTAGAAAAGCACAAGCATAGACACTGAAACACAATACATTACTGTTGACCCAGGTTTCATCCACAATGAAACAGACTTCTTCAGAACAATGAACAAATCTCAAAAGACCATTTAAAAACACTTCCAATTACATCAATTGGAAAAAACACCTGTTCCCAATTAATACACAAAATTATTAAAGGGAAAAACACCCAAAAATGCTTATAAATAAAAAACATCTCATAAAAAAGAAGCCACATATACAAATCATAAATATCATGTTAAAAATAATCATAAAATAAAACATTTGGAAACACTATATCTTGTGACGTCATTTTAAGGCTCTAAACCATGTTTGGCATATATTAAATCAAGAAAAGAAAGCAAAATAACCTGAAAAAAACAGGAATGTTACCAAGTTAACCCAAAATATGTCTCAACTTAAGAATGGGTGCTAGACTGATATTTTCATTAATACCTGGAGAGTTCAGGGCATCTAAACGTAATTGCCAGTTTAATTCACATATATCCAAATAGATATCCAGAATTTTCCCCTGTAAATCTTTCTTAAGGTGCTGAATCACACAAAATCTGAACTGGTGCCCAGGAGTTGCTTGAAAATGTCTCGCTAGGGCATTGGTGACCTTACCATTTTTGATATCCTGTATATGCCTCCCTGATTCTTTCCCTGAAGAATCTTGCTGTTTTGCCCACATAAAACACGGGACATTCCTGACATTGTGCAACATAAACCACATTCTGCGTATAACAATCATAATGTCCAACAATGGGAATCTGATAAAAATTAACCTTAATACATTCCCCAGTTATTAGTATATATTTACAAGTCGAACATCTCCCACACCTGAAATTCCCACGCTTTTTATCAGTTCTATAATTATTGAGCCCACCATTCTTGTATAACAATTCTTTAAAAGATCGATCTATTCGAAAGACAAACTTGGGAACCCCCCTATTTTATTATTCACTTGCTTATCTGATCGTAAAAAACCCAGTTTTTCTTAATCATATCAATATACCAATCAACATCATGGTTATACGTAATAATAAATATCAGGTTCATACTGACATCTTGTTTGCTAATTCTACTTGAACTTTTATTATTATCAGGACTATTATTCATCTTTATGATAGCTTGATAAAAACCAATAGATCTTTTATAAACTATTTCTTGTTTGACATTATTACAGACATCCTCTGGGTAACCTGTTTTCCTAAACATAGTTGACATAAATTCCAATTCCTTTATAAAGGCATCATCTTCACTCACCATCCTAGCTGCTCTAACCATTTGACCTTTAATTATCCCTCTTTTTTGGTGGTGAGGGTGCCAACTATTATAGTCTAAATCCTGTCTGGATATCCATTTGGATATATGTGAATTAAACTGGTAATTGCGGTTAGATGCCCTGAACTCTCCTGGTTTTAATGAAAATATCAGTCTAGCACCCATTCTTAAGTTGAGACATATTTTGGGTTAACTTGGTAACCTTCCTGGCTTTTTCAGGTTACTTTGCTTTCCTTTCTTTTCTTGATTTAATATATGCCAAACGTGGTTTAGAGCCTTAAAATGACATCACAATATATATTGTTTCCTAATGTTTTATTTTATGATTATTTTTAACATGATATTTATGATTTGTATATGTGGCTTCTTTTTTTATGAGATGTTTTTTATTTATAAGCATTGTTGGGTGTTTTTCCCTTTAATAATTTTGTGTAGTAATTGGGAACATGTGTTTTTTCCAATTGATGTAATTGGAAGTGTTTTAAATGGTCTTTTGAGATTTGTTCATTGTTCTGAAGAAGTCTGTTTCATTGTGGACGAAACCTGGGTCAACAGAAGTGTATTGTGTTTCAGTGTCTATGCTTGTGCTTTTCTACCATTAAAATATCTTTGGATATCCGTATCTCCAGTTTTTATTATATTCCCATATGGTGTCTTTATCTTGTACTCCTCAGTTCTCATGCCTCCTGCCCATCCCACTTTTTATCCTCCATTATCGCTCTGAGATATCTTCTATTTTGTGCTACACATCATGTTTCTCTGGCTATCCCTGGCTTTCTTCTTCACCCTAAAGGATTCCAATCCTTTCTTGACTGACTCCCTTTCTCTCCAGCATGCTACTTTCACCACTTTTTTTTGCTCCTCCCTTTTGTTTTTGTGTTGTACCCATTAGTCTAAATGTTGGTACACATTCATTTTCTCTTGCCTCTCAACTTTCTTGCTGGCAGGCTCCTTAGGATATGACACTACTTAGTGAACAACATTCTTAGTGCTTTCATCTTATCTAACACTGTGTATGTATGTCTACCCTCATCCTTGTCAGTATTTCCTCCACCTTTCCCCTCAACCTCCTCAAGGTTTCTCTATAGTGGCCCCACCATTACCCTATGTATTTTAGGTGTTACCTTCATTCCCTGCATAACCTCTCTCCTGTTGCTTGTTCCTTCTTCAACTAATACTGCCTTCTTTCTAGTACATCTCAGTCTTGATGCCTTTTTGAGTTTCTCAAAGACTAGTATTACTCTCTCTCTCCAAGTAGGCACTCATTTGAACACAACAGAAATTTTGCCTCTATTTTCCTTTCCTTCTCCAAGACTGCTAATAACTTCCTGATATCAACTGTCAGTTCTTCAACTGCAAGAATAAAAGCCCTAGGGATAGTGAGCATCTCTGTCTGTTAAGTCACCTTACTTTACCCTTGCTATCTCATCTCCATTTACCAGTACCTTCAGTCCCAGTTTGTTATACACCCCCTTGACCCACCTAAAATTGTTTCCATATCTCCTGCTTCAGCTTTTTTCAACAAAATTTACAACATATGGAGTTAAAAGTCATCGGCGTGTCAAGAAACACTATCCACCCCTTGTTTCTTCCTTTTATTCAATCCCCAGCACAAAATCCACCACACCCTATTAGCTATCAGTAGCTATCCTCCCATTTGTGAAACCAGTTTGCTTTTACAGTTGATTCTTGGAAGGACCCTGTCCAACTTATCTGCCAGGAACACTGGCTAGTATTTCAATGTCTGTGTTTATCAGAACATGCATCTATAACTCTTGACATCCTCTGCTTCCCCCTTCCTCAAGGATAAAAAGCACTACTCTTACAGTTCTCTTTGATAATGAAACATTCCTAGTGCCCACTAGCCTCTGTTATTCCTTCCTTACTATTTTCTGATGCACTCCTTTGCCCATTTGCAGAATTCCACTAAGTAGATATCAAGAGCCTTTAGTCTTCCTCTCCTTCAGTTTAGAAATTATCCTCTTCTCCTCTTCCACTATAATCTTATCATCTAACTTGCTTTTTATTTTTTTCTGAATGCTAGAATTTACTGCTTATTTTGCTAATTCTACCCCTATGCATCTCCTTATTCATGTGGTGCATGTAATTTATAATATTTCATGATAAATGAAAAGTTATGTATTTATCATAATGACAGATCTGTGTTGTCTGACTCCATCCATCCTCAACAGGTTTTGGATCCAATCTTGGATCTGACTTTTGCTGTTTTTAGACTTGAGGATCCAGGGCTCTGGCTCCTCCCCCTACCTATAATCTCCTCCCATCCCCAAGATTACCACAGGTCAAGTTTGCCTGCAGCCCTATGACACAACCATAGTTGACAATACTAAAGGAAAACAAAAAATCCACCGAATGGATATAAAAGGACATCACAGACAGAGCACTGTTCTAACAGCGCAATTCTTTGGTCACAGGCAGGTCGTACTGTCATACTAGAAGCATATTACCAAAATCCTCCATGAAATGGAAGGGGGACAGAGGGAGGAAATTTGACAAAGAACAGAATCAGGCAACACAGATCTACCCTAAGTATATAACTTTTGTATCTGATGTTGTCTGTTCCATCCATTCCATTACAGATATGACAGAGTCCCCAGCTACTTTGCTCTCAGGGTGGTCTCGTGGAAGGATATTTTGGAAGGCAGCTGAACCCAAGGCTGCCCTATCCCTGGATAGCAAATCCAGCTTATAATGGGAAATGAAAGTGTGAATGTTAAACCAGGTGGCAGCAGCAGTGGAAATATCATCAACTGAAGCTCTTGAAAAGAAGGCAGAAGAGGGTGAGACATATCTAACAGAGTAAGGCTTTACAGGTCTGAGTACTGTCAAGCCTTTTTCTTTACATATGCATGAAATACAGTCAGCTAACCACCTAGCTAGGGATATTTTCAAAACACCTTGAGCCAACATGACTTTGGAAAAGGAGACAAACATTTGGTCTGTTTTTCTCAATGTTTTAGTATGATGCCGTTTGAAACGTATTTGGCAATACACTTCCAACAAATGAAGCATATATTCTCCCTTATTTGAAAAATTTGGAAAGAAAACTGGTAGATTAATGCAATGAATGTCATAAAGACACCCTGCCCTTGTGGAAGATAATGTACGGAGGTTTGCAAGAGAGACTGAAGTTCAGACACTCTACAAGCTGAGGTACTAGCAACTAGAAAGAGCATTTTCCAGGTAAAAACTTCATGTCCACCCTGTCAACAGGTTCAAAAGATGTCTGGGTTAAAGCTTGGAGCAAAACAGTCGTATCCCATGGCAGGGTAGGATCCTTACATGGTGGACTAAAAAGGAAAGTACCTCTCAAAAAGGCTTTACACAGTTTCAAGGAAACTAAGGTAGAATGATTTTCTCCAACATGAAAGTTTAAAATAGCTACTAACTGAACCTTAACAGTACAGTAACTGTCCCAGTCATGAAAAAACAGAAACTAAGAAAGCCAACACCACTAGTATAGAAGCCGAAAAAGGATCCAGATTCCTTTGGGAAACCAAACAGAAAATCTTTTCTACTTGCTCTTATAAACTTTTCTGGTAGATGTTTTTTGGGAAGAAGTGAGAATATGAATCACTGCACTGCCAGTGAAAGGAATAATGCCTCAAGGATAAAAATAAATACATTTGATTTATTAAACTACTGTTAAGCACTTTTGTCTGCTTCTACAATTTGTGAACTCCTTCAGAACCAAATTAAAAAATGAACTGGTCCCTCCTCTATTTATAACATTAAACATAACATATTGTAATCCATAAGAACATGTCCTTAAATGTACATGTCCTAAAAAATGCATGTCGTAAAAATATCAGGCCAGATCAAAATATAAACATATATATTAACTCAAAATGAGTTTCATACTCTTAGTAAAATTACAAGTAATTAAATATATGTGCATACTACATATATATTATAAAATATAAAATATCACAAATTAAATCCAATTAGGAGACTTTTTAAATAATAAGTAAATTGACTGAATTTGTTAAAACAAGCATTTACAAGTTCCTAGTCTGAAGCGTAAAGGCACTGGATATAGTTATATTTTCATTTAAACCAGGTGATCTTGCGCATCCAGCCACTGTTGCCATAACAATTCCTTAAACTCCAAAATAGTCTCCCAAGGTCCACCCCGGGATTTATCACAACCTTCTCCAATACTGGAAACTCTCGAAAGGGGTAGAATTTTTCTTATGCTTGCAAAGGGCATTGTTCAAATGTATTTTACAAATGTTGTAATTGTGCTCATATATACATTTGTTTAAAGGTCTTTCAGTCTTTCCGATATAAAATGCACCACAAGAGTCACATATAGCAATAGATACTACTGCTCTAGTTTAGGCAGTTAACCCTGTCTGTCAAATGATTCTTTAAATGTGGGTGCCCAAATCAAACTACAGCCTGTTCCAGAATATAAGGGCACTGATCAACATCCACATTTCCTCATGCCCTTCAAAGGTACAGTATATTGGACGGTATGTTTTGTCAGACATTTTTAATATTCCTACCCCTTTTATGGACTATAAAGGTTTTTTCGCCAACAGCCTTGGCTATACTTCTATCCATGTTAAAAATGTCCCAATATTTAAAAATGATTTTTTAACTTCAACATTCAAGGGATGATACCCAAGAGCTATTTTCCTGGTGAAATCTGATAAAACTGCTGGAGCAGTGGTATTTGCCCATACATCAGCTTGAGCATGAATGGGACTAAATCTAGTATGCCTTAAAGTAACAACTTCTTCTCTGATCTTACTCACAAACTGATTTAGATAGCCTCTGTCAACAAATATATTAACCAGTTTGTTGCATTCATTATCAAACCCCATATCATTAGTGATCATTCTACTGATCCTGGCAAACTGTCCCTTTACCAAAGATTTCTTTTGAGACAACAGATGATCACTGTGGAAACATAGGCAGGCATTTGAAAAAGTAGACTTCGTATATATATTAGATTTAAAATGACCACTGTCTTTATATATGGTTATGTCCAGATAGCCGAAGGAATCATCTGAGACACTGAAGGCAAATTTCAAGAACGAAGTGGTTGAATTGATATACTCTATAAAATCATTTAGTTTATCCCTAGTGTCATTCCACAGAATAAAGGTGTTGCCCAGGAATCTAGTATATAGCGACCAATTATTTATGCACTGGGAATTAAAAATCCAGTTCAGTTCCCATGCCCACATTACTAATTTGCAAAAAGGGGGGCACAGACTGTATATAAAATTATTATCCAGGCTGAATGCCATAAAATTCATCAATATTAAAAAAAAAAACATCAGCTGTAAGAAAATGGTATTTCAACAGGGCCTCTGAAAACAGTTCCATAACTTCAGAAAATGGGATACAACCAAACAAGTCCACTATGTCAATACAAACAAAAAAGGTTCCTTCACTAAACAGATCTTGAGTAAAGAATCTCAAAATATCCCATGAATCTCTTAAAATATGTATGTGCAAAAATGTTTTCAGATTTCGATCAATGTATACAGCCAGTGAATAAGGCTTTGAATATTTAGCCGAAACAATAGGTTTTGTGGAAGGCTTTAACACGCTCTTAAAAGTAGAATCAGTGATAAGACCATTTAAACAAAGTTCTTCCAAATACATGTCTATTTTATGATAAGCAACACTAATTTCTTTAATTGACACTGTAATGTATTTCTGAAAATCAAGCAAAAACTCTAAGACTTTTGTTTGAATAAGCAAAAGAGTTCATGAGAACCACTCCACCCACATTGTCAGGTTTCATGATTCTAACAGAAGTATCCCTACCCAATTTAAACAAAAGGTCCCTCTCCAAAACTCAAATTGTGTCCAGAAAAATGACAGGACGATTGTGCTAAAGTATAGATGTCTAGTCTACACAGATTTTCAAACAAGTTAACCAGAGGGACACTAGGGTATAAATGTACTTCTTTTTGTGAATACTTGAGTATGAAAGCCCCTGTTGTTGCAAATAATGGATAGACTTAAATTCCTAATAAATATTTTGAGTTCCAATAAGCAATCAGAGACGTCAAATCTGGAAGAAGATACAAAGATAAAATCCTCTTCAAATAAACTGAAGTATGAATCTGTCATATCATGCTGGAGTAATTAAATATTTTAAATCCAAGTAAGAATATGGATAACTTGGGAAGAAAGCTTGGGCTAGATAGGTATTACTGAATGTGGAGAAACCAAGCAGTTAACATGAGGGCTTGAATGTCTGGGTGAGGCATGCCAGACAGGTGAGAGAGAAGACTCAAGGAGAGTCCAGAACACAAGGCAGGTACATCAAGTGAGTCCAGAGGAAGGGGAACCACATCTACTGCAGCCAGAAAGGGGCAATGAGAATGACCGTGACCTTCTACTGCACAGCATTCTGTAAAATTTTGGAATCAGCGGAGTAGAACAAAAAGGCATAGAAGAGAATGGAGGACCAAATGTGTGGTAGAGAATCTCTCAGTGACTCCCCCTCTGGAGGCATCAGGGCAAAGAACTTGCCGCATATGGAGTTGATGGGAATGGGAAAAAGACTGCAGCATGGTTGACACCACTGGCAAAAAATATGGATACCGACCAGTCGTGAGACAACAGAACTGATCTGCTCAATCTGTCTACTAGAACACTGGGCTTCCTTGTTATGTGCATTGCTATCAGAATGCAGCTGGAAAATATCTCCCAATGCCACATTCTTATAGCTTCTCGACACAGTGGGTAGTAATGTGTTCCCCCTTGTTTATTAAAGTACCAGACCATTAACATGTTGTCTATCTGGATAGAAATCATCACTACCAGAAGGACATCCTGAAAGGCCTACAATGCTAGGACGACTGCCCTCATCTCTAAGACACTAATGTGAAGTTTGATTTCGGATGGGGACTTTGTGCCTTGAACCATCCTTACCATATAATCTCCCAGTTGGGAAGCAACCATGGTCACCATGGCTATGGAAGGGTGAGGAACAAAGGGTAGGCCCTGGGGAACCTTGGGAGATTGGATCCACCACTTAATGTGGGTCCTGCAAGTTTTTGTCAAATGAATCCAAAAACTCATCAGTTAATATCTGATGGACCACTGAACTGCCAGTATCCACTGAAAAACGCTTATGTAATATCTCTCCAAGGGGACTAAAGTAATGGAAGTCGCCATTGACCTCAAAAGATGAAGAAACAATCTGGCTGGTGGCATTTGACAAGACAGGAGCTGTAGGGCCTGGTTACAAAGGGTGGACAGTCTTCTCACCAGCAGTGTTATTATCTGTGTAGCGGCATCTAAATGAGCTCCTGTAAACTCCAAAGTCTGTACTGGGGAAAAAATGTGATTTTTCTTGACTCAGTGTTATGCTCAGCAGCGAACAAAGATGGCGCACACAGTTCTTGGCTTGGTAGGATCGGTGATGAGTCAGTCATCCAAGTAAGGGAATACACAGAACCCTTACAGTCTGAGATGAGCTGTGACCATTGCCATGCCCTTGGTGAATATCTGGAGAGGAGGTGGTGTGGTTAGACCAAAGTGTAGGGCTCTGAAGTGGAAATGACGGGCTCCCAGATGGAAAAAAAAAAGAAACCTTCTCGACTGTCTGTCCATTCTGATGTGGTAGTACACATCTTGAAGGTCTATCGAGCACATACAATCATCTTTCCTCAACAGGGGGAGGAAAGACTGCAGTCCGACCATACAAAACTGTGTGCGTTTGACATACTGATTGAGATGGCTGAGGTCCCTATTCTTTTTTAGCACTAAAAAGAATCTTAAGTTCTGAATCCTTGTTGGTCTGGTGGGACCTCCTGGATGACTTGTTTGTCTAAAGAGCTTTTTTATTTCTATAGACACTGCCTTTTTGCAAGGGTGGAACACTGGGGAACTTTCTTTTGTGGTCGAGAAAGACAAATAAAAGGAATGGAACAGCCTCTGATTATGACTGTCTGCATCAAGACATCTTTGGTGATGGATGTCCAGGCTTCTGTGTGCAGAGATAAGTACCCCCCCCCCCCAGACTGCCTCTGGTGTGCAGCAGTTGGGCAACAACTCAGGAGCACTGAAAAGGCCTTTCAGAGAAGTGACCCCTAAAGCCTTGATTTCTGCAGGCCTCCTCTGCCTCGAGAGTAATATCCACCATTAGAATTCCCCCCGCTCTGCCAAGTGGAGGTCCCTCTCTAGAAGCATCTGGGAAGAAACCTTGAGACTTCCAGGACCACAGATTCTTGCCCTATTTCTTGATAGTACCGAAGGTCCTCTGGGGGATAGAAAACCATATTTCTACTGCAGAAAGGATTTTCTCATCCTGTTAACTTCTGGAGAGTCTATGACTTTGGGGTCTGAAAAGAGTCAAACCATCATAAGAGGCATTTGCAAACAATGTTTTAAAGGGCTCCACAAAGTCACACAAGCACATCCAAGCATGTCTCCTTATGTAATGCCTGTACCTGCTGCTCTCAAAGTGCCCTTAATTGTGCTGGATACCAAATGCATAGAGGCATTTGAAAGAAATTGAAGAGTGGTCAGTTGCCAGTCCATGATTTTCTTATCCTCTGCAGACATGGACCTAGAGAGAGAGAGATTTGGAAAAGTGCTTTGTCAAATCTATCAGAAACCTTGTAATATGGGCTGAATGCAGACTTGCTTCACAAATCTTTTCAATGCCTTAGACTCTCTGCTGGGGATGGACAGATGAGCTCTCCACTGTGAGCTCCTTTGTGGTTGCTGCTGCTACTACCAAGATGTCCACCACTGGGCTCTTTTTCCAATACTGTCTGTCTTTTGGAGTGACACAGATATTTGCCCTTTTTTTTTTTTTTTGGTATTGGTTCCATTACATCCAGTTCCTTCCATACCTGCAAAAAAATCAAGTGCACTATCTCACTGGCAGGAGTGACCACCAAAGAAGTAGCTGAGTTGGATCCAAAACCCTCAAACACAAACCTCCTTTCTTTCACAACAGTTCGAGAATCTCCCCAAATAAGTCATCCTCAAGTGGTGATCTGGGGGATCCTTCTTCTTCATCAAAATTGATGTCTTCAGAAAGGACTCCTTGGGGCTGTCAATGTGCTTCCTCTTACATGAATGTTTCCAACGAATCTCAGTGGTGTGATGCTCCAGAGATGACTGGGTGGCTTGTACATGGAACATCTCAAGGCTTACAGGAACTGTTGGACCCGATGAGCTAGATTGTGTAGGATCCATCCAGGGTTTTCAGCTGTGAGGCAGGCAGAACCGTGAGTGGAAGAGAAGTCCATTCCCCAGCAGTGAACACAGCTTTCTCCACTACCTCAAAAGCAGAAGCTGAAGGAAAACCCTGAACCATCCCGGTAGAGACAAAACCTCCACACCTGAATGGCCAAGGAAACCAGTTCGACTCTGCTCTGAGACAGATGCTGGAGTCGAGCTATCCAATACCAAAGCCCTGAGCTGAAAGGATGGCTCCAACAATTTTAGAGTTAATTCCATGCCTCCAGAACTGGTGCTGAAGCTTTGGCTCCAAGATCCCTCAATTCAGAGGTTCTCATAACTGGTGGGACCAGAGAAGTCAATGGAGTGGAAGATGACCACATCTTCAGATCCAGTGAGGACAATTCTTGAGGAAATCCTGGATCCAGAAACTCCAAAGGTGGTGGGCAGATCAGGGTAGGAGCAACCACTGTAAGGGTCAAAGGGGCAAACACTTCACGGATCCTATGGGAACCAGAGTTGGCAGAAAGCCCAGCTGAATTTAAGTACTGAGGAACTTCCTCATAATTCTATCAAAGTCAGCTTCTGTCAGGTTTCTGGAAGACCTAACAGACCTTAAGAAGAAAGATGTGGATGGGGTTCTGGATTTTATTTTACACTAGTCTCTGTTGAAGAAAAAGGGAAAAGCAGGCCAACAGAGAACAGAACAGAATGGCTGGCATATTGGTAAAGGTCTTCATTTCACAGTAACAAGGTATAGGGTTTGATTTTAATTTTGAGTTATTGGTTAGGCTTGTAACAGTCTGCAGACTGAGTGCCTCAAAAACAAACCAGCCCTGGTGAAAATCCTGGCTCTGGTAAAGGAGGGGATTTATATCATGCACACGTCTGATCTGAAGGGGAGTAGGATCAGGTGACTGGGGCTTTTTCAAGGCCGGAAACAAAGACAATCGAGATAAAAGAGTGTTTAGGGGAGCTCTTCCTTGTCCCCTTTGCCCCTGGGTTTATCACTTCTGTCCCCTCTAAACTTATCCAAGGATGTTTCACTAGACAGGGAGGCTCCAAAAAGAGAAGAAATAGATTTAGACAATTCTCCCACAGAATGAGGGAGAAGTCTCAATACCAGTTTATTTCTGCTCTCAAGAACAGCCTGGTGCCCAAAGGCCACACATATGGAGCAGTCCTCATCCACATAGGCAGCACCCAGACAATACACACACTTTTGGTGTGCATCTGAATTCAGAAGTTTGTGGCTATAAGGCACATATTTTTGAACCCTGATGGCTTGTCAGACATGATAAATCCAATCAAAAGTGAAGAGAAAGATTTCGCACAGTAGTTTTTTTTTTCTTACATTAAACTCATACAAAAATACCAACAATGATAAAATCTATTACTAAAAAAAAAAATAATAGCCAAAGCCTAACAGTAAAGGTTAGAAGGAACCAAATGCATGAGACAAATGGAAGAAAACCACTGATGAGTAATGGGAGATCTTAGAAAATTACAAGGAAAGGTATACTATCACAAAAAAAGACTATCCACGATCAAAACTATCCAAGTATCACAACAGCAAAAAGAAATAACTTAGCAGAGGCAAGTTTCAGCAAAGCAGACCACTACAGTGGCAAACAAGATCTGAGATAATCTTGGGTACAGGAGCACCTAAGCTGTGGTTCCTGAAGTCTAAAAGTGTTAGAAGTCAGATCCGAAATCCATCAATTGAGAAACGGATGGAACAGACAACAGATCCTCTGTTATTGCTTTGCCTTCATCTACCATTCCTTCCTTTTCTTAATCCTGGCCACCTCTGTCATACTTCTTTCTGCTTTAAACTTCCTTTCTAAAATTCTTCCCACCATTTTCCCTCAACCATCATCAACCTCTCCAATACTAGTTTGCTCAACATCACTCTTTCTTCAATATTTTTCACTTTTTCATTTATTATCTGTTCCTTGTTTGATCCCAGATTTCTCTCTGTATCTCCACCAACCTCCTCTCTGGCTTCTCCATCTGCCTGCACTCCAGTCAACTCATGTACTAACTTTCTGCCGTGATCTTACCTCTTAACACCACTTTCACTCCATCACACCACATGTCTTTTAGTTCTCCTCTTCCTTTCTGATCATCTTGGTTTGCTCTAGCCTCTTATCTCTCTAACATTTCTTGCTTAGATTTTTATGTCAACAGATCAATGATATTACAAATGAAAACCAAACCTCAAAATGTAATTCACCAAAGCAACTTTCAGTGAACTTTGGAGCATGGCTTTTTTTGCAAGGAGGCAATACTCCCTGTGAAGGGATACCCCCACACCCTTCAGACCTACACATTTCTACTCCTTGACTGCACAACAATGGAGTAAAGCCTGAAAGCTTCACTATCACTGAAAGTTGTTTTGCTGAATTTAATCCAGTGAATTGGCATGCAGTTTTGTGAGACTATGGAGTAGGTATGTATAAGTACAGGTACGGGAGAGGAGTCTCTCCAGAATGGGGGTGGGGGGCACTAGGACTTGCCTCTGAAAAACAAATAGTTTGGAGTTTGCTGAAAGTGACATTTGTGAATTATGTGGTTTTGGCACTCAGTGAAAACTCCCTCAGAGGATCAACATGGTTCCTCCTAAGTTTGGGCCCCTCTCTCCACCTTCAGCTTGTGAAGTAAGGTTTGGCATTTGCCTTTGATTCACAGGCCCTGCAAAGTTTTTCTCTGCACCACTACTCCCCCCATTTCTTAATATCCTGATCTATCCCCTGCATCCCTATGTTTCCTTTCCACTTTGCACCATTTCAGTCTCTTTCTTTCTGCTTACCTTAACTCATCCTGAATGTCTCTTACTCCCACCATCTTCCCTCCCTCTGTCCCCTTCAATTACTAGGCTGACTACATGTCCCTCTCTCATTTTCCCATAGTTCTCTCTTCACAATCCTACTTCTTGCTTGTGCAGTGGATTTTTCTTTTTCTACCAGTTACCAATGTTTGCATTTCCACTCACTTCCAACCAGATGTTTTCACAAGACATTGCATTTATTTTGTGAACTACCATGTTTTAGTCACTATGCCCACCCTAATTCACAAGCAATTGACCCAGTATTGATGCTTATAGCACTTACAGTTAATATGATACATTAAACATTGCAACATGTTTCCCTCTCATTTATCATTGTACATTTCTTGCCATACAATCTCTTTTATTTAAAAACTTTCTTATCTTTAACATCAGTTTGTTTGCCCCCTTAGATGCAGCCTGCCTGCACCAATCTTGATGTGACCCACAGACTAACATATTCCTTCCCCCAAAATCACAATCTCTTTGGCTGCAGTTTAATAATGTTTTAGTGTACCTACTGCAAACATAATTCCAGACAGTTAATAACATGGGATAAGTCTTTTACCTTTACTTTTCCTTAGTAGTCCAGCTCCTCCACTTCTGGATTTCTTCTTGTTTTCACCTGCTCCTCCAGTTAATAATTAAGTAGCTATGCCTTTCTACTTATTTACTTTTGTATATTTAGCCTTTGTTGACAGGGTTAATCCCACTAGACTAGTGATCTACTTTTGGGAGAGACCCAAGGTGATATTTATATAACTCGTGGAAATTTGGAGAGGGCACTGAACTTCTCCCTACTCTTTGGAGTTGCTAGACATCACTGGAGGGCTCCTACAGCTGCAAGGAAGAGGCCTAAGGATACCACTCAACTGTCCAGACTTGCACAGAATGTCCAGATTTCTTCTTAATATTTTTCTTCCGTTTCTCATAAAATGGGTGGTTTCTGGCAAATCATTGAGGATGGAAATCACTAAACAATGGCAGGATTTTGAGTTTTAAACTTCATACCCTTCAGGAAATGCAAGCTAATGCAAAAGATGTTGTTTTATCAATGTTCTAAGTCTATAAGAGGATTATTTAAAAACTGTCCCTATTTTTGGACCTATCCACCCAGATTTTTTTGCTCTAGGAGATTGAGAGTTATGGGCCTAAGGGAAGCAGCAGCATAAAGGAAGAGATAAAAGCTATGGAGAGTTTGGAGGTGGAAAGTGAGCATTTGGAGAAAAATGTGTTCGATATGGTGTTTCAAAATGTAAACAAAGATTCCTGTGTGATGAGCAGCGTTTAGCCGTTTCCTTAGAAGAAGTAGTAAGCAAGTCTGTTGAAGTGGTGCAGATAACAGGAGGGCTTGAGATGATGTTCTGTTAGAATTAATCAAGCAGGATGATCTAGGTGACAGTTCCATTGTTTCCTGGGGTGAGATGGAAGATAACTTTTTCAGAAGTGCTGAGGATGTGGAGAAGGAAACAGGTGAAGTGGCACAAGAGAATGCAGCAGTAAAATGTATGAAGCAATGGCAAAGTAAAAGAGGAAAGCAGTAAGAATGAGAAGGTTTCTGATTTTGTGGTAGCAAGTAATGGAGTAACTAAAACATATACAGCAGTGACAAAGGGCAAAAAAAGGAAACCAGCAGCAAACTAAGTAAAACTGTTTACAGCAACTGTGAGAATAAGAATAAAAAATGACACTGTAACAGTCAGATATTATGTATGGAACAATCTGGTAACTGTTCTGGGTTTTAAAGCTCAAGAAATTTGTTGATTTATACCTATTGGGACAGAGACTTTTTGTGACTTAACATCTGAAAGTGATGGGCTGATAACACTTCCGGAACTCAGGAACAAAAAGAAGGTCATTTATCTGTGGAAAATTATTTGTTTTTTGGCAGTAACTTAAATGTTAAAAAATGTTACTTTACAGTTTGGAACTGATGAACTGGAAAAATATGATGTTAAAAAATGCACACAAAGGCTGTGTGAAACTGTTGATATTACTGTGAAAGTTTGAGATAAGAGAAACTTATGGAATGGAGGGTGTAGGTTGGAAATTTTTCTGAAATGTGAAACTCGAAGGTGAAACACTTGCTAAGTGTAATTTTTTGGCTGGTCACATAGGGACATAATAAGATATGCTGGCCAGCCTAAACCATGTTGTTTTTTTTTGGTGGGGAATTTTCTCATTTAATTAATGATTATGACACTGTACAATGTAACCAGTGTAAAGAGAAAGGCCATACTGGAAGAAGGTCTGTGTCTGGATACAGGTTGTATAAAAAAGGGTCACTTCTGGGTGGAATGTCAACAGCAAACAGTAAATAAAGAAAAAGGAGGGGAGAGGGAAAAAACATACACAAGGATGGACAACAGGAGGCTGGGAGAAGGTGAACTATGTGAAGAAAAAAAAATGGAGGAGAAAAATGAGGAAAGAGAGGTCAAGATAAGGGAGTGATGCTAATCTGTTCCTGAAGATCAAGAATTATTTCCACATAAACCCAGGAAAAAAAATCAATTGGGGAAAGAGTAAAAAAATAAGAAAAAAAAATTTCCTCTAAACTTAAAAAATAAGGAAAGGCAACAATTTTATAGTAATTTCAGTAAATGTGAACAGTATTAACACTACAAGAAGGACAGGGATACTGGAATGATGTGCTAAATGTGATGTGGAAATTATTTGGTTACAGGATGTAAGATTCCTGATAAATGAAGAAAAACTGCAAACAGAAACATTTTGGGACGGAAATATAATATGGAATTTACAAAATGAATGTTGCTCTGAAATGGTTGCATTGTGTAACAAAAGTCTGAAAATAATAGATATAATATTGGTAAGGATGGGACTGTTAACTGCTATAGATTTGAGATGGAGAGAGTATGTTTATAGAATTATATGCACATATAACTAGCAAGGAAGCAGAATCTGTTCATCAAAAATTAGAATATGTGGTGGCTAACATTAAAATTATAACTGCACGGGACTTTAAGTGTGATTTTAGAGATAAATGTAAAGCGAAAGGGAAAGATGTTAAATAATACAGGAAATTATGAAATGTGGTAAATTAACCGCATGGAACAAAAGTCAGTGGACTTGTAGAAAGGGAGTACTTGGATCTGACAATGATTATTTTGTATTATCAGAAGTCTAGGGGGTAGCATATGGTAACAGAGTTGCAGCTGTTTTTTTCAGACACTTTAACAATACGAATGGAGGTAATGGAAGAAAGGAAGTATATTACAATAGGAAAGACAATAAAAAGAATAAATGAGAAATTTTGGGATGAAACTGGAGAGTGGGAAGTACTGCAGTTACATAAAGATCATATAAAATGAAGGACTTTTATAAAACCTGTATAAAAACTGGACTGAATGGTGGATTGAAATTAAAAAGGTGTTTTTTTCAATGGCAGGATGATGTAAGAAAGGAAGAGAAAGTGAAGTCTGGGAAAATGTATGGAAATGCATTAGATTATGATACGGAAGAAAAAATGCATAAAAGAAATCAAGAAACAATGAAGGCATTCCTGTTTAGGCAGTGATACCTACAAGGGAGAAGGAAGGTGGTATCGGTATATTTGTATAAAACAGTAAAAGGAGATATTAATATAATGAGAGAAATGAAAAATGTAAAAGGAGAGAGAAAAAGAACACAAGCAAATTATAAGCACTGTAGTATAGTATGTGGAAAAATGTACAAGAGCAAAAAGAAAATGAGAGAGAGAATGAGTTAAGGAAGAATTTGAAAAAAAAATTATTATAGCAAATTGGATTAGGTACTTAAAGTAAATGTTGATTCAGTATCAAGTCCAGATGGTATAAGAAAGTAATGGATTGGCAACAAGTAGTTTGTAAATGTACTGAATGAATGGTTGAAGGAAGGATTTGTTTATGCAGGGTTATGTAGTGGGATATTAAAATGTATATGGAACAAAGATGAGAAGAATGAAATAAAAAAATAAGAGACCCATCACATAAAATAATACAGATTATGCATTTTTATGACAATAATACACTGGAGTATGGAAGGAAGGATGAGTGATATTATGGAAAAAAGTGTATATGGTATCAAAGGGAAGGGATGTCAAGAAAGTACAGTTGTGTACACTTACCATAAATGTAGATGTTAGAGTGTATTCACTGTTGCAGCCTTCACATTTGGGTGATCCGTCTGCAGTTAGCCCTCAGTCAGCCTGAATACCAGAGTTTTCAGATTTCTGTGTCAGATGCTGTCTCTTCTTCCATGACATCAGTTCGTCAGGGGTATAAAACATGCAGCCAATGCCATTACATCAGTTTTTCTTGCCCCAGATGTCAGGTGTCCCCACAATAGGAAGCATTTATATGGTATGCTACACCCCCATCAAAAAGCAAATACACCAGAAAAAATAAATATACCAAACAAGAAGGAAAGGTAGAGCCAAGAAAAGTCAGGGGGCTGGACGGAGGGTAACCAGGACTGCAACAGTGAATACACTCGAACATCTACATTTATGGTAAGTGTACACAACTGTACTATGTTCTTCATGTTTCACTGTTGCAGTCATCACATTTTGGTTGATTCCCAAAGCTAAGGAAGGGAGGAGGAAGTTAGAGAGCATTAGGGACAGTTATTAAGCACTGCAAGACTGCAGTGGCAAATACAGCTCTGGATTTAGAAAAGATAGGCATGTGGGAATGCTTGGTGATGGTATGTGCAGAGCTCCAGGTGGCAGCTTCTAGGATGTCCCTGGGTAGGGACTCCTCTGAGAAAAGCCGCAGAGGTAGATGCAGCCCTGGTTGAATGTGATCTTATTCCCTGTGGGGTAGGTTTTCCATGGTGCTTGTAGCAGAAATTAATGCAATGGGCTACCATTTGGAAATGGTTTGCTTTGAAATGGCCTTCCCCTTTGCCCCTGCAGCAAAGCCAACTAGCAGCTGTTCAGATTTTCTGACAGGCTTAGTCCTGTCCAAGTAAAATCTAAGTCGTCTGTGCACACCCAGAGAGTGCAGTATTCGTTCACCTTTGTTTTGTGGATTAGGGAAAAAAGTAAGCAAATGAATGGGCTGATTTAGGGCCACACTAGACACTACCTTGGCCATAAAGGAAGGATTAGTCCTGAGGGAAACCCTGTCCGCATGGAAGATAATGAAGGGTTCTACTGCCATGAGGGCCTGTAATTCAGACACTCTTCTTGCTGAAGTGATGGCTAGAAGAAGGCTGTTTTCCAAGAAAGGAATTTCAACTCTGTTGTGGCAGCTGGCTCAAAGGGAGGGATAGTGAGCTTTTCCAATACAAAGTTAAGGTCCCAGGCTGGAGTGGGAGCTCTCCTGGGGGGGGGGGGGTCTTAAATTTTTTGCCCCTCTAAGGAATTGTTTTAGCAAGGGGTGAGAGAAGAGGTGTGGCTCAGTATTATAATGTGCTGAAATGGCAGCGGCATGAATTTTAATTGACGAGAAGGATAGGCCCTTGTGGAGCAGTTCTATTTGGTACTGTACAATATGAGGTAAGCTGGGCACCGTTGTACCCATCCCCTGAGCCAGGCTCTAGGAACAGTATCTTTTCCACATTTCAGTATAGGATTTTCTAGTATTAGGCCTCCTTGCCTCCAGAATGACATCCAACGCCTGCTTACTGAGGGATGCTAGAGGAGAGCTCAAGAAATTAGCCAGGCTGCAAGGTTCAGGGTTTGAAGCTGAGGGTGCAGAATCTGGCCCACCTGCTGGGACAGCAGGGAAGGGATCAGAGGCAGGTGCCATGGTTGCAGCAGTGTCATACTGCGCAAGAGGGGGTTACCAGTGCTGGCGTGGCCGGTCTGGTGCAATCAGTATTGTCCTTGGCTTGTCCTGTTTGATCTTTAGTAGAACCTTCGAGAGGAGAGGCAGAGGGGGAAAGGCATAAACCGAGAGGCTTTCCCAGGTAAAGGACAGGGCATCCACTTTCCAAGCTTGACTGTGGGAGTTCTTATGCAGAATTTGTTCAATTGGTAGTTTTGAGGGGAGGCAAACAGGTCTACCTCTGGAGTCCCCCATTTGTTCCTCAAGAGGTTGAATATTTTGGGTTCTAGTTTACAGTCGTGTGGGTCCATGAGATTTCTGCTTAAGTCATCTGTCAGTGAATTTAATTTGCCTGGCAGGAACTGAGCTTGTAGGTGTACTTGGTAGCTCAAGGCTATGTTCCGCAGAGCCATGGCTAGTCTGCAGAGAGGGTACGAGTGGGTTCCCCCGTGCTTGTTTATGTACCACATAATTGTGGTGTTGTCTGTCTTTACCAATAGTTGTCCTGGAAGAATACAGTCTTTGAAGGCTGTCAGAGGATTCTGTACAGCTAACATTTCTTTTTGATTGATATGCAGGTGCATATGTCTCGGGTTCCATTTGCCCTGAATGCACTGCCCTGCCATGTGAGCCCCCCATGCATAGTCTGAAGTGCCTGTTCTTAGGGTTTGGGCGGCAGGGAGTTGAGTGAAAGGGAGTCCCTTGTTGTGGTAGCAGGCCTCTGCTCACCAAAATAACTCTGTCTTCATGCAAGGAATGATAGAAATCATTGTTTCCAGGTCCTGAGAATGTTGACACCATAGGCTTTTTAGATACCATTGGAGTTTCCTCATATGCAGTCTTGCATATGGAATTAGTAGAATGCAAGAGGCCATGAACCCCAGGGCTTGCAGTATTTTCCTTGCAGATATCTGGGGTTTTGTGGTCAATAGTTTGAAGTAGGTTGTCAAATAAAACCAAACACAAAAGTTCGCTGGAGAATCAAATAAGGGCCCCAGTCCGAAGTAAGGGCAAACAGTTTATTTCACAATGCTGGCAATAAAATGGTTAGGAAACAAGTTGCATTAACGCTACCAATAGAAAATACGTTTTCGTACACCTTCCTCAGATGCAAATACCCCCTGTTAACTAAAATCAGTCCTTCTATATAAACATGTTACTATCAAGAATTTACCAATGAGATTGAACATTTTATAAAAGTTACAAATTCAAATACAAATAAAACCCTTTACATGTATATATATATATATATATTACCTTGTATAAACATTTCATAAAACATTTTGCTAAAAAACTCAATATAATACTTCATACATTAAATCACAATAAATACAAATCCTTTGAAAAGATAAAAAATATATATAAAAAACATTAAATATACACAATAATGTTAACCTTGTCTTATGCATTAAATCAAGCCTGCCATCTAGCGGGAAGTTACAATTTTGCAGCCCTTAATTTAAGAACTGGAAGAATAGATAAAGTATCATTCAAACCTGGACTTCTTGTGGCGTCCAGGATAATCTGCCAAAATAACTCTCGATATTCTAATTTGGCTTCCCACATGCCCCCTTTGATCTTCTTGGGTACAACTTCCAAGACAAAAAATGTAAAGGTGGCCTGTTCACATGTTAGTATGTGACGGAATAAAGCATTATTAACATTTTGTTTTTTTGATTTCATAAAAATGCTCGCAGATTCTCAATTTTAATTTTCTTTCCGTCTTCCCTACATAAAATGAATTACAAATCTGGCAGGTTGCAAGGTAGACAATTCCATCTGTATTACAATTGGAATAACATGTACTCATTATTTTCCTATTTCGACATTGTACATCTATAAATGAATTGTTGTGTATATGTGAACACTGGGAACAGTTCCCACATTTAAAAGTTCCAATTTGGCCTCGTCTGCCTCTATAATTCGAACCACCCCCTAACTCAGATATATTCTTAATGTTCATGTCCTTTCTATATGTAAATTTTAAAGGCTGTTTGTGCACAACATCTAAGTCAGAAAATTGCCTAAATCTATCCCATTCCCTGGTTATAACCTGTTTGATAACCCCAGAATCAACAGTATAATCCATAATATAAGCTTCATCCCAATTGGTCGGACTCGCATTGTTACTCTCAGTTACCATGGTTGTAGGTTCATCTTTTCCCAAAATGGGGGCAAATCACCCCTTTCTTCCATCTACAGCCTCCGTAGTGACATCATGAATTAAGTTGTCTGGGTAACCCCATTCTCTAAACATGTCTCATACAAAATCACACTCCGTTCTAAAGTTGTAGTCCTGTGAGGCCATCTGACTAAT
Source organism: Protopterus annectens (assembly GCF_019279795.1). Taxonomy (NCBI): domain Eukaryota; kingdom Metazoa; phylum Chordata; order Ceratodontiformes; family Protopteridae; genus Protopterus; species Protopterus annectens. Next base: position 1,709,071,562 of record NC_056728.1, read on the forward strand.
CCTTACCAACTGGTCTTTTAACAAATTTTTCTTTTGAAAAAATGGATGACCACTGGTGAAGTGAAGATAGGAATTAGAGAAAGTATTTTTCCTGTGCACCTTAGAATAAAAATCATTGTCTGTCTTGTGGAGGGAAATGTCCAGGTATATCAGTTCTTGACTATTAAAATTGTAAGTGAAATCCAAAAAATTAGTAGTACTTTTTAGATAAGACAACAATTCCAAAAATCTATCTTTACTGTCTATCCAAAATATACAAATATCATCCAAAAAAACATTTGTAAAGACCAACAACTGGCAAATTCACTGTTAAATACAAATTTTCTTTCCCACCAGGTCAAAATAATGTTAGTGTATGTTGGTGCACACTTGGCCCCCATGGCAACCCCTTTTCTCTGTCTGAAGAACTCACCTTCATAGAACATGAAATTGTTTTTAAGAACAACTTCCATTAGTAATAAACAGTTGCAAAATTCACTGTGGTTAAAGTTACCATTGTCTCTCATACACTCCTCGAGCCACAATAGCCCTATATCATGTGGAATGGAACCAAATAAGTCCACTATGTCTAAAGTCATGAAGAGAATATCCGGATGAAAAAGGTTAGATTTTACCTGCCTCAGTAAATCCTAATAATCTCTCAATACTGAGGAGCCGCTATTGGATAAATCGTTTAACTTAACATCCACATATTTGGCAAGAGGTGTGGTGATGGAACCTTCTGAGGATACAATGAGTCTTAAAGGAGGATCCAAAGGGTCCTTGTAGACCTCTGGAATCCCAAAAACGGAGGGTACCCTGGGGTTCTTGTTGGACAAAAAGTTGTATGTGTCAATGTTAATCGAACCTTCCAACAACAAATCATTAAGAAACTAATTTTGGAATTAGCAATATTTATCTCATTAATAGAAGCCCTGGAATATTTACTATTGTCATTCAACAATTCCTTCATTTTAGATTCATAAATGATAGCATCCATCAGTACACTGCCTCCCCCTTTGTCTAGTTGCATTATTCTCACAGCTTTATTGTTTTTCAAACTGTCTAAAAGACACCGCTCTTCCTTAGAAAGGTTATGAAACACACTGTCCATTCACTTCCTTCCTGATTTCTCTCAACAAGATGTTTTCTAAATTTTTGGGTTGAGGGTGAAGGGGAGGGTTAAATGTACTTTTCTTCTTTAACGGTAAAAAGAAGTGATGTACTTACCATAACGTTCCATCTGAGTAGGTAACTTCATTTGTCAGCAACCTGTGGCCAGCTTTATTCAGCTAAGATCCGAACTCCAAGCTCCTCCCTCTTACCCATAACCCCCTGCCATCCTTCTCTGTCCTCAGATCGACTTTGCTTAGCCTTATAAACTACTACAATCAGGATCAACTAAACATCCCAACCTGATGTCATCTGGTACAGAGAACACAAGGTCCTAAAAGGGACAAACTACAGGTTAGGGGGACGGAGTGGGGGGGGGGTTGGTTGCTGACAAATAAAGTTATCTACTCAGATGGAACGTTATGGTAAGTACATAACTTCTTTATCTGAAGTAGTTAACTTCATTTGTTCATCAACCTGTGGGACAGAGTCCCCAGCTACCTAAACTTGGGAGGTCCTCATGGAAGAATATTCCGGAGCACTGCAAAGCCAAAGGACGCCCTTCCTCTGAAAAATTAAATCTAGCTTGTAATGTGTAATAAAGGTATGGGATGAAGCCCAAGTGGCTGCAGAACAAATATCATTCAAGGACACCCTTGACCAAAAGGCAGCAGAAGTTGAAATCGATAGAGTAGAATAGGCGTGAACTCCGACAGGTTCTGGTCGGCCAGAACTCTTATATGCAAGAAGTATATATTGTGAAATCCATCTGGACAATGTAGCTTTTGACACAGGTTTGCCCAAAAAGGGTTTAGCAAAGGATACAAGGATTTGCTCAGATTTTCTATGACCAGCAGTCCTGTGTAAATAGAACCTCAATTGTCTGTGCACATCTAAAGAGTGTAATTTGTATTCACCTTTGTTTTGATAATTCGGGAAAAACACTGGTAAATTGATAGATTGATTAATGTTGGACTCAGAAGCGACTTTAGGTAATAGAAGGAGGGATTGGTCCTGAGGGAAACTCTATCTTTATGGAAGACCAGATATGGAGGTTTGGTGCAAAGGGCTTGAAGCTCTGAAAACCTTCTAACCGAAGTGATGGCAATGAGAAAAGCCGTCTTCCAAGATAAGTATTTAAGGTCCACCGAAGCTGCAGGTTCAAAGGGGGGGGGGGCAGTAAGAACCTGAAGAATGAGGGTTAAATCCCACGGAGGAACTGCATCCTTCACGGGAGGCCTTAATAGGAAAGTACCTTTTATGAAAGTCTTGCAGATCTTGGAAGAAGCTAATGAACCGAGATCACTTCCCACATGAAAGTGTGAAATTGCTGCTAATTGGACTTTGACGGTGGAGGAGCTGGCACCTTGATCAAATAAGTGCGACAAAAACTCTAATACAGCTGGTATCGGGGCTGTAAAGGGATCCATATGTCTATGTTCCGCTCAGATCGAAAAACGTTTCCATTTGCTCTTATAGACCTTTCTGGTAGAAGGTTCACGAGTGGCTACTAGAATAGTTTTAACAGAAGAGGAGATACCGGGAGTCCTAGCTATGATTAGAACTGGATCAACCAAGCTGTGAGCTTGAGATTGTCCAGGTTTGGAGTTGTCAACTCCAGGGGGTGAGAAATCAGATCCAAAGTGGGATCCAGAATCCATGGAGGATTGACCAAATGAGACCATAGGCAAGGGAACCACGTTTGACGAGGCCAGAATGGGGCTATGTGGATCACTCTGCTCCTCAACTGACGAGCTTTCTGCAAGAATCTTACCATGAGGGGAAGAGGTGGATAAGCATAAAGTAGACCGGATGGCCAAGCATGGACTAGAGCATCTCTGGGGTATTCCCCTGATGGGGGAAGTAGAGCAAAGTACTTGCTGCACTTTGCATTCGAAGGCGACGTGAAAAGATTGCAGCAAGGTTGACCCCAGTTGAGGAAGATCTGCTTCGCTACTCACAGGTTCAGAGACCACTCGTAAGGTGAGAGGATGGTTCGACTCAGCTTGTCTGCCAAAATGTTGGACCGGCCCGGAATGTGCATTGCTATGAGAAAGGGGTTGGTGGTGATCACCCATTCCCAAACTCTCATTGCCTCTCAACACAGCAGATAGGATCTGGTTCCCCCCTGTTTGTTGATATACCAGACTACTGACATGTTGTCTGACTGAATCGCAATTGTCCCTAAGGGAAGAAGGGCCTGGAGTGCTTGCAACGCTAAAAGCAACGCCCTCATCTCTAGGACACTGATGTGCAACAAGGTCTCTGAGTGTGTCTACGTGCCTTGGACATTTCTGCCCATGCGATGCCCCCCCCCACCCGAGGCAAGAAGTGTCCGTGGTCACCGTGGCTTGGGGTGGGGGTCATAGAAAAGGGAAGCCCTTCCCGGAGATCTGAGGATTGGATCCACCAGAGTAGGGACCTCTTGCAAGCATTGCTGAGGGGGAGGGGATAGCTGTACTTAGCAGATGTTGCAGGATGGACCATTGGACCTGTAATGTCCATTGCGGGACCCTCATATTTAGACGAGCCAATGGTGAAAGACTGATGGCAGCAGCCATGGAACCTAGTGCCCTCAGGACCAATTCCACTGGGGGGAACGGGGACTGTAAGAGAGCCATCACATAGAATGTCAAAGTTCGAAGCCTGTCCGGAGTTAGGAAGGCCCTCAACAGGTTTGCATCTAGCCTGGCCCCTATGAAATCTAAGGTCTTAGTTGGATGAAGGGAGGATTTCTTGAGACTGATAGAAATTCCCAGATGAGAGGTCAAGTGAAGGAAGTAATTCCTGGCTGAATAGAGTAGATGCCTGGTGGGGGCGGTGAGGAGCCAGTCGTCTAGGTACGGAAAGACCTGTATTCCCTGAAGCCTCAGGTGGGCCGCTACAACTGCCATCACTTTGGTGAACACCCTGGGGGGTGTGGTGAGACCAAAGGGAAGGACCCTGAACTGATAGTGACTGGTTCCCAGCCGGAAGCGGAGAAACCTCCTGGATCGTCTGTCCATCAAAATGTGGTAGTACGCATCCTTGAGGTCTATAGAGCACATCCAGTCGTTCTCCTGTAGGAGTGGGAGAATGGATTGAATGGTGACCATCCGGAATATTTTGTTGGCGACCGCTAGGTTCAGAAGGGACAGGTCGAGGATTGGTCTTAAGTCCCCCGTCTTTTTTGGCACCAAAAAGAACCTGGAGTAGAAGCCTGATCCGGACTGGTCTTGGGGGAACGGGCTGGATTGCTCTTTTTTCTAGTAGCTGCTTTATTTCTGTGGCTGCTGCCTCCCTTTCATTGGGTGGGACATCGGGGAGGTTCCGGGGTCTGAGAGGACGATTCAGAAAAAGGATAGTGTAACCGCTGGATATGATTCAAAGCACCCAGCGATCCATTGTAATTGACTCCCAAACTGCTAGGTGCCTCGAGAACTGCCCCCCGACTGCCTCCAGAGTGGAGCAGCCGGGTAACCCCTCAGGGTTGCTGTGCGGGCCGATCCGAAAAGGGTTCTCTCGACCCGAAATTCTTTGGTCCCTCTCTGCCTCTGAAGGACAAGGGGTCTGGAGCGAAACGGGACTGTTGAGATTTCCGGAACCACATCTTCTTTTGTCCTCTTTGGTTCCTGGAGAAGGACCTCTGGGGGGCCGAGAAGCGGATCCCGATGGCAGACGTCTTCCCGTCTTTCTCGCTCTGGACCAGCATGTCGCGGACGGTCTTGCCAAACAGCAAAGAGTTGCAAAGGACGCCTTGAAGGGTTCCGCAAAGTCGCAGAGGCGGAGCCAAGCATGCCGCCATAAGACAATGCCCGATCCGCTAGCTCTAGCGGCTCCTACCGTGGCATGGGAAAGGAGATGCATAGAAGTGTTCGAAATGGACTTAAGAGTGGCCATTCAGGCTGAGAATACTTTCTCATCCTCAGCCGATGAAGCCGAGTCTAGGGGAAGAAGTCCTGCCAGAATCAACTTTGATCTCCTATCCCTCAAAGCCCTGGGGTTGAAGGCTGCACAAATTGTGCAGCCCGTAGAAAGATGATCAACCCCAAGGCAGATAACACACCGAGTGTGGCCATCCGCCAGGGATAGCTTATGGCCACACTCGGTGCATTTAGAAAATAAAGTTTTAGGGGCCTCGGCCATAGTTGTAAAAGGGCCTAACCCAAACACACCTTCACACACACGGGAAGAGGGAGACTAGAGTAACTGAAAATATATAAAGTTTTAGCAAGAAAAATTAGTTAAATCAACTACAAAAGGGAACAACACTCACTCGCTAACAATTAAACTAAAAACTAGGTAAAAAACAGAGGAAATTTTCTTCAAAAACTCACGAAACCCTACGCCTGAAACTTGTTCTAGGTGCTTGAATAAGCCGCGGCAAATGAGATCTGAGGACAGAGAAGGATGGCAGGGGGTTATGGGTAAGAGGGAGGAGCTTGGATCTTAGCTGAATAAAGCTGTCGGCTCGGATCCGATACCCACAGGTTGATGAACAAATGAAGTTAACTACTTCAGATTGGTGGATCCCTATCACATGTTTCATTACCAAACCATAATGCTAAATTATTTTTCCTGAGTAAAAGTTTTAAGTCCACAATGGCCCTGGGAATGATAACTTTCCTAGTTGGAATAAATTTAAAACCTTTAGAAAATAAATTAAAATGTTCAAAATTAATATCTAAACTACTGTAATTAAAAATCTTGTAGTTGTTGAACTTGACAACATTGTCCTGTTGAATAATGTTCCCATTATTAACATTGACCATTTCCATGTTCTTCTCCTGACATTCCCTCTGTAGTTGCGATGATTGTAATATACAGGACTCTGATTCCTTATCCTGTCTGATCTCCGAAGGGGGGGTATTCTAAAGGGATATCCTGATTTGGTTAGTGGTTTACACCATTCGAATCATCCTCAAATATATTGGTCCATGTTTGACCTGTTGTTTCTAACACCCTTCTGTGTTTCTGTGCAATTAGTAAAGGACCTAGATTTAGGGTATGCTACACTCTCCTTGTATTCCCTAATGTCCCTTCTCTAATTTTACTTCCTTCCTTTTCATATTGTTCAAACAGTTTTTGTCAATCAGGGCAAATATATTATGATACAAGGCTTTTTCTGAATCAACAGTAAAAAGAAGGCCATTTAAAATGCACTGATTAATAGATTCCATTTCCCTTAACAACAGATCGTTCTCCCTCCCATTCTCTGCTATAATGGCTCTAACTATGTCCAAACCACATTTGTCAAAAATGCGTATAAGGTCAGTATAAAACTCAGAACCTTCTTTCACTCCATTGGGGTATTTACAAACCCATAGGCCTTTAGGAACAATATTCCTTTTTAAACATTCTTTTAAATACACTAAATCACAATCAATACTTTTGAATTTGTCCATAGAATAAAACATTAAATCCAAAATGACTAAGTACTGGTAATTGTGTCCGTTGTACTAGAGGACTTTTGGGAATTTAATGAATAGTTCCTCGCTAAAAAGGCATTACAATCAAAAACATTACTGAGCATAAATGTCACCTTTCCTTGTGTCCAGAATTATCACAAGTTTTAGTTCCTGAAGGCTCGTTCTCCTTGTCACTAGTGCCTTCCGAATTGGAAAGCAAAATATTAGGAAATTTCGGAAAATCATTGCTACTATGGTCTGAAATCACACCCATGTTCCGCTGGGAAAGAATGTTACTAGAAGAATCACCATTTAATTGACGAGAAGGATAGGCCCTTGTGGAGCACTTCTGTTTAGTACTGTAGAATATGAGGTAAGCTGGGCACAGTTGTGCCCATCCCCTGAGCCTGGCTCCAGGAGCAGTATCTTCTCCACTTTTCAGTACAGGATTTTCTAGTACTAGGCCTCCTCGCCTCCAGAATGACATCCAGCACCTGCTTACTGAGGGATGCTAGAGGAGAGCTCAAGGAATTAGCCAGGCTGCAAGGTTCAGAGTCTGAAGCGGAGGGTGAAGAATCTGGCCCACCTGCTGGGACAGCAGGGAAGGGGTCTGAGGCAGGTGCCATGGTTGCAGCAGTGTCATACTGCGTAAGAGGGGGTACCAGTGCTGGCGTGGCTAGTCTGGTGCAATCAGTATTGTCCTTGGCTTGTCCTGTTTGATCTTTAGTAGAACCTTCGAGAAGCGAGGCAGAAGGGGAAAGGCATAAACTGAGAGGCTTTCCCTGGTAAAGGACAGGGCATCCACTTTCCAAACTTGACTATGGGGATTTCTTGTGCAGAATTTGTTCAACTGGTAGTTTTGAGGGGAGGCAAACAGGTCTACCTCTGGAGTCCCCCATTTGTTCCTCAAGAGGTTGAATATTTTGGGTTCTAGTTTCCATTCGTGTGGGTCCATGAGATTTCTGCTTAAGTCATCTGTCAGTGAATTTAATTTGCCTGGCAGGAATTGAGCTTGTAGGTGTACTTGGTAGCTCAAGGCTGTGTTCCACAGAGCCATGGCTAGTCTGCAGAGAGGGTACGAGTGGGTTCCCCCTGCTTGTTTATGCACCACATAGCTGTGGTGTTGTCTGTCTTTACCAACAGTTGTCCTGGAAGAATACGGTCTTTGAAGGCTGTCAGAGGATTCTGTACAGCTAACATTTCTTTTTGATTGATATGCAGGTGCATCTGTCTCGGGTTCCATTTGCCCTGAATGCACTGCCCTGCCATGTGAGCATCCCATGCACAGTCTGAAGCATCTGTTGTTAGGGTTTGAGCGGCAGGGGGTTGAGTGAAAGGGAGTCCCTTGTTGTGGTAGCAGGCCTCTGCCCACCAAAGGAACTCTGTCTTCATGCAAGGAATGATAGAAATCATTGCTTCCAGGTCCTGAGAATGTTGACACCATAGGCTTTTTAGATACCATTGGAGTTTCCTCATATGCAGTCTTGCATATGGAATTAGTAGAATGCAAGAGGCCATGAACCCCAGGGCTTGCAATATTTTCCTTGCAGATAGCTGGGGTTTTGTGGCCAATAGTTTGAAGAAGGTTGTCAAATAAACTTGCTTCTCCGGAGTGAGGAATGCCATCTGGAAAGTTGTGTTCACGCTTGCTCCCAGGAATACAATCTGTTGGCAGGGTACTAGGTGAAATTTCTTTTCATTGATGGTGTACCCCAGTGAGGTTAGAAGTTTCTTTACGAATGCCAGGTGTTTTAATATCAAGTCCTGGCTTTCTGCCTGAATCAGACAATCGTCCAAGTATGGGTAAATCTGAATATTTCTCTTCCTGCAAAATGCAATGGCTGGAGCTAGACACTTTGTGAATACCCTGGGCACAGTAGATAAGCCAAAAGGAAGTGCAGAGAACTGATGCATGGAGCCTGCCCTGAAGCGTAGGTATTTCCTGCAAGATTCCCTTATTGGGATGTGCAGGTAAGCTTCCTTTAAGTCTAGGGTTGCCAGCCAGGCATCCTTGGATAACACAGAAGCTGTTGAAGAGTTAGCATTTTGAATTTTGGAACTACCAGAAAGGTGGTGAGAATAGAGAGGTCCAGGATAGGACGCCAGGAGCGGTCTTTTCTGGGTACCAGAAAAAGTCTTGAATAAAAACCTGATACTGAGAAGAGAGAGAACCTGATGTAGGGCTTCTGCCCACTGATTTGGGGGTAGGTCTGGCCAACCATTTGGGGTTGGTAGTGTGTGGAAGTGGAATCGGTATCCTTGGGAGACTATGTTCAAAACCCTTTTGCCCTGGGTAATGAGTTCCCAGATTTTGCATGCAGGACAAGCTTACCTCCTAAGTGAGCAGGTAGTTGAGCAGGGCTTGGAAGGGTTAAGGTTAAGTCATTGTGCCATTTTTCCGTAGGGGGACGGCTTACTACTCCCTGTTTTGGAAGTGGGAGTCCCCCACTGCTTAGGTCTGTGCATAGCCTGAGACTGTAGTCTGGGTGGTCTGCTGTTCCTGGGTTTGGACTGAGAAGGCCTGGAAGGGACTGGAAAGGACCAGTTCTTTGAAGGCCAATGCCTACTGAATCTGGGAGGCTGTACTTGTAGGAAATCTTTAACAGTTTGCATACATTTAGCTTTTTCCTCCATCCTTTTGAGGACTTCTGCTTTGTTGCCAAAAAGGCGGTCTTGGTTTAAGGGAGAAACCAGTAATTTAGCTTTAACATGATCTGGCAAGTTTTGTTCCTTAAGCCAAGCATGCCTTCTAAGTACAGACCCAGTGGCAGCAGCCCTGCAAGACACTTCTAAAGCATCAAAACCACATTGCAAAGTATGTTTACCAACTTGTTCTGCAGAATGCATTAAATCTTGCAATTCTTTGTGTTCAGCACAGTCAGGAATCAACATAATTTTCTGTTTAAGTAGTCCAATAATATGCTTCTGATACTTTAACATATGAAACTGGCAATTTAAAGCCCTAACAGCCAAAGTAGCAGAAGTGTATACCTTCTTACCCCCATCTGTCTAAGGCTCTAGAATCTTTATCAGAAGGGGTAGAATTTTTGGCAGCAGTAGCCTTAATGCCTTTTGGTCCTTGGGAAATGGTCTCTGGATCAACAGAAGGATTCATGAAGAGGAACTTGTGAGAGTTAGATACTCTGTAGTACCTGTCAGGTTTTCTGGGAGCTGGAGGTAAAGTGTCTGGGGTAAGGCTAGTTTCCAAGAAAGCATCATCAACAATGTCCAGAACAGGAGGGATAGCTAAAGACCTGTGTTGAGGCAGGAGTAAGAATTCCCTAAGTCTCTTTTTGGACTCAGAGTAATCCTGGCTTTCCCAGCGGAAATGTTCCTTAAGAGTATGCAAGGTTTCACCGAAAGAAAGATCTTCTGGAGGGGAAGCAGAGGGAATGGAATCCTCTACATCAGAATCCTCATAAGTAGATAAGGGCAAATCCTGGTAATCAGAAGGAGCAGAAATATCAGATTCCTGAACAGAAGAATCAGAAAGAAAATCAGTTCTAGGTCTCTTAGAGGGGGAAGGCTGGGTTCCCCTAATTGATGTAATAAGGTCTTCAGCCATTCTAAGCATTTGTTTTTGAGGCATATGGACCTGAGCCTGCAGTTTGGTCACCGGTTTTCTAGGCGTAGTGCGAGTTTTTGGCCTGGATGAAAGCGATGGCGTTGGTTTAATATGAATGTCTGTAGGCCTGAATACACCCTCAGAAGCCGGTGCCTGCACAGCGGCTCTGGACCCATCCAAGGTAGAGACATCTGCAGGTTCCATAGTTGAAGAAGCATCTCACTGCATACCGGACTCCGAATGGGAATCTGTAGAGGCCTGCAAATCTGAAGTAGCGGGTATCAGGGTCTGCGAAAGTGCCTCACTGAGTACCGGCGACTGGTGACTAGCTTAACGGAAGAGTCGTCGGTAGTTTTGGGCATATGCGGTCTGACTCTGTCTTTATCCTTACATTTTTTCAGAAGATCGGTAGTCGGATGGCTTAACAAAGCCATTTCAGAGTACACAGATTGAGTACAAAAGTAATTAGCTGCAAAAACAGCCCAATGACGAATAGTTCGGGCGTTGAACAAGGCACAAAACCGATAGCGAGGTACGTTGTGGTCTGGGCCTAAACAGGGAATGCAGTACGAATGAAAATCTCTATGAGGTGTTTGCTTTTCACAGTGAAAGTTATGGTAGGTGATATTAGCAAGGCATTTGATACAGTATAGCATGATGCCTTGTGGGATGTTATGGAGCAGTATGGAATAGGTGATAGAATTATAAGAGCGTGTGCATGTCAGCATATCAAAATAACAGTGTGAGAGTGTTAGTGAATAGACATGAAGTGTGATATAAGACAAGGATGTCCAGTGAGTGGAATATTGTCTGCATTGATAATGAATGCAATAGTGAGTGAAGCAGCTTATAAAATGAAATATGCTAAATATGTAATGCAAAAGGAGGTGATGATTCTAGTAGTTCTGACAAATACAGATGATAGTTGTTGCTAAAAGCAAAATATGGATGAGGGAAATTTTGGTTTGTCTGAATGGGGGTTTAAAGGAGATGGGGATGACCTTGAATACAGATAAAAAGTAAGGGTTTGGGTGATGTGGTAAAAACTGGGGGGGTGTATTTAGCAATGAACTGTTTTTGTTAGGAATAAAATTTGGGAAAATTATGTAGTTATGATGCAATGGGAGAGTTTGATAAAAGAAATTAAAGAAATATGTCACGTTTGTGGAGGAGAAAGATTAGCATTCATAAAAAAGGCTTACCTTACGAATTATGTTTTAATGGGAAAATAGCATACATGTCAAATGTTTAAATAATCTCAGAAAAAATATGAAAGGGAAATTATGCAATTTTTTTTTGTTTGTTTGCTTCACATGTGGTAGAAGATTAAACCCAGTGAAAAGAGGTTTGTTGTATATGAGTAAAGATGAAGGGGGGTGGGATTACTAAATTCAGTTATTCTGTTTCTTTAAACTTGTACGGAGTATTAAAGTGGGTAAAGGTACAGAGTATTAAAGTGGGTAAAGGAAGAGACAATAAATTAATAGTGAGAATGTTTAACTACAAGTACAAAAAGTTCTGGGAGATGATGAGAAAAAAAAAAAAAAGAGAAAAAAATGACAGGTTGGCCGTATCTGTTTAAAGCTTTGCAAAAATACAATTTTTCCCCAAACTTTATAGGATTAACTAAAAAAACTATATGTTAACTCCATAGCCTATGTAGAGACTGGATCTTATCTATCTAGCCCATTCAAAATATTAAGAGGTACTAAACAGGGGTGCCCCCCTCTCCCCATTACTCTTTGCCCTGGCTATTGAGCCTCTTGCAAATTATGCTAGAAATAATGGCAGAATTAAAGGATATAAAGTTCAGAGAAATTATCCCCCAACTAAGATACAACTGTTTGCTGATGATCTATTAATAACTTCTAATGGTATTGAAAATTCAGTAGACCACCTATTACATAATCTAGACTTCTTTGCAAACATCTCTGGTCTAAAATTCAATCACAACATAACTCAGGCGCTTCTAGTTAATACAAATGTTACTATGAAACTTAGATCAAAAAGAAACAGACTGGAATGGGATGCATATTAAATATCTAGGTATCATTATTGAATCTAATTATAAAAAATCGCTCACATCTAATTATGAACAACTTATAAACTCAATTACTAGTCTGACAGACAGTTGGAACACTCTTCTTCACATTTGAAGACAGACTAATTAAAATGATACTGTTACCTAAAATCTTATTCATTGGCCAAGCTCTAATAATTCCCCCACCTGTCAAAATTAAACAGAAAATTAATAACTTATTACTCAACTTTCTTTGGTATCCCAAAAAAACAAGAATCTCTTCTCTGGCACACCACAAGCTGGGATGAAGGAGGTACAAGGTTTCCAAATATTGATTTTTATTTAAACTCCGCATTTATTAACACAGTGTTGCTTTGGAATAATACTTCTTATACATCATACTGGAAATCAATATATGAAATCTTACTTCTTAATAGCAAAAGGACATTGCTTGAACCATATACTCAAATACATACAAACATCTTTATATTGATTTTAAAAATATACATTCAAAGTGAAAGTTCAAAACTTGTTCTCACACCTCTTATAAACCAAATATTGCTGTTGTTTAAAAAGCGTATGTTTTCTAATCAATTAGAATGTATTAATAATTATGTTTCCTATTGCTTACACAAATGAATGTTTGATATCTTTTGATACTCAGAAAATGTTAGAAGTTAAGAAGGGTGACCTATTATATCAGAATCAGTTTCTCTCAGCTATTAAAATAAGTTCTGCAGACTATTTGATCAGCAGACACAGTTTGCAAAATTGCAATGGCTGGACATCCAAAGATGCAATGATTTTATATATACTAAGCTCGTAGCCTGATTAGAGGTATACAATAAGAGCAAAGTACAGTTTTGTACCTACCATAAATGTAGATGTTCGAGTGCTCATACAGCTGCAGTCATAACAGATGGGTTATCCTGCCGTCAGGCGGGTCCTCGGTCGGCCGAATTCCAAAGTCTAGGTCCGGCGTCAGTTGTCGTCGCTTCTTCCCTGACGTCAGTGTGGCAGGGGTATAAAAGAGCCAGCCGACGCCATCTTCTTCAGTTTTTCTTGCCCCAGATGTCAGGTGCCCCCAGAAGGAAGGCAAAACATAAACTTATGTAATCATGCAATATAGAATAATCAAAAAACAGTAGTTGCAAGCAAATACACCATAAAAGAATACCCCAAATAGGTTGTATGAGAAGGTGTTTGTCATAAGAGGGGATGGAGGGGGGGGAACCTGGACTGCAGCTGTATGAGCACTCGAACATCTACATTTATGGCAGATACACAACTGTACTATGTTCATCGTGCATACAGCTGCAGTCATAACAGATGGGAAGAATCCCAAAGCTAAGTAGGGGTGGCAGGCACTAAGTGGAACTAGGAGGAGCAAGGATGCCCTGCAAGACAGCTGTGGCAAATCCCGCTCTAGAGTAAAGTGGAAGGTGATAGTGTTTGGAGAAAGTGTGCACTGAACTCCAAGTGGCTGCTTCCAAAATGTCCTTGGTAGGAACCCCCCTGTGGAAAGCTGCAGAGGTAGCTGTGGCCCTTGTGGAGTGGGATCTGATGCTTGAAGGCACAGCTTTTCCATGAAATGAGTAACCAAAGCGTATGCAGTGGGCTATCCATTTTGAGATTGTCTGTTTGAAGATGGCCTTTCCATGAGCACCTGTAGCATAGGACAAAAAGAGTTGCTCGGATTTCCTGAATGGCTTTGTCCTGTCCAAATAATAACGAATGTCTGTGAATGTCCAAGGAATGCAGTAGTCTTTCCCCTTTGTTTTGTGGGTTAGGGTAAAAGGTAGGTAAGTGGATAGTCTGATTCAAGGCTACACTGGATACTACCTTTGGCATAAAGGTAGGGTTGGTTCGTAAGGAAACTCTATCCTGATGGAAAATGATGAAAGGTTGCACAGCCATGAGGGCCTGTAGTTCCGAAACTCTGCGTGCTGAGGTGATAGCCAGAAGGAAGGCTGTTTTCCATGACAAGTATTGTAGTTCTGTTGAAGCAGCTGGCTCAAATGGAGGAAGGGTCAGCTTTTCCAATATGAAGTTGAGGTCCCAAGCAGGGACTGGTGGTTTCCTTGGGGGTTTTATATTCTTTGCCCCTCTGAGGAACTGTCTTAAGAGAGGATGAGAGAATAAAGGAGGATCTGTGTTGTATTGTGCAGAAATGGCTGAAGCGTGGATTTTGATGGAGGAGAAGGAAAGTCCACTGATTAACATCTCAGGTAGGTATTGTAAAATTTGAGGTAAATTTATTACCCAAGGATTCTGGCCCTTTTTCTGATTCCAGACACAAAATCGTTTCCATTTGGCGGAGTAGGCTTTTCTAGTAGAAGGTCTTCTGGCCTCCAAGATGACATCCTGCACCTCCTTGGAGAGGAGGGTCTGTTGGGAAATCAAGGGATTCTCCATGCAGCTAGATTTAGGGTTTTGAGCTGGCTGTGAAAAGTTTTGAAGTTGTGCTGGGACAACAGAAGAGGCACTAGAGGTAGGATCCATGGTGGGGAATGTGTCAGGCTCTTCAGGAGCGGATACCAGTGTTGTCTTGGCCAATCTGGAGCAATAAGAATCATTTTCAGCCTCTCTGCTCTGGCTTTTAATAGAACTTTGGGCAGCAGAGGAAGAGGCGGAAAGGCATAGACTGTCAACGTTGCCCAATTGAAAGAAAGTGCGTCCACTTTCCAGGCCTGTGGATGATGGGTCCTTGAACAAATTTTTTTTCAATTGGTAATTTCTATGGGTAGCAAAGATATCTATGTCTGGCTCTCCCCATGCCTGAGTTATCTTTGCGAAAACTTGAGGATGCAACTTCCATTCGTGTGGATCTGTCATATTTCTGCTTAGGTTGTCTGCCAGTGTGTTTTCCTTCCCTGGCAGGAATTGTGCCTGAAGTTGGATTTGCAATTCCAGAGCTGTGTTCCATAGGGTCATGGCTAGTCTGGACAGGGGGTATGAATGAGTTCCCCCTGTTTGTTTATGTACCACATCACTGTGGTGTTGTCTGTCCTTATCAATAGCTGGTCTGGATGCAGTAGGTCTTTGAAGGCCATAAAAGCATTTTGCACTGCTAGCATTCCCTTTTGGTTGATGTGTAGGTGCTTCTCTTTTTGGGACCATTTTCCCTGAATGCACTGATCTGTCATGTGTGCCCCCCAGGCATAGTCCGAGGCGTCTGTTGTGATGATTTGAGTTGCTTGAGGTACGCAGAAAGGGAGACCTATGTTTCTTTGGCATGCTTGAGCCCACCACAGAAATTCCTTTTGAAGACATGGAATGAGTGGTGTAATCGTTTCCAAACTGTGGCTGTGTTGAGACCATACGTTTTTTAGGTACCATTGAAGTTTTCTCATATGCAGCTTTGCACATGGGATCAGAAGGATGCAAGATGCCATGAATCCCAGAGCCTGCAGGACTTTCCTTGCAGTCAGCCTGGTGAAGGTTGCCATTTTGCTGAAGCATTGAGATAGTTGCCCTTGTTTGTCTGGCATGAGGGTAGGCCATCTGGGTGGTTGTATTCAAGCTGGCACCCAGGAAAATTATTTTTTGAGAGGGTATTAGTTTTGATTTCTTTTTGTTGACTGTGTATCCCAGAAAGTTCAACAGTTTTATTACAAACGCCAGGTGTTTCAGAAGTATGTCCTTACTGTCCGCTTGGATCAGGCAGTCGTCCAGATATGGGTATATTTGTATTCCTTGAAGTCTGCAGAAGGCAATTACTGATGCCAGGCATTTCAGAAACACTCTGGGCAGTAGATACGCCAAAGGGCAATGCAGAGAATTGATAATGGGTTGAACCTGCAAGAAATCTGAGGTATCTTCTGCAATCTTGTCTGATAGGGACATGCAGGTATGCCTCCTTGAGGTCCAATGTTACCAGCCAAGACTCCTTGCCCAGCATGGGAAGAAGCTGTAATGTGAGCATCTTGAATTTTGGTACCTGTAAATATGTGTTTAGGATGGATAGGTCTAAAATAGGTCTCCAATCTTTGTCTTTCCTTGGTACCAGGAATAGTCTGGAATAAAACCCTTGACCTTGTTCTTTTGCAGGTACCTCTTGAATAGCTTTCATGTCCATGAGAGCTGAAATTTGTTTTTGTGCCTCTGCCCTTTGATTTTGTGGCAGGTTTGGCATGCCTCTCATTTTTGGAAGGGTGTGAAAGTGGAATCTGTAGCCTCTGTCTATAATGACCAGAATCCATTTGTCTTTTGTGACAATATGCCAATTTTTTGAGAATAATGCCAGTTTTCCGCCCAAAGGTGCTGCCATTAAAGCTTTGCTTGGCAGGTAAAGGGGGAAGTCATTGTGTCTGCTTTCTGAATGACTGTGATCTATCTTCTCCACCTCTTGGGGTTGGTGCTTGCCATTGTCTGGCTCTGAATGATCCTTGAGGTTGCCCTCTACCCCTCGGGCGTCTGTATCTGCCTCTTTAAGGTCTGTCCATGGCTGGAAAGGACCAATTTTTTGAAGGCCAGTTTCTGCTGAAACGTGGAGGTTGTACCTGCAGGAAATCTTTCACTGTTTGCATTGATCTCGCTTTTTCCTCCATTTTCTTTAGTAACTCCTCAGCTTTAACACCAAACAATACATCTTTTTGAAGAGGTGCATCTAGTAATTTAGCTTTGACATGATCTGGTAAGACTTGCTCTTTGAGCCAAGCATGTCTACGTATGACAGACCCTGTAACAGCAGCTCTACATGAGGCCTCTAAAGCATCAAAACCACACTGCAGGGTATGTTTACCCACTTGCTCTGCACCATGCAACAAATCCTGCAACTCTTTTAAATCTGGTTGTTCAGGTTGTGTCATTTTGCTTTTCAACTGAGATAACAAAAGCTGTTGATACTTTAACATATGAAACTGACAGTTTAATGCCCTCATGGTTAAAGTGGCCGAGGTATACACCTTTTTCCCCCACCTTTCTAAAGCTCTGGAATCTCTCTCTGAAGGTAATGGGTTTTAGCAGTAGAGGCCTTAATTCCCTTGGGACCCTGTGAAATAGTTTCTGGGTCAGCAGTATGGCTTTTGTATAGGAACTGGTGTGAATCAGGAACCCGGTAATACCTGTCTGGTTTAACAGGAGCTGGAGGTAAAGAATCTGGGTTGAGGCTGGCTTCTGTGTACACATCATCTAATATATCTAAAACAGGAGGGATAGCCAGGGGCCTATGCTGGGGGAGCAAGAGAAAATCCCTGAGCCTTTTCTTGGAATCTGAATAATCTTGGCCTTCCCAGTGAAAGTGTTCCCTCAAAGTATGCAGGGTTTCCCCAAAAGAGTAGTCCTCAGGGGGGGAGACAGAGGGAATGGACTCCTCTGCATCAGAGTCTTCAAAAGGAGAATAGGTATAGTCCTGGTCCTCAGAATGTTCAGAGGTAATAGAGGCTTGATCTGAGGAAGGGTAGTCTTCCTCTAATCTGGGCCTTTTGTCCGAGGGGGGTTGAGAACCCCTGATAAGAGTAATCAAATCCTCAGCCATTTTGAGCATCTGTTTTTTAGGCATGGGGCCTTGAGAGGGGTCAGAGGTCCCTGTTTTTAGTTTTCATGGCTGCTTTAGATTTTGTGAAAGCTTTAATAGAGAAGGAGGAAGGCCTGAAGACACCTTGAGAAATGGCAGGCCTGTCTAAACTCTGAGTTTCCCCGCCAAGAGTGGCGTCAGTATCTGTAGTTGGAATGCGGACCGAGGAGCCTGCGACCTCGGGTACTGAAGACACCAGTAATGAAGTGTCATCGGTACTCAGGGGCTGCGTAGGTGCCTCGCTGAGAACCGGAGAACCGGTAGTCGGCCTTAGCGTGGTGTCAGTAGAAGTCGTGGACCTCGTATGTCGGTCCTTTTCTTTGCGTCTTTTACTCAAAACTGGAGTCGGAGTATCCGACGACATAATATAATTAAATTTTTTACCAAAAAAGTGAAGGGCGAACTCCGCCCGACGCTTAATAGTGCGTTTGCTGAATCTAGCACAAAAACGGCAGGCCGAGACGTCGTGGTCTGGGCCTAAGCAAGGAATACAGAAAGAGTGGAAATCCTTATGCGGTATTTGCTTCCCACATGAAATGCAATTATTAACTTTGTCTGACATTGGTCTGAGGCAAGAAAAGTTTCCCCAACGGGGTACTTAGCTTTCAAGAAGACTTCGGTTGAAATATTTTCGTAAATCTCAGGAGCTGGCCGACCGGCATTTGCGAACTACTTCTGCTTCGGGCACCGCGTGGCAAGAAAGACTGAAGAAGATGGCGTCGACTGGCTCTTTTATACCCCTGCCGCACTGACGTCAGGGAAGAAGTGACGACAACTGACGCCGGACCTAGACTTTGGAATTCGGCCGACCGAGGACCCGCCTGACGGCAGGATAACCCATCTGTTATGACTGCAGCTGTATGCACAATGAACATCTTAAAAATCTTGGATTTTATCTCAACAATTATTAACAGCTCATCGAAGATCACTTCATACACATCTGCTATTTATAAAATTCTCAAAAATTATTTTACCAAAACAGATGTTTCTTTTGGAATTATTCAAGTGAAGTTAATGGATAAGGTTTCTCAGAAAAAGATGAAAAACTTTGTTTACAGTCGGTGAAGGAATCCACATCTTCCCTGTTCTGGCGTGTATACACATGGAAATTTTTAAAAGGATGTTCTTTCACCCCACACAGACTAGCAATAATGTACACGAAAGATTAAATGAAATGCTGGAGATGTGGACACCCTGATGCTGACTTGAATACATATGGTTGTTAATTGCAAAATAATTTCCTCATTGTGGTTGTAAAGGTCTATGGAATGACAGCTGTACAATTTCTGACTCCATTAACCTTTTCAATATTCCTGTTCCTAAAGTCATTCCTAAAAACCAAACACTTTTACTATGGTCCATCCTCTCTACAGCAAGGAAAATTGTTACTAAAAACTGGAAATCCCAATCTAGCCCTGTCTTTAAAGCTGAGTTCATTCATTTTGTGAAATACATTTGTAAGAATGAGATTGCCAATATAAAAGCAAGGACTAATAACACAACTCATCATTTAATTGCTTGGACAAAACTGTCTAATCTGTTAGAGAAATATTGAGTGTTCTATGTATATTGCTGTTTTAGTTGTTATGGGCATTGTATGTAGTTTCTTTTGTCTTGTTACTATACTTTTAAAGTTATTGTGTTCTAAAATGAATAAAAACATTTTGGAAAAAAAGAAAAATGATAAACAAGAAAACAAATGGAAATGTTTACATAAGTGCCTGTAAATATGTACATTTTGTAAATAATGTTTTTTCAATCTATGTTAAATAAAGGACACCTAACTCCTTTCAACAACTGCCACAGGATTTTTGCATCCACCTGAGCTACCACCACCTCAAGCAGATGGGACCCTGGCTTAAAGTCTCATATGGTTTACCTCCATACCTCAGCAATTTGAAAATTAATCCAATCATCTGGAGTGGGAATATAACGCACAGCCAAATGATCTTCCAGAACCCAAAGGTTGTGGGTTCTATTCCCACTCTAGGGGACTAGATTCATTTTCATATTCTTATTATCATGCTCTTTTTTTGGATTAAACTCTAGAACTCCTCAGCACACCAACAATCCTTAGCATAGTCCTATGAATCATTAGAGATTGCTTCCTCCAGTCCACTTTCTCCTTGACATTGCAATTTCTGCTATGGCTTCTCTCCCTACTTATATCTCTGCATCCTTCTGTCACTGATTATCAGCAAGCTCCTGGAGTTCTAGGTCCAATTTTCTTTTCCATTTCATTACTGACTTCTTCTTAATACAATCTTTCTTAATTCTTGTATTCTTAATACAATCTGCTCATCTCAAAATTTCCATTTGCTGTCTCTTCTGCATACAGCTTTTTCTTTCTAGCTTGTTTACTGCCCTATCTTGTAGACCTGTGGCTTTAACCTCCTTGGTAACCCAGTCATCTCTGTGCAATCAGGACCTGAATGGCCCTCACTCTGACATTTCTAGTTTACTGACTACATTTTAGCCAGGAGTTATGAAACTGGACTAGTAGGTCTACAGTGGATATAAAAAAGTGTACACACCTCTGTTAAAATGCCATTTTTTGTGATATAAAAATGAGATCACAATAAATAATTTCAAAACGTTTCCCACCTTTAATGTGACCAATAAAACTGCCTTCCAGTTTGTAGCCTGCTACAGACCACCCTCCCAAACTCAGGAACCCCACTCGGCTTTCCTGAAGACACTGGAGAATATGAAGGTCTCTCCAAACACCATTATATTGGGTGACTAACCCTGGCTGCATTTTACATGAGCTTCAAGAAGAACTGAACCCTCACTTAAAATCACTGTTCAGTCTCAGCCTTACAACAGGATATGTACCCAAAGAATGGCGTACAGCAACAGTGGTCCCACTCCATAAAGGTGGTGCCACAACGGACCCTGGAAACTATCGCCTATAAGCCTAACTAGCCTGGTCTGCAAAGCTATGGAGCGTATCATCATGGAACTCATAAACAAAGACATTGGGAACCTCCAAACACTGGATCCTACCTAATTCGGCTTTGTTAAGGGCAGATCTTGCCTCTTGAACCTGGTCAATTTCTTTGAAACAGTCACCAAGGCCATAGACGAAGGGAAGGTAGTCCACACAGCCTACCTTGACCTTGCAAAAGCCTTCGACACAATACCTCACTCGGGCATCATAAATAAGCTCACCAGCTTAAATATCAACCCCTATGTCACAAGATGGGTTGCAAACTGGCTTAGGGATAGAACCCACATGGTCAGAATTGCAGGTGCCATGTCAGACTCTAAACCAGTTACAAGTGGTGTCCCACAA
Organism: Protopterus annectens; assembly: GCF_019279795.1. Classification (NCBI taxonomy): domain Eukaryota; kingdom Metazoa; phylum Chordata; order Ceratodontiformes; family Protopteridae; genus Protopterus; species Protopterus annectens. Next base: position 1,709,092,439 of record NC_056728.1, read on the forward strand.
GGCTCAGTCCTGGGACCTCTTGTTCGGTATATATTTCTCTGAGGTACAGGCTAACACAGGAGACTATGGCTGACAAAGTTTGCAGACTGCAAACTGGGGGCCATAATCGACTCACCGGCTGACACAAGCATCCTCCAAAAAGGTCTCACAGAGACGGATAACTGGTACCAGAGCCATGGCCTAAAGCTAAATGCCAAAAAGTGCATAGTCATCCCCTTTGGGAAAACAGTGCCCACAAATTACCACATAGGTGGTAATCCATTAAGTACAGAAGAAGTAATTAGGGATTTGAGGACCCAAGTAGATTGTAATCTCTCCTTTGACAATCACATTGCCAAAGTGGTTAGAAAGACATTCTATATAGCCCACCTTATCACGAAGGGGTTCACATCTAGATCAAGAGAGGTCATTGTGCCCCTCTACTCATCACTCATCAGGCCCATAATTGAATACAATGCCCCATTTGGGATGTACCTTACCTGACACCTGCTACAACTAGAAAGACCCGAAAAGTATCTCAACAAGAGGATCAAGGGACTCAAACAGATGCCCTACGCAGTTAGGCTAAAGAAACTCCAGCGCTACTCAGTTGCTTATTGCCTGCTCAGAGGCGATCTGTGCCTGACGTATAAAGCCATGTCCAACCCAGAATTAATGGACGTGCTCCACCTCAAGAAATCCAAATCCATCAGAACTATACGCTCCAGTGACTTAAATCTCAGCACAGAAATAAATAGAACATGCTGGAGGGACAGATTCATATCCCAGAGGCTCCCCTCACTCTGGAACAAAATCCTAATCCATGTCAGACAGAGCCCCTCAATGACCCTCTTCAAGAAGAATCTTGACGTTTGGATGGGAGATCGTAAATTTACCCCTGGGATCTCTTCTGTGTCACTGCTAGACAGAGGCATGGTAAACTAACCTTAAATGGGCTATCTTCTGTGACATACTATACAGAGGCACAGTCAACTAATCTAAGAAGGGTGGAGAAAGCCAAACACACACTGGCTAGGCTTGTAAATGCCCTAGGGCATATAGCCTAGTATCAACCTATGAACCTAATAACCTGTGCAATTCAATTGAAAAACAAACAAATCTGTTAGGGGAAAAATATAAAAAATAAAAAAAGTACAATGCACTGGTTGCATAAGTATGCACACCCTTAAATTAATACTTTGTTGTGTGTGCACACCCTTAAACTAATACTTTGTTGAAGCACTTTTTGATTTAATTACAGCATTCAGTCTTCTTGGGTACACACCTGCCATCAATTAAAGAGACTCTGATTAACCCCAAATAAAGTACAGCTGTCCTAGTAGGATTTTCCTGACATTTACTCAGTTACGCACTACAGCAAAAGCCATGGTTCACAGAAAGCTTACAAAACATCAAAGGGATCTCATTGTTGAAAGGTATGGGTACAAAAGGATTTTCCACAGCACTGAATATACCATGCAACACAGTGAAGACATTCATCAAAAAGTGGAGAAAATATTAGTTTAAGGGTGTGCACACTTATGCAACCTGCTTATTCTGTTTTTTGTTTTTTATATATTTCCCCTAACAGATTTGTTTATTTTTCAATTGAATTGTACAGGTTATAGGTCACATTAAAGGTGGGAAAAGTTTTGAAATGATTTATTGTGGTCTCATTTTTTTACATCACAAAAACCTGGCATTTTAACAGGGGTGTGTACACTTTTTATATCCACTGCATATGCACACCTTTGTTCTTTTTGCATTTTAGAAAATAATTTCCAGATATTCATATTGGTGCTCAGCCTGGATCTCTGACCTTTCTAGAGCACCCTTAAGACAGCAGGGTAAGAGATTCATGCACCTACACCTGTTGCTCTTTGTCCTCCAGCACACTTAATGAAAGCCTTGTTTCACATATACAGCTGCATCACAAGATTCTTCCACTACTTTAAATAGCATGCTCTTGTGTAGTATTAATTTAACTGTCTCACCTGAGGCATGACATCTTCTGGCATTGCAGAAATGTAAATATACAAAGCACATGTTTTGGTGGCCCTGCAACAGCCAGCTTTCTGATAATGCTCTAGTTATAGCAGTTTCCCATTACTGAAAGTGGATTTTTCCCCGAAGAAACATAACATAAAGAAGCCTTGTTTCTGTCACTGTTTCATTTATCCTGATGATTTACATGGTCTGCTGTACTGAGCTTTCCTATAAGTTGCCCATTTTTCCACTTCTTATGTGTGAACCATCTTCTACAACCCCACTGTTTTCAGTTTCTCTTCCCACAGCTCTGTTTTCAGGGTGGCTTTCTCATCTTCCAGCTTACCAATCTGCTCCTCTAGGGTACAAAACACTTTCCACTGCTAATCTCCTGTTGATTTAACCCTCCCCATGTGTTCCCTAACATCGGACAACTTCTGAATTAAAATACATAACTATTCCTTGTGTAGGGAAATTTTGAACATTAAGAGAACACCAAGTATATACTGCTGCAATGTCAAAGGTACAAAGCATGACAAATTAGTTGAGGTAAAAAACACACCTTTATCAAACACAAAGCTTTCAGGTACAAGACCCTTTCTCAATGATAGACACAGGTACATTAAAATCAAACATTAAATACACGCCCAACATATCACATGACCCGCAGCCAAGGTCATGTGACTAATGCATTGAAGTAATTACATTACTTATAATTTTAAAACATAAACAAGTAAAATAAGATAAAATTCATACACACATATACATTTTTGCTTACTTTTGTGTATTTATATTTACATACACACATATGTACACAAATGCATTACCTATATTACTTTAACTTAGTGTGTTGTATTTTTATTAGAACAGGTTTTAAGGAAACATCAAAATTTAATCCAGGGGATGTATTAGCTGCTAGCCTCACTATCCACTCATATTCTTTATTATCTAAATGATTGCATAAGTCCCCTCCCCTAATAGAGCTGACAACACATTCTATTACTCTAAACTTGAAACTGTGTGTAGAGCCACAATTTAAAATATGCTTGGATAGAGCATTAGACTCCACTCCCCTCCTTATACTTGATTTAAGCTCTATGATGCGCTCCTTAAGTTTTCTAGTCGTCTTACCGACATAGAAACAAGCGCATACATCACACGTTGCCAGATAGACAATGTTACTTGTCATACAAGTTGCATGACACCGAACATTGCCAGCTGGTTCTGCATACTCTCAGTGTCTCCCATTTTCAAGGTGGTTTTGTTTTCTAGAAAATTCACATGAAGCTCCCAACTTCGCCTGCTATTTCTTGTGAGTGCCCACCTTCTCCAAAACAGAAAGTTTTTTTCACTGACACATTTTTACAATACGTTAGCTGAAGTGTGTGCTGATGGCAGAGTATAACAACATCTAGAAAGTCTAATCCATACATCTTGGAAAGTCTTAAATGGGGGAAGTTTTAACAATCTTGCTTTAGAAAAAGAAATTTCAGATATGGGACAGAATTTTCACCAATGATGTAAAGTCTCATTAAATTTAAGATGCTGTTGGAGACCGAGCTTGAACATAGAGAAGGTGTGACCTCCTGAGCAGAAAGAATGCACTGTGGAGAAAGACCTTTACATTTTAAAAAATACTGTCATCATCACATGAATGAAGTGAAGGACTACACATCTTCTTTGATTTGAAGGAAGCCTCTGTAAGTGCTGACACAGATGACGGCAGATCTAGACTAGCATCAAACCTATGCTGCTCCACAAAATGTACCTCGAAAGGTACCACAGTTTTTGCCTCTTAAGTAGCTATGAGATCTGCAGGCAGCCTTCTGTAGTCTACTCGGTAAGTGAGAAGTCTATCCGAGACCTCTCCTGAGTTGCCATGCAGTAACCTTGGATGACTATTATGCTTCAGGTTCTCCCTCTGTCAAATCTTGTAGCGGATTATGAAGCTTAGCTCAGGACTGTGAAGTTCTTCCCCAGGGACCCATGGCTCAGGCTCCAGAACTTCAAAACAATCTCAAGGACCATTACTTTTGTTGGTATGACTGCAGGCAACTGTTTCAGTATTAAGTTTCATAGTAGAAAATACTAAATTCTAACCCTACATAAGAAGTATCAAGTTTCATAGTAGAATCTCTAAGAAGAACTGACTTATTTCCCTGAAAATGATAATCAGCAAACTGCATACACTAGCTTCTGGTGAAAAAGAGCTACAATTGATACCTTGCAAGGAATAAAGCCAGATCTATCTTCAGATTTCGTCAGCTTGTTTAAACTTTTTACATCACTCATACTTTCAAACATTGTGATCAGGCTATGGACATATCAAGCATTTGGACTAAACATCTTTAAGAGCTATTGATCTAGCAAAATCATACTTGTTGAAATACTCTGACATAGCTAAAATTTAATAAGGAAAATCACCATCAACCCCCATTTCCCACTTTCTACATGGGTCAGGGTGCTGTGTCAACTTTTGTCATCTCTCATATTGAGTGCCATTCTCCTACCTTCCTTTGATAGTGATGCCTGCCTGTCACACATCTTCTCTCACGCAGTCTACCTCTTTGCTGGATGTTCTTCTTTTCTCTTGCCTTCTTCCTGCCTCTCCCATATCTTCTTCACTAGACCATTTTCTGCTTTCCTGCACACATGTCCGAACCACCATAATCTGTTCTCTTTGAACTGCTCTGCAACTGGAGCTACTCTGGCTTTTGCTTTGATATCCTCATTTCCTGGTCTGCCCACAGTGTACATCCTATGATCCATCTCTGGCACTTCACTGCCTTTACTTCCAGCTTCCTCAACCGCTTTGGCTTCATAGCTCAGTTTTCTGTACCATATGGTACTTACTACTGGTTGCACCACTGTTTTGTACAGCTTACTTTAAATACTCCATAATACAGTAGAATAAAGCCCTGACAATGTCCTACATTCCCTAAACTTGACTAGCAGCTCAGGGAATGCAGAAGCCAGCACAGTGGAGTTTGTAATTAAATGTCTACCTCATGTAGATGTGGCTGCAACTGGTCAAGGGCAACAATGACAATTATGTTTATCTTAGATATTCACAGTGCTGGAAACTAGGGACAGCATCTGTACAAGTATACAGATACACTCACAGATGCATGGATGATGGAAAAGTTAGTCACAATAGGGATATTAGGAGCAAAAAATCTCAATCCACCACTGGTGATAGCAGCATCATTCCTGGTTCTCGACTTTTGACTAAATGGTAATTAATGGACCACGGGTCTTTTGTCCTGGTGAAGGAACAAGCCAAATGGGGTGGGGACTGGAGGAGGCGAAATGGTCACTTTTAGGGTCAGATATAAAGTTTAAAGTTGGAATGAAGTCAGAATTACCCAATGAAATGAGCAGTAGAAGTTATTCTGCATAGAAATTTCTTCGGCTAAGTGGAAAATACAAATTCTCCTCTGTTCTCACTATTTAGAGAATGTTCAACTCAGAATATAACAGGAAGCAACATACATCTCTACATAAAGCACACCTATACAACTACACAAGGCTTGGCTGTATCATGCAAAAGGGTAAGAAAAGCCAGTCCTTTTGCAATGTCAGGGCTACAGGTTCATCAAAGTATGGAGGATAAAACAAATATTACTACTTAGTGTTAAAGAGACTGTTCTTGAAAATGATCTACAGGAATCAAGAATGAAGGAACTAGAAAGGGCAATGGAGGGATATTTGGACCTGCATACCCAGATGGGTTGTCAAGCTATAAAAACCACAATAAGCAGGCATGCTCAGATGAAAATGTTATCAGAAAGGGATTATAAGTCTTGACAACGGAAGAATTAACTGGCACCTCTTCTGTTTGTATTCTGCACATGTTTGGTCAATTGCCATTAAAACAAGATCAGAAGTAATGGACACAGGCTTACAACAGTCCGAGTATGAACAACTACTCATGTCAGGAAAGTAGGCCTTTGGTAACAATTAAAGAATGAGAAGTCAGAGTCGCATTAGGACAATCAGCTACCAGTACAAACTTCCTGGCTCCAGTCATATCTCATCTCTACAGCAGGGAACCAGTGTCTAGGACTATTACCATTGCTATGGTCAACTTTTTGGATGACACAAAGTGGGAAGATGGACTAACTACACTAACTATGGCTTCACTGCAAACACAGGGCTGAAATATCACTTCCCTGCAACGCTTTTCCTGGATTAAGCGATTTTGGACTAAGAAAAGCTTGACAAGATGACAAAGTCTACCAGCATGTTACATGTTACCAAGCTTAGCAGACAATCAAGAAATGGCTGTCTGAGGTCAGGCTTCAGTTCTCCCTTCCCATCTGCTCTCTCTGCCTCCTGTTGAATGTCATTCAGTTGTTGACTCTCACTCCCCATTTTCCTTAGCAAGGCCCTTTTCTCTAATCTTCACCTCATTCTTTTTCAGGTGGGTGTCATGCTGTCAAGAAGGTCCTAAATTTTAACAGCAGCCAGCAATGAAAATCGACAAGAAAGTTTTACATTTCCAGCAATTAAGTGTGCAAGGGCCCACAGCAGTACAAAGTTGGCAGATATCCTGCTTTGACTCTGATTATTACAGACATATCTGCATAGTTTAGGAGCCTTTATATTTCTTTAGGACCACATCTGAACAGAGTGAACATTTAGAAGAGCTAGGTACTGACGAAGTGAGCACACCCACTTGCTCTGGCATGGGCCACTGACATGGATCTTGGGGAATATCATTCATCATTCCTGAAAACTTCCAGTATCAGGCAAACTGCTTTGGGCAGAGTGCCCCATGCAGGGCTCAGAAGCCATTCCGTGTAACATACACAAGCTTTCCACATAGGCGGGTATTAAAATATTAATACAGAAAACTACCATTACTTCTCAGGTTTCTTTTACAAGAAGATATTCTTCCAAATATCAGTCACCTTATTACCTGCAGATTCACATCACATCCATGACTGCACAGCGCCCGGACAAGCTCGGTGAACCCCTTGTTTACAGCAATGTAGAGAGGTGTGCACATCGAATTATTGGTTAGATTGCCATTTGCTCCTCTAGCAAGAAGCAGCTTAGTCGCTTCCACTTGATTCCTGCAAAATTAGAATACAAAAAAATAATCAGAAACTTACTAAATTAAAACAAGGAACTCTCAAGATAAAGCTGCAGTGCAAAAACATAATACTGATCTGTCAGTACCTTTAGAAATGGCTGGACCTCCAGAGAAAGATGTAGATTTGTTTATATTTATTTATTTATCAGTAACAATATTAACTAGGCAGGCTCAGAGGGCTCACAAGAGTTATGTTCAGCAAACAGCTAGAAACATCAAGGCAAGTATACTATATCTGACTGAAGTCTGACAAGGCACAATAACGTACAGAGACGCATCAAGTCAGAAAAGTGTGCAGCAGGGGCACTCCTACAGATGATCAAAACACATTCAGTGAAAGATGATTTATTAAAACGTATTTTACAGAGCTGTGTTCAGTCAAACAATTTAGGAAAAGTGTGCAACATGCAATCTACCCATGCAGGGGGGAAACCTTTCTCTCCCAGTTAAATATGAACTACCATGAGCTTAAAGTACATCAGAATAAGTTAGAATTGCCAGACAAAGTAAGCTCCATAGTTGTAAGTGGGACTATTGGGACAAAAAAATAAAAACAAGCTATGATAAGCAGGAGAGTAATAGTTGTAAATGGGGAAAATTGGGACAAAAAAAAAACAGGACTGGGTGAGCAGGAGAGTTTTGTAAATGGAAAAATTGGGACAAAAAAACAAGATAGGATAAGTAGGAGAGTAGGACAGCAGCACTGGGAGTAGTTAACTGGGCTTTGTAGGTGCAGGTGAGTTAGTCTTGCTAAGACCATTTGTGAACCTAGACATATGAAAAACAGCATATGGTCATGTAACAAATACATACATATTGTCCCACTAACTCCGTATCAAAAATCTTAGGAAAAACTGTGTTCATCAGCAGCTCCTTGACTGCCTTTTAAATTACAGCCTAACTTCTAAATCTTTTGTATTCTCTGCTAATGCTCTAAAACAATTTAACAGTTATCTCTCAAACTAACCAGCTCCATGGCATAGAGGGATAATGCCCTTACTACAGCACAGGTGATCAGAGTTCAAACAGAGAATCAAGTGTCTATAAAAGCTGGTAGGGAGTTCTCATCCTCGAAGAAGAGAAGTGGTTGTAGCTTCCCAATTTGGGTGACACCTAGTGGTAGCACTAGGTATTATACTGGTGGAGTTTGGGCTTACTGAGCATACAATGCCAAGTGCAACTGCACATTAAACAGGGGGATTCAGATGTGGAGGCACACTATGGCTTAGAAGCATCAAATAGTGGACCTCTGAAAGCAAATGAAGGGGAGTGATACTTCTTAGAAGGGGTTAAGCCTTCTACAGGACCAGAAAGCTGGCCCACTCCCTACCACCTAATGGTAACATGAATTATCAAGCAAGAATAAATAAGTCATATGGGTCTCACCTAGTCTGGGAATATCCATCTCCAACCTCTGTGGAATAACTGGGCCAAACGGGTGCATGAAGAGAAGCCACTACGTAGATGGAAATATCTTTCAACCAGAGAACAGATAGAATGCCTACATCTCTTAATATCTACCACTAATTACAGGAGTTGTCCAAAACACTTATACGGAAAACACTGCTCTTCAAATTGTAAGTTACTGATATGTTTCACAATGTTGGCCTTGACAAACTGATACAATATACAGATGATTCAACAGGGGCCTGCACCTAAATATATCAAAACCAAGTCTATGGTATTATCCCCGCAAATATTTCCAGTTTACTTTATAATATTTATGTTAAACAATGTTATATTAGCTGGTATCATACACAATGATGCTTACTTCAACTCAACACCCAGAGAAAAGTCTGACTCAGCAAAGCTTGTTGTAAATACCAATAACCAGCTTAATTCAAATTTTTCACTAGCAAAATTTACATAATTGTCATTTTTGGCAGATGAACCAATGTCCACTAATGATACAGCTTACCTCATTCCTTTTCAAACATTCATCTAATCTAAAAAAAAAACTTTTAGTTATGTACTTACCATAACTTTGGATGTATGGGATCCATCTCGCCTACATTCATGACAGATGGGTTCGGAGCCGATCCATCGGCTCCGACTCGGCAACTTATATACTAGCACAAAGTCTCTCATTGGCTGGGCTATACCCTATCCCAGGATGCACTACACCTGCTTCCCCAGATCTTGTTTGTTCGCTTTCATACTCCCATGTAAACACAGAGACACTATAAGTCACTATAACCAACTAAAGTTCTTCAAGAAAGAACGCCAAGAAAAAAGTGACTACAGCTCCTCTAAATCCAAATGGCAGGGGGAAGGAGGGTGGGTACTTATGAATGAGATGGATCCCATACATCCAAAGTTATGGTAAGTACATAACTAAAAGATGTAATGGGATCCTATCTCGCCTACATTCATGACAGATGGGACAGCGTCCCTAGCACCTACATCCCGGGTGGCTCATTGGAACACACTCCTGAGAACCGTGGAACCAAAGGAAGCTCTGCCTCGAGAAACCACATCCAATTTGTAATGAGAAATAAAGGAGAAGTCCAGGTTGCAGCACAAATATCATCAATGGATAACTTGGGTGAAAAGCTACGAAGTAGCCATTGCCCTGGTAGAATGAGCCTTGACTGGAAAGGGAAGGTCTTTATTGGCCTGTGAATACACAAAAGTGATACAATCTTTAATCCATTTTGATATGGAGGCTTTTGATACTGGTTGACCCAATTTGTTCGCTGCAAAGGAAACGAACAATTGATTTGATTTCAGCGTTTGAGCGGTTCTATTCAAATAAAGCGTAACTGTCTATACGTCCAATTGATGCAATGTATATTCTGCGTTACTAGAGAATTCTGGGAAAAACACAGGGAGTTCTATGGTTTGTTGCAAACAGAAAGAAGAGGCCACCTTTGGAATAAATGCAGGGTTCAATTTCAATGAAACTCTATGTTTGTGAAAAATCAAATAGGGAGGATCAGAACAAAGAGCTTGAAGTTCTGAAACTCGCCTAGCAGATGTTATGGCTACTAAAAGGCCGTTTTCCAAGACAGAAATTTTAAATCAGTAGTAGCTGGTTCGAAAGGACGGGCAGTTAGGGCAGCAAGAACCATATTCAAATCCCAAGGAGGAACAGGATGAGATAAAGGAGGCCTAAGGAGCCAAGCCCCTTTAAACAAAGTTTGTGAGACATCAATGAAGGTTCAAATGAAGCATGAAAATTAGAGATTGCGCTAGCTGAACCTTAATGGTAGAAACTGAAGAGCCCGACTGAAACAGGAAGGCCAGAAAATTCAGAACCTCCGATACTGGAGCAGTGAGAGGGTCTATACCCGTTGAGCCAGAAGGCAAACCTTTTCCATTTACTGGAATAAAGTTTGATGGTGGAAGGTTTATGAGAAGAAGACAGAATGTGGACCACATCCGTCGAGAGAGCATTGTCTCGGACTAAGGATGGAAGTGGAGTAACCATGCTGCCAACTTCAGGGACCTGAGAGACGGATGAAGCCGTCCTGACTGATGAGTCAACAGGTCTGGCACCGGCTCCAGAAACCATGGACCTTCTATCGCATGCCTCTGTAGGAAAGGGAACCAAACTTGACGAGGCCAGTGCAGGGCAATCAGAATCATCTCGCTCTCCATGTAAAAGGCCTTCTGTATCACCCTCGGTAGGAAGCGTGAGTCAGGCGTCCCTGGGAATCTGTCCCTTGGATGGGAACAGTGTGAAGAACTCTCTGCATTTAGCATTGTGGGGGCTGGCAAACAGGTCGCAGCAAGGAAGACCCCATCTGTCGAAGATTTTCGCAGCTATACTCTGATTGAGGGACCACTCATGGGGCAAGAGAATGGTCCTGCTTAATCTGTCCGCAATCACATTGGACTTCCCGGTATGTGCGTTGCCATTAGAAAGCGGTTGGTAGCAGTGCCAAAGTCTCATGGCTTCTCTGCATAGTGGGTAAGACCTGGTCCTTGCTTGTTTATGTACCATACTACCGACATGTTGTCGGATAGGATCTAATTGGGCCCTGCGTGATGGAGAGCTTGGGTACCAATAGTACCGCTCTCATCTCCAGGACATTGATATGCAAATGTGTTTCCTGGATCTGCCATGTGCCTTGGACCGACCTGTCCAGGTAATGACCCCCACCCTACCTGGGAGGCGTCCGTGGTCACAGTGGCAAGGGACGTTGAGGAACAAAGGATCGCCCTGGTCGAGATTTGACTGTAGGAGCCACCAATGCAGATCTCGGCGGCAACTTTCCGTAATTATAATTAAGTGGTTCAAGGGCAGTTCCTGATAAGACCATTGAACCGACAGTAGCCATTGTAGAATTAGCATGTGAAGTCTGGCCAAGGGAACTAGGGTATAGTCGACGCCATCGAGCCCAACAGTTGTAGGATCCGATGGGCGGGGCTCTTTGTAAGTGAAGGCAGGATTTGACTTGATCTTGTAAGATCTGAATTCTTGCTGCCGGTAAAAGGCGCATTCTTTCTGTGTCTAAGTCTGCGCCTATGAAAGTAATACGCTGAGAAGGCTGTAGTACAGATTTTTGCAAATTGAATGTGATCCCCAAAAAACGGCCCAAGGTGAACGTGGCTCTGAGCGCTTGGAGAAGTAGATGCTCGGAGGCAGCTGTAAGGAGCCAGTCGTCTAGATAAGGAAACACCTGGAATCCCTGACTTCTCAGGTGAGCAGTTACCACTGCCAGACACTTGGTGAACACCCTGGGGGCTGTGGTGAGACCAAAGGGCAGTGCTCAGAATTGGAAATGACTGGCCACAGGAGGCGTAAATGTCTCCTGGACTCTTGAGCTATGGGAATATGATAGTAAGCGTCCTGGAGATCTACTGAGCACATCCATGCATCTTTTTCCAGCAAAGGAAGAATAGATTGAAGAGTGACCATTGAATTTGGACTTCTTCGATTCAATGCATTGAGGTCCAAAATGGGCCTGAAGTCCCCTGTCTTTTGGCACCAAAAATAATTTTGAGTAAGTTCCTGATCCGATCTGGTCGGTGGGGACAGGCTGGATGGCTCTTTTCTAGCAGCTTTGAAATTTCTAATGCTGCCTGATCCCGCTGACTGGGTGGCACGTCCGGGATTTCCCTTAAAGAAAGGGGGTTTGCTGAAAGGGATGACATATCCTCCGGTAATAATGCGAAGCACCCACTGATCGCTTGTAATGGATTCCCAAGCTTGTGGATGCGCCCCGACTGGCTCCGGAGTTGCACAGTCGGGCAACCACGCTGGTTGTATGAAGAACCACGAAAGGAATCGCGGTCTCCAGAGTTACGGGGCCTCTGCCACCTCTGGGGTGGCGTCTTCTGCCTCTGGAGGAATCACTGGGTGGAGTAGAGAAAGACTTTGGGATTTTTAAACCACATTTTCCCTCCTCTCCCAGCCTTGGGATAAGGCCTGGAAGGAAACGGCAGTCAAAGTCTTGCCCTCCTGCTCGCACCGAGTTAGCGTGTCCTTCACCTTGGGTCCAAACAAAGATGACCCATCAAAGGCGTCGGCGAAGGAAGACTTGAAGGCCTCGCGTAACCAGGCTTGTCTCCGAGATGAGCCTCATGGACGAGTTAACAATGGAACAAAGAGTAGTCATCTGTGCGCCAACAGTCGAGGCCAACGCTTCAGGTAGATTACCAACAAGGAGTCATTTAGCTCTTTGAGAAGATCCCTTTGGAGCCTTGTAAAATGACATAAATAATTCAACGACCGTAAGGAAAAGGCCGCTGAGGCCTATCCATACTCCTGGAATCCTTATTAGGAGGATGAATGCCTCTGCCACGTCCTGCTGTGTGGCAGAAGCCACCACCAAAGCATCTACCGTACACCTGAGAAATTCTTTCTGTGGGGAGCTGACAAGAATTTATTGGGCCTCGCAGGCACGGTTCCACAGAATCAGGGTGTTCCCACACCCAATCAAATCAAGGAGTTCATGAGACACCCAGGAGGCGGAGGGCTGAGCCCCAAAGGCCTTGAGGAAGACTGACTCCTCAGTTGCAGGGGTTTTGGCTTGCCAGTCACCTCTCTGTCTCAGAATCTCCAAGATATCTGAGAAGGAGATATCATCCGAAGATGATTTGGGGACCCTTCAGCGTCATCGAGGTCAGTATCCGATGTAATAGACTCATCTTGGGAGTCTACGTGTTTCCTCTTACACAATTTCTTCAGTGGTTTGGACGGACCACGATTGGGGTATCCTCAGGCCCTGGGGAACAGAGGCACCAGTCTCCAAATCTAGGGACGGTGAGGTAGAGTCTAGTTGAACCGGCAGGGCATGGCCCTCATGGCCTCAAAGGCCGGACCTCCAGAATCCAAGGAAGTCACTGGTCTAGAGGCCATGATGGCACTGGGAATTCCAGCAGCCGATGCTCGAGAGGAAGACTAGGCACAAGCACCTAGTCCCAAAGTATTCCCGGGGCCCGGCTGTAGAGAAACCCTGAACCAGAGGACAGGGTAGGAAGCATGGTCGGAGCGAAGGCCTGATAGGGGTCTCTGCTCCGACCGTATGGCTCCACGTTGCTCCACCACCAGCGGCTCCAACAACTCAGAGCGGGTTGGGCGAGGAATCAAAGTGTCGGGGGGGGGGATCGGCTCAGAAGCAAACTGTGCTGGAGCCGAGACCATTTTAACAAATACTGGAGACTAGAAGAGCCTCTGTAAAACCCTATCCAGGTCCGAATCTGATAGCCCCGAGGATTTACAGGACGTAGACATTCGAGAAGACTTTCCTCTAGTACTGTCGGCGCCAACTCGTGGACCATGAGGGAGAAGAGTCTGAGCTGCACATTTCCACCGGCTCAGAAGCCATTGGAGCCGGTGGAGGTGATTCACCTTCAAGACAATGGAGTAGAGTAAGAGAGAGGCAGACTCCAACACCGGGCCCGAAGTCAGTGGAGCCGAGGAAGAAGAGGTCAACTTTTTTCTTTGGAAGCAACAGGAGGATTCAAAGCTTCCTCAAAAGAGGGTTTAATAAGCCCTTTCAAAATAAGCTTGTTCTTACGCTCTTGAAGAACTCTAGCAGAAAAGGCATGACATACGCTGCAAGTCTCTTGTAAATGTTTCGCCCCAAACAATAAACACAAATTGAATGGCTGTCTGTTATGGACATTTTATAACTGCACGAGTGCATTTTTAAACCCTGACTTCTGTTCTTTAGACATAGTACAGGTACTAAGAAATAGAATTCACCACAAAATTAAGCACTATAAAGACAAATAGCGCCAACTGAAAAGCGAGGCTCACTGGCAAGCACTTAGAAATTTACCTCACAAACAACTGACAAAAATACCAAGGCCAAAGCCGGGCTTGGCCGGAAAGCACAAAGAACCACTAGGAATTAAATTAAAAGAAAAATAAAGCCTTTTAACTAAAAATACACAAGGATAGGGCAAGGGCCCTCTAACTAAAACGGGCCTTGCCCGACAAAAAAAAAGAACAAGTACTAGACGACACTCAGCACTCAAACTCTCACAAATAGAATAAAGAAGCTGTTAAAACAGCTGTTTGGTTAATATCTGACACAAAAACCCCAGGTCAAAGACCAATAAAGGTAAAGATAAACACTTAGCTCCAGCCAAGTCGAGACCACGTCCAGCTTGTAAAGCGGCAAACGAGATCTGGGGAAGCAGGTGTAGTGCATCCTGGGATAGGGTATAGCCCAGCCAATGAGAGACTTTGTGCTATTATATAAGTTGCCGAGTCGGAGCCGATGGATCGGCTCCGAACCCATCTGTCATGAATGTAGGCGAGATAGGATCCCATTACATCTTATGCTTTCTAATCCAAAAAGTGTTGATTCACAACTCACAGAAAGAATAACTTTTTTAAAGTTTTTCTCTTAAAAAAAGAGAACAAAGTTATGCCCTTGCAAGCCATTGTAAGCCTAGCCAATTATCCCTTGTGAGACTCAAACCCTGCACCTTGAGTTTGTAAGGCAGACATCTTAACTATTCGGCCACCCTCCCAACTCCAATATTCTGTCACTAAGCATGGTGACTCATTTTAGTGTTTCGAACAGCTTAACAGAGAATTCCACCAAAAATAAGATTCACACCTGACAGTTTTGAAATTAAGTTCCTACTTAATTAAATATTATTTTTATTTATGCTTTTGATGACTGGGATATCTGCATAAACACTGGATATGGTAACATAATTGTTTTTATCAAATATGACATTTTTGAAAGATGACATAAGTACACATACAATGACAGAAAACAAACCATAACATTTCAATTGCTGTTGTTCCCATGCAGTACACATATGTTTTAACAATTTCCATTCACCCCAACATTACATAAATTGATCCAAGTACTGCCTTTCCTTAAGCATCACTTCTCATGAAAATTGTTCTGCATGTATTCTGACAAATTCCATTTATTTATTTCTATGTAAACTGCTCCTTCCATTTTCTATAAATCCCGCCTCCATTTTTTAACCCTTTTGCAGCACTTAGTACTTTAACTATAGTTGGTTTAGATTTTGATTTCCATTTTCTAGTTTCTAGTAACTCCTTTTTTGGCAGACAACAGCATTAAACTTAGAAGGGCTTTACTATACTTAGGCAATTCAGATCCTGTGTCCCATCTCAAAAGAATCATTTCCTTAGTTACAACATGTGCTCCCCCAACATTTCTAACAGAGTAATCTTCAAGAAATTTGTAAAGTCTGCCAGCTTGTTACACTCCCAGAAAAGGTATTACCAATTCTTTCACTCTTCCCCATCACACCTCCAGCATTTGCTATCTGCCTGGGGGAAAAATCTCCCTGCTTGGGGTATAAAACTACCTACTCAAGCACTTCTAGGCAACAATTCTAAACCTTCTGACTTTGGTGCACACGGGAGCCATACAGATGTCCTTCCATTATTCCTTTTTAAACAGTCTTTTCAGTCTTTATTCCACTATTTGTATGTCTTATTAATTATCCAACTTTTTATAGCGGCTTCTGTTCTAGACTCAAAAAAACAAACTCTACCAGATCTGGTCTTTCATTTAATACTCCTCTATCTCCTTCTCTTTGCCAAACATTCTGACATCAATCCTTAGTAAGGCAGGAAGTGTCAAGCATGTAGTTCAAATTTTGTTTGGCCTCATCTCACTCAATAACATTTCCCTCTCTAACTGCTCCATATACATTGGTTCCGTTGGCAAATTTCTCCAGTAAATTCCAGATCACTCATGTCTATTTCATATACTCCCACTTGTAATCATCACCAGTGTCAGAATCTACTTTCTGTATTCCTGTGTTTGCTTAGTTCTTAGAATACTTTCTTCGACTTCATGAATACAATATTCTGTATGATTGTTACTCTCTTAAACGACCTGCATTCAAAATCCAAATATTTCATTCTCTCTCTCTCTCTCTCGGACTTCCCCATTTCATCAATATCCCTTGCCGCTTTCAAGACAGACAAACATATATTGACAGATTAACATTTTACATTTACACACACACACACACACACACACACACACACACACACACACACACACACACACACACACACACACACACACAAACACACAAATTACATGTGCTTTCTTTCTTTTTAACAATTGTCATTCTCTCCAGCATTACATAAATTCCTCAATTCCCACATTCCTTTACACCTCATTCATACTCCAGATCATTACTCTGCCTGTAATGTTCCCACAAATTCCATTTATTTCTATGTAATTTGCTCTTTCCCTTTTATGAAGATCCTACCTCTAGTTCTTTTTGTCTTTTAAAATATTCTGTATTTCAATTACAAATAAAGCTTTCATATAATATGTCTCACTCTACAAAAATAATATTTATACTTTAAATCCATTTAACAACATATGATCTCGAATACCTTTAAAATCTCAAAAATACCATTTCACTTCCCTTTTACTCTATCTAGTACACCACGAATAATGTGTAACCAAGCCACGCACACACACACACACACACACACACACACACACACAGTTTATATATATTAAAAATACAACCATTACAACTACTGTGTTTCTCTAACCTAATTATATGATATACAGTGGCTATAGAAAGTGTATACACCCCTGTTAAAATGTCAGGTTTTTGTCTTATAAAAAAAAGTGAGACCAAAATAAATCATTTCAAAACTTTTTCAACCTTTAATGTGACCTATAACCTGTACAATTCAATTGAAAAACATATTTGTTAGGGGAAAAAAATATAAAAAAAAAATGTACAATACGCTGGTTGCACAAGTGTGCACACCATTTAATACTTTGTGTGGGCACACCCTTAAACCAATACTTTGTTGAAGCATCTTTTGATTTAATTTTAGCATTCAATCTTCTTGGATATACACCTGCCATCCATTAAAGAGACTCTGATTAACGCCAAATAAAGTTCAGCTATCCTAGCAGGATTTTCCTGACATTTACTCAGTTGCCTGCTACAGTAAAAGCCATGGTTCACAGAGAGTTACAAAGCATCAAAGGGATCTCATTGTTGAACGGTATCAGTCAGGAAAAGGGTACAAAAAAATTTCCACAGCACTGGCTATATCATAGAACACAGTGAAGACAGTCATCAAAAAGTGGAGAAAATATGGGACAGCAGTGACATTACAAAGAACTGGACATCCCTCCAAAATTGATGAAAAGACAAGATGAAAACTGGTTAGGGAGGCTGCCAAGATACCTAAAGCAACACTGAAGGAGCTGCAGGAATTTCTGGCAAGTACTGGTTGTGCATGACAACAGTCTCCTGTATTCTCCAAATGTCTGGACGATGGGGTAAGGTTGCAAGACGGAAGCCTTTTCTTACACAGAAAAACATCCAGGCCCAGCTAAAATTTGCAAAACAATACATCAAGGCTCTGAAAAGCATGTGGGAAAATGTTATGGTCTGATGAGACCAAGGTTGAACATTTTGGACACAATTCCAAAAGGTACGTTTGACGGAAAAACAACACTTCGCATCACCAAAAGAACACCATCCCCACGATGAAGCATGGTGGTGGCAGTATCATGCTTTGGGGTTGTTTTTCTTCAGCTGGAACTGCGGCTTTAGTCAAGGTGGAGGGAATTGTGAACAGTTTCAAATACAAGTCACTTTTGGCCAAAAACCTTCAGGTGTCTGCTAGAAAGCTGAAGCTGAAGAGGAATTTCACCTTTCAACATGACAATGACCCCAAGCATACATCCAAATCAACAAAAGAATGACTTCACCAGAAAAAACTGAAGTTTTGGAATGGCCCAGACCTAAATCCAATAGAAAATCAGTGGTGTGACCTGAAGAGGGCTGTGCACAAGATATGCCCTCAGAATCTGACAGATTTGGAGCTCTTTTGCAAAGAAGAGTGGGCAATTATTGCCAAGTCAAGATGTGCTATTCTGACAGACTCCTACCCAAGAAGACTATAATTAAATCAAAAGGTGCCTCAACAAAGTATTAGTTTAAGGGTGTGCACACTTATGCAACCAGCTTACTGTACGTTTTTTATTTTTTATATTTTCCCCAACAGATTTGTTTTTCTTTTAAATATTTCTGCTATTTTCATCTTCTGCCTATTGTGCCAAATGTCATTAGCTGTATTTAATCCTGCATCCTTTAATACCCCATGCATCCCCACCCTTATTCTCCTTATTACTATCATTTATTGTTTTGATATATTGTCCATTGCACTTTCACACTCCTCCTTACTATATGTGTCTTGGAACTGGCATTCCCTGGGACTCCAGTGAAAACAGCACTTCTCAACTGGATGTTCTCAGTTAACACATATAGCTAAATAAATAAATAATGCACTGCTTAATAACAAGGATGCTGACATTTATCTGATAGCCTTATTGCATCTGAGGGTCGAAACTCACACTTTGTTCCAAGTGTGAGCCAATACAACCTCAAGATGCTCTTTTCCCCAGGGTGTGAACTGTCATGCTTAGTAGAATTAAACTTAAAACGAAATCAAAAACATGTATGATAGGGTGAAGTGGGGGAGTAACTGTACTGTTTCCTAAAACTGTGACTATTAGGATGTGTGGCAGAAGCTACATTTTGATCGTTCTCCTAAAACAGCATATTAAAATTCAGTTTCCAAGTATATAACTTAAGCTCTACTATAGAATCTACAATGTCAACACATCTAGTAGGCACAAACTTAAAACCTTTACGGAATAAAGCAAAATGTTCTTTGGTAATGGGAATGTTAGTGAAATTATAAATGCAGAAACCTTTGAATGAAAAAATAATGCCATAATTTCCTGTAGTTATCTTCTCCCCCCCCACCCCCATTTCTAAAACACTTCTATGGGGAAATGGTGTGTTTGTTGGAAACACTGTTCTGAGTCTGTCCCCTGCTTTGATCGACTTGCTAGTTTCTCTGACTGTCTTGGTACATGAAAATCCTGGGGCTCAACAGAAGATAGATCTACCACTTCTGTATCTCTGTAATACCTCCCACTAAACCCTGGTCTCGGGGGGGGGGGGGGTACAGATGGTTTCTGCTTTAATATCAAACATCAGCCTTTTTACTGTTCACCTACGTCAAACACATGGTATGGGATAAGCCTGTTCTTATATTGCTTTAAATTCCTTTCAAGTTTACATTTTTCTTAAGAAAAATAGTGTTGCATCTCTCATCCACTTTCATTATTATTTTCTCATAAAAATTCTTATACTCTAGAAACAATAAATCATTGACAATTTGCTGATGGAGATTTTCCATATCCATTCCCAATGTCCCTTGCAAAGCCTCATTATGACTAATAATTTTCTGAACAAGCTCCAAACCACATCTATCAAAAAAAGAGATAAAATCATCCAAAATTTCATCATTGTAATTTACACCAAATGGGAACTTCTATAACCTCAAGCCCTGAGGTACAATGTTCAACTTGCAACATTCTCTCAAGTAATTGTTCTCAATTTGTATGTTTTTCAGCTTAGCCAGTTTTTTAAAACAAAAATATCAAGTCCCTTAAAGAGGGATAGTTATTGTCATGAACAGTGTTATTTGACATAACCATTGAACTAGAAACAGACTGAAAGCAAAAAGTCTCATCAATAAGGTTTTTAAAACAAATGTTTTTTAGAAATGTCATTAGAAGAAATGTGTCTGTCTTGAATGCTTTTGAAATGTATTACAGCCTTTAGGCCGCTCTGTTAAATGCAGCCTTACATCTCTAAAGAAGGAACAGTAGCTGTAACTTCAGCAAATGTTCTTTTCTCAGCTTCATTTAAGTGTTCACTTGAATTAAAACAAAGGTTCCCTTCTACATTTCCACCATTTGGCCCCAAAACACCATTAGTAAAATCTGTAACAGCATGTTGTGCAACAAAGCCATCCTGTCAGTTAAGCACACTTCACTGTGCATTATGAGAGGAAGTAGGGTTGTGTGATGCAGCCAAAACTGGAGATGGGGTAGAAACACCTGTCTTCCTGTCAAGCCCTCTGTCCTCAGATTGTGAAAGAAGTTCAATCAGTCTAATAAATGTCCCTTTCACCACAATTATTCTCTAATCTCACCAAATGTCTCCTATAATGAGGCTGCAAAACAATCGCTCCCAACGTCTTCTAGAAATAAGATTAAGTTTCAGTAAAAATTAGCCCACTCATCCACCTAATCCATACCTCCCATAAAGAGTCACCCCGAGGAAAAACATGCCAAATCCATCACTCTGAACCCAAGCAGCAATAGAAGAGTTTCTGTGATAGATGTCCCTGTTATCAGACACACTGACTCATCACTCACAAGGAGAGGGTTACAGTGAGTTGTCTTTCAGGCACCAGATCTCTGATGTTGCAAGGGCCCTGTGAACCTTAACTCCTGACAAATATGAATACAACATGGTAATGCTGCATGTGGGAATGAACGGCTACAGACACAAAACCCTTAGAGATATGAAGACAAGCATGGCAGGGCTTTCAATGCACGTTACAAATGTAGGTAAGATGGGAGTCCTGACTGGAATCCTTCTTTTACCTCAAATGATGATAAGATACAAAGAAAAGATAATCATCTTCAATGATTGGTTAAACAGCTAATGCCATTATGGGATGGGAAGCTAATCAGCTTCAATGATTGGTTAAACAGCTAATGCCATTATGGGATGGGAAGCTTTCTTTGTTAAGGAAAACCTGTGTCTCTTATTTCAAGGCTTTTGCACACTGGCTAAAGCCTTTACTGTCCCCCAGTCCCTTTTTAATCTGAGCCAGTAGATGGATTTTCCAGCAAAACGGACATCACTCCCAAAGTTAGATCGTGAGGCACTCTTGCATTTGGAAAACATCCATGTCTGTGTATTTGTGAAACTTGGTTTAAATGTAAAGAGAGTACTGTTTAAATATAAAGAGATCACTGTGTCTATACCAGGGTTATGCCCTTCTCTTGCCTTCTGACCCAACAGCAATTTGTGATGGAGTCTCCATATCTGTCAAGAAACTCATTACAACCAAGCAGATCCCTAGGGATTCACAAACTGAACCCAGTGACCTACAGATCACTCTAGATAATAGCTTGTTTTACACCACCTCATTCATATCCTGATGATCATGTAAGACTCCTCATGCTTTGAAATAATCTCCCCATTAGGGAAAAAAACTCTCGCCATTTTGGGTGTATTTTGGGTGTTTTTTAACTACCCTTTAATAAACTAGGTCACCTATATCTCCAATTTAGGATATGTCCAAAAATTCCTAGACATGATAAACAAAAATTCACTCTAGTTGGCAAATAACCTTCTCGAAAAGGCAGCATTACTGACCCAATTCTTAAAAATATGGTCACCACTTTTGCACTACACCTTCTTCCCCAATGAAGTTTGACCTAAACTGGTGACCTTCTTTAAACTCATAAAAGCTCCTACAACAAAGCACACTGAATTTAATGGCTATACACATCCCAGCCTCTACCCATTCTGTGACAAAATATCAATATTCACTTATGACTGCACCACCCCCTGACTTTAATGCAGCATCAAGCTCCAAAAGGAATCCTATACCAGTTTAGAAAAATGTGTAGAGCTAGCAGCCCTTACCAGAACCAAGTACATTGGGACATTTCAAAACAAAGCACCACAGTGCTTCACCACCATAAATAAATTATACAACAAAAGAAAAACTTAATTTAGTAGATCAAAAACCCCACCGCTCAAGAATAATATCAAAAGCATTACAAAAAATAATCAGGTCCACTTATGCTGGCCTCTAAATCCAAATGTAATTATAAATCCTTACTTAGCTCTATACAAAAAAATGCATTCCTCTGAAAATATTCATGATGTCTGTCATTCTGACCAAATACACACTGCCAATATTTTTGCAAACAAATTTAGTGGCAAGTGCACCCCTGAAACTTCTAATTAAAGCTTCAAAATACCTGAATCGCTCACTCACGCAACTGTCTATAACCAACACTAAAAATACTTACCCCATGGATTTGACAATAAACCTGTTTACTTAATAGTGTAAAACATGCACATGTAGACTCACTCCTTAAGTGGTTTAACCTAGTTTTAGCAACGAGTTTTATCCCTGATGAGCGAAGCCACTGTAGTGGGGATAACCCTCCATAAGAGTGGTGTTACAACTTAATTACAGACCTATCAGCCTTACAGGCATCACCTGCAAAGCTATGGAATATACTGTAACTGATCTCAAAGTGTGATATTAAGTATTTAGCTAGAGTTGACATCCAATAGTTTGGCTTTGTAAAAAGTAAAGGCTTTTTAATTGGGTAAACTTCTTAGAAATGGTTAATGAAGCTGTAGATGATGACCATTCAGTGTATATGGAGTATGTTGACCCGGCCAAAGACTTCTATACCATTCCTCATGCTAGCATCATACAAAAGCTAAATGCTTTTATAAATGACCCACATGTAATAAGCTGGATAGCAAACTGGGTGAATGCCAGAATCCATACTGTGTGAGTTGCAGGTGCCTCATTAGCAAGTATGACATTGACTAGTGATGTCACTCAGGGCTCAATGCTGGGATCGCTCCTTTTTACATTTACTTCTCAAATCTACAAGCAGATAGCCAAGACTTCTGGCTAAGTGTAGTCTGCAGACAACTGTAAACTTGAGAGTTGTTAAATCATCAAAAGATACTTAAATCCTCCAGAAATAACTCTCCCTAGCAAACTCTTGGGGTACTAAACTAAATTCTAAAAAGTGTAGTGTCATCACTTTTCTTTAGAAGACAACTCCTCCCACATCATAAAGTAGAGATACCACACCACTACAAAATTAAAATATAGTCAGGGGGTTAGCTACTTGGGTTGATAACTCTCTCACTTTTGACCACCATGTCATAACAGTTGCCAGGAAATTCTTTTATTTAGCCCAGGTAATTGCCAAACGAATATCACTCTCTTCTAATCAGAACTGATCAGGCCATTTATCAAGTACCATGCTCCCTTTCAGATGCAACTCACTACAAATATCAAGCAGTTATAAACACCCCAAAGGTTCCTAACCAAATGGTTCTTTGTCTCACTTACAGAAGCATTAGAGACCTCATAATCCTAGACCGTTTGTTTTCTTGAAAGTCCAACATTTCCACCAATATCCAAACCAGGGACTTAAATCTTCACCAAAAGATAAATAAAACACGGTGGTGGGACATGTTTATGATTCAGCATCTCCCAAACCTCTGGAATAGACTTCTCCTGCATGTTTAACCAGTGTAATTCACTCTCATCCTTTAAACAGATTGACTGATATGGCCATCTTGGATCAAGGAGGTGTAGCCTGAGGGAGGACACTGGCAAGGATGAATAGTCATAAGATTTAGTGGCCTTCGAATATCTATGAAATCTATGAAACAGCGAAGACAAACCGTTAAAAGGCTAGCCATCAAAATAGCACAAGAGCTGCACCAGACATCCTATGGGAACAGCTTAATGGAACTTAAAAGAGATGGCACGTGACAAACATTTAAAAATCTTTAATGAATCAGTGAAGTTCATGAGGTCAGTATTTTGGGGAAAATAACTATACAAGTCACGGGGAACAACATAAAAGCAGGGAAAGGACAAATTAATGAAGTGTTTGTGACAAAACATTCTCCAGCAACAGAGTATAACCTAAGAAATTATTACAACCTGAAGTTGCAACAGAAACCAGAAGAACTCAGAAATAAATCTTAACAAAAATCATAAATTATGGATTACATTTTTAAAAAACACACATGTATGTATAGAATACAAGTTGATCTACACCTAACGACTATATTCCCTTTCATTTTTCCCTGCTATGTCATTTGTTCTGTAATAATAGGGATAATGATGTTTATATCACTTTTTTCCACCTCTGTCAAATAAAACAAAGCATTTGATTGATTTATCACTCCCACATTGAGAAATACTCTCTGATGTCAGGAACAAAGACTGTATGGCACCAGCACTGTTCTTCCTAACCAACTAATTTCCTGCAATTATATCCAACAATGTCTTTGTTAGAGCGGTTTTAATTTCTACCTGAACTATGAGACAATATGATCCAGTCACTTCAAAGTTCTTAAGCTTACCAAAAACCTCTTACAAGACCAGTAAATAGTTTAAGAGCTAGGCCAGCCTCAAGGTGTAGAAACAAAAAACAATAACTGAGAATCTTTGGTTGATCTCCACTGCGGTTTGCCAAGGTTGTATCAAACCAGTCTTGTTTTGCCTTTTTATCACCTCACCTCCAAAACCACAGTCCTGCTTACTGCTTATACTATGCTGACTGCATTTTTTACCTAAATCATTCATCAGCATCAAACAATTCCTAAAGGCATATTTGCCATGAATGATTACTGATGTGAACATAAAAATAAGTCTGTAGTTTACTAAAAAAAATTGAGAGACCTATATCACCTGAAAATAGCAACTTGCTTTTTAAACACCTCAATATAAATCTGATCTCACTCTTTACCTATATAACTTATAACAAGTAAGTCGTACAACTATTTCATATGCTCTGTAAAACTTTTCTAAAATGGCTTACAATAAACAACCATGTCACCTGCCACTTCTGCCTTTTGGCCATGCCTTTCCTCTTCAACCCCAAAAATCTAATAAAGCAAGTTAGCAGCAATATTCATTTCCATCATTCAGACTTTCCCTTACCTGATGTCCCTTATCTCTCCAAGATCTTTCAAAACTGAGCCTACCCAATTATAAAAAGATTTCATATCCTTAGGAATAACATTGTTATTACTGATAATTTCAGCTTACAGGTGAATACGTTTCTGCTCGAGTTCCATTTTTTTTTGGAAAACTTGACTTTATTTTTTTAATTCTAATTTATAATTCACATCTCAATTTCATATTACTATTTTAAGGTCTTCCCTAACACAAGTGTTCAAAATTACTACGACTGAATAAATACGTTAACATTAGTAGAGCCGTTCTCTTTGTTGACTCCCCCCCAGTCTTTAGAATTGGTCAACCCCCCCCCCCCCGTATCCCCTATGATACCATGATCTTATTCATTTCCAGGTGGCTGTACTTCAATGTATCCTTTTTTAGGATGGGTTCTTATGCTACGGGAGAGATAAGCCATACTGGCATACAAGTGAGCCACTGGAATCTAGGTAAAAGTCACTGGATGGGGAAACCATACAATCCAAAACACAGTGGCTGTGACAGCAACTTGCTTTTGCATCTTAACCCCCAACCCTTTACTTCCCCTTTAAGGTACAGCAATGTTCCTCAGAATACTCAGAACCATGCACACTACCAAGAATGATTTTCAAGCATTAGATGTCATGCCAAACAATGGCTACTAGGCATCTGTTAAAGATCAACGTCACAATGATTCATCACTTCTCCAAAGGAAACTGAAGTGACCCTCATTACTTCTTACTCTGCCCTTCCTCCCCCAGCTGTCTCTCTCGCAATAAGGCTGTCAGTCAAACTTAGATCACTGATGGGCCAGAAAGATGTCCTACCCATCAGCCAAGTGAATTTTCTGCACTATTCTCTAACAGAAATCATTACATCATTCAGGTAAAGGATGTGATGTATTTTTTTCAGTATCCATTTTAACTGTACAGAGAATACACGTTTTTGTTTTCTCACAGCTACAATGGAATCCATACAGAATCATTCCTGCATCCTGAAAAGTAAAAAGCAACAGAAGTTCAGTATAAAGGTTAATTGTGAAGTACTGAAAAAATGGAAAATACAAATATTTAACAAAAAAATGAAAATTAAAGCTGAGAACAGCTGTATCAGCATAAGGTGCACATGCAGCCAATGCCTACCCGTATGCTGCGTAATGTAGAGCAGCATCACCATCTTCACCCTTTAAATCGATTGTTGCATTTGCTTGTAGTAATGCCTGTACAACTTCCACATGGCCGAGATGGGCACTGACCTGCAAGGCAGTTTTCCCCTGATTTCTAATATCCACCTATGAGAGAGAACAAAAGCACAAATGAAAAAGACCATGCCACAGACAAACAGTATGTGCCAAGGAGAATGCAACAAACTATTATGCTGAAAAAATGCATATTAACTCACATTAAGAAAATAAAAGACTTAAAATCTGTTTTTGTGTGTGATATGAATGATACACTATAAAAATGTTCTTCAGTTTAATAAAGCAGACTTGTAACATTGGCAAGTATGAAGCAAAGAGTGAGCCAGTTCATTTGTTCTGCACCTCTTCCTCTGTGAAATCACTGCTTTCTTGTTTGTTTACAAAATCAACCCATCCACTGTTTTTTATATTTATTTTCATGGAATAGACGATCTTGTATGCAACAGTACTGTTTCATTAACAATAAATCCTTCCACAAACTTTCACACACTTATTCTAGATCTCGGTCTCCAAAGACAAGTATGTGCCATATTATTGAATAATACAACTTTGACAGCATGTTAAATCCTTTCATCAAGTAATTCCCATCCTCTAAACATGCAGAATTAAATAACAGAGGACTGATGATATCTGTGTACATCTAAGAAATGGAGAATCCATTCTCCTTTGCTTTGTAGTTTACTGGGAAAAAACAGTGGGAGATGAGTGACTTGGTCCAGTGTGACCTGTGTCACAGCTTCTGTCAGAATGAGGGGGTGGTGTGCAAGGTGACCACCATCTGTGCAGAGGACAAAGAAGGGTTCCTTACATATAAGTGCTTGCAATTCAGATGCCCTCTTGGCTGAAGTAACAAAAGACCCATGTCAGACATATGCCTAAGGAAGGGTAAGAAGGATCAGCACAACAGATTAACTAAATGCGTACAGGACTGTAATTCCACTCACAAGGAGACCCCCCTCCTGCAGATAGCGAAATACGTTTTCAGATGCAATGCTTGCTGGCAACTTTAGTCACTTTGGAAACTTTCTCCAAAAGGTCTAGTGGGAGACAATAAAGCAACCATTTCCACCACTGAAGCCAACAAGAAACTCCCTGGCTTGTAGTGGGACATGTCCCAGTTCCGCTAGGGACATCACACCGGAAAACGCAACCCTTGTGGCAACAAACAATGATTAATATATTTCTTCTTCTCCTGTTTTTCATGGACTGTTTTGTACACAAAAGTGTTGTTTTAACAGGGAATCCTTCCATGAGCTTTCACAAACTCGTTCTACTAAACAAGATAACCAAGAGTCTTCACTATGTAATACCTTAAACCTGTTATAGTGGAGGCCCATGGGATATATGCACACGACCATTTGTTTCAAGGAGAGATGAGAGTGAGCAGCTGATCCAATGCAAGCTTGCCAATTTCTTGGGAGGGAATTGCTTCAGCTCCACCACAGGAGCTGCTTCTTTAGGAATGTTTAGAAGTGTGTTCCACACAATAAGGTGCTTTGGAGAATGGGGGTGGAAACATAAGCAAGAGAAGCAAAGCTCCACACTGCAGACACACATTGTGGTTACAGAACATCATGTATCCACCCACATGCTTGTAGTAGTAGGCAGTACTAGCAAACAAGGGAAAGACAAAAGAGCAGCACAAAATCTACCAGCCTCCGAAAGGACTACGGATGTCGTCGCTGCCTGTTTTCACTCTCTCTCTCTTGTTCTCTCTCTGTGCTTGCATCTTCCAATGTAGGAAAGCAGAATGAATGAGACTACTGCCAATAAAATTAAAATGTCACAAGGCATGGGGTCAAAAATATAAAATGTGAAGATCACCCTTCCACATAGAGGAAGGAGGTATAAGAATAATGTTGTGCTGCAGCCTGCATTGCCTACTGAAGAGGCTTTGCAGGTAGGGCCAGGAGAAAATACTTGCTTGACACTTAACAAGGCTGACCTAGACAAAAAGGAGGCCAAGATGGCATCAACAAAATACTATGGTGGTGGTCTTGCTTCTTCGTTTGGAGTTTTAAATAAGATCTCGACAGACTTGTCCACAAAGAACTTCACCTCAGAATGGGACACTCAGAATGATCAGATTTAGCTCATTCTTAAAGATGGAATGCATGAGTTATATAATCTGGCATAAATGCAACCCTGAGCCTGCTCCCTATCCACAGTATCAGCACAATTGAAATTACAGAGGAAATTGTGAAACCTCACTGAAGCTTTTCCAAACATTCCTTAATCCAAAATCAAGGACATCTGCCAGCTTTTCCACAGCCTGATCTACAAAGGATGGGTATAACTGGGACATGTGAAAAAGTTCAGGGACTTGAGGCCCTTAGTGTTGGATAAAAATTTCACCCCCCTCTTCCTCACCGTGCCCCAATTTTTTTTTTTTTTGTTCCTTATCTGGTGGCAAAGTAGAAAGTCATTGTGGTCTCTGGATCAAACAGATCACTTAGGAACTTTCTATGGAATGCTCAGTCAGAATATCACTCCACCCAACTATGAAATTGCAGAGGGTATTAGCATTATTTGAAAAGCAAGAACAGCATAACACAAATGTTTCTGAGTAACAAAACCGGCACGCTTCAGGACAGATTTCACAGTAAGGACTTATTTATGTATTTATTTATTGATTGACTGGCTGGTATTTATTTCCTTGCAAAGTACGACTGAGTAGTGCCCTTTTTCAGCAGGGCCCAGGGGGAAAAATTCGACTATGCAGACATCATGGACACAATCTGCATTATTTCATCGTTTGCAGTCAGTTTCATTCATGAGCAATGGTTCCATTATTCAGACATCCTAGACATCAGACATCCTTGACATCAGTTATAAATAGTTTTCATTAAAAATAACAGTTACATTGGCTGTATATGAATTCATTTTTTAATATAGGGAGGTATGTGCAGTGCAATATCATCAGTATGCAATAATTGTCAGACTTTACATAAGAAAGTACAGTTGTGTAAAATCTTACCATAACAGTAGATGTCCTTCTCTTCACTGTTGCAGTATTCTTTACTAAAGGGATACCCTGCCAAGGGTAGCCCAACGTCTGGCCAGTATACCAAAGGCTTAGGTTTTCAAGGACATCGTACATCACATGTATACTCCCTGCTCACTGCAAAGGGTATAAAAGGTGATGTACAGACATACATACCTCAGAAATATAAATAGCTCCAGGAGGAACAACAGTCCAAGGAAAAATGGAGAAACATGTGCATCCAGATGGAAAAAAGATGACAGATCAGAAAAAGGGGGAGGAGAGAGTGAATACTGCAACAGTGAAGAGAACAATATCTACTATCATGGTAAGGTTTTACACAACTGTAAACAGAGAATGAGAGGAACCTCCACAGAAAGTGGATCTCGGTTACTAGCAAGGCACCAGACAGAAAATCTCTTCCATTAAGACATACAAGGTTTCCCGGTACTGGGTTTCCTGGCCTTCTGCAGAACCCAAAGTGCGTTCTCAGAACAAAAGGTGCTTAAAAGCAATCAAAACCCTATTACCCAGAGTCAGCTGAAGAGTGGCAAGCGAGTATGGATGAGAAACCCTTTGTCTTATGTGAGTAGGGCCATGCTGCGAGGTAACTTATGGTGATTGCCCTTGGCTAGATACAGAAGAAGTTGGAGCCAATGTTGTATAGGCCAAAAGGGAGTCACCAGCAAGATTTTGGGGGAGTCCTGTTCTATCTTGAGCAGAACCCTCAGTAAGAGAGGAAGGGGGGCAAAGAAAAACATCCCTTTCCAAGAAAAACAGGATGTCCACCTTCCATGCCAAAGGACTTGGGACTCTGATGCAAAACAGAGTAAGTTGTCTGTTCAGAGAGGAGGCAAAAAGATCGATCTGAAGAGTACTGCTCTGGTGGACAATGTCCAGAAACACATCTCTGTGAAGCATCCACTTGCGAGTCTTTGTTGTGGAACTGCTCAGAGAGTCTGCCACAATATTTTGCTCTGAAGTAATACAAAACAGCATGAAGAGTCAACTGATACTGGACTGCCAGATCCCAAACCTGAAGAGCTAGTCTGCATAGGAGGTAAGAGCGAGTCCTTCCTTGCTTGCTGATGTTTCACATCACTGTGGTATTGTCTGTATAGATCTTAAGAGGCCCCCGAAGAAATAAAAAAAAAAAAATATGGAAGGCTTGAGGGGCAGGCCTTGATTTTTCTTTTCTTTTTTTAAACAAGAAAAGTTTATTAAATCATCATGTATAACACAGACAATCATACATTTAAATAAATGAAAACAAAGCACACTGACATCATTTTAGTTGCAAACATTTTATATGACTAAGGATCTCAATTGCAGTTGTTTTATCTCGGTTACTATACTCACTTCTAGTACAGTCGGTTTAGACTTTGATTTCCATTTTCTAGTAAATGCTTTTTTAGGCAGTTACCATAATTAGACTCAGCAAGGCCTTACTATGTCGAGGCAATTTGATTCTGTATACTAGGTCAAAAAATCACTTCTTTAGTTGCACCAATTTGGCATAGTAGTCTGCAGGTAATCTTTAAAGTCTGCCAACTCATTACACTCCCAAAAAATATGTTCCCAATTACCTCTTCCTTCCCCATCACACATCCAACAATCACTGTCTACCTGAGGAAAAATTCTTTGGAATCTACTTGGGATATATTTGTGTAAACACTTCCAAGCAAAGATCCTAAATCTTTTAGACTTGTTGCATATTTGGGAGACATACATATACATACCCCATCGTTTCTTTGTGAACTGCTTATCCAATCTCTCTTCCCAATCCTTTCTAATCTCCGCTGATTAATTCTTATAATTATCACGCAATATTTACTATGCTCTACTAATTCTTTTGTTTTTAACAGCAGTTTCTGTTCTAGATTCTACTAAAAACTCTTACCAGTGCTGGTATTTTGCTTAGGATCCCCCTATTTATTTTTCTTTGCCTATACTCTGACATCAATCCTCGATAGGGAAGGCAATTTGTAGCCTGCAGTCCAAATAAATTCCTGACCTTTCCCCATTCTATTACCTTTACCGCTCTAATTATCTGCTCTCAATATCATGTTTTTTTGCCAGTTTTCTTCAATAAATTCCAGCCCTCTCTTGCCTATTGTTTGTATCCCTAACTGCAATCCCTACTGGCTCTCTTTTCTCTATTCCCAGGTTGGCTTAGTTCTTAGAATACCTTCTGCTACTTTATGAATTTAATATTCTGTATGGTTATTGTTATTTTCAAGGATCTATATCCAAAATCAGTCTTACCTTGTTTCGTGAATTGCACCTGCTTCATCATCATTCCATTCCACTTTGAATTATAGGTTTCTGCTTGTGCTATGTATAGCTTGTGTAGCTCTGAAATATCCCTTCAAATTGGGTAATCCCAAACAGCCTTGTTCTATTGGAAGGCTCAACTTATCCCACTTGATTCTTGGGGTTTTCCCCTCCCAGATAAAATCCTTCAGCTCTTTATTAATTGCTATCCACATCTTCTCCTCTGGTTGATAAAAATATACCTGAATTATGTATAAAACTAAAGGGACTAAAGACATTTTAGCTGCTTGTATCTTGCTATCCATATCCATATAACAGAGCTTCCAATTTCTCAGTTTTTGATCATTTGTTTAGCCTCTTCCCACATATCCTTAGCTTCCACACCAGAATTCTTTTTTAATCTATATACCCAAGTACTTCATTTTATCATGTCCTCAAAATACGGATACTAATGAACCAATTCATACTATTGCCTTTGGTTTTAGCTTCATTAATTTTGTATCCCGAAAAGATATGAAACTGCCTCAAAATGTTCCACAACACTGAAATGTCCTTTTCTGGTTTAATTCCGGTATAAAATAATATCATCTGCAAATACCGATGGCTTTTCTTTTCTACCATACTAATTATATCCTTGAATTTCTGGTCTCTTATTTTCTTTGCCAATAGTTCTAAATATAATGCAAACAACAAAGAGGAAAGAGGACACTCTCTGCTTGGTTCCTCTGCTCAAACAGAAATTGTCAGAGAATGCAAATGTTTCCATTGGCCTGCTGATAAACTCCCAGCTGACTCTGTTAAATGCTTTCCCTACATCAAGACCCACCACCAACAGTGCTATTTTTTTACACTCTGTTTCCCCTGGATCATCAATGTTGTTAATGTCAAATGTTTGCTTCCCCCTCCACAAAATAACATCGATCCATATCTATCAATTGTGGTATCACCTTTGCTATTTTTTTTTAGCCTTTATAGACATAAACACTTTATAATCATGGTTTATTAGGTATTACAGCCACCACCGTGTTATCCCATGATGTTGGTGATGCTTCTCTTAAAATACTGTTAAACAAAACCTTCCAGATCTTTATCAGTTTTTCCCTCCTAGCTTCCAAACTTCCACAGGAATACCATCTGTTCCTGGGGAATTTCCTGTGAATTAGTTATACATCGCCATTATTTACATTTCTCCTCCTATCCTAACTATTAGTAATTGAGCCTCCTCTACCACTAGAGCCTCATCTACCACTAACCTCAACATGTTTGATTTTTCCGTAAACATTTCCATTTGCACCCTTTCTTGACCTCCACATTTCTCTGCTTTATACAGACTTTCATAAAATTTCTGAAATATTTATAGTACCTCTACAGGATATCTTTGTTATTTCCCTTGTTATAAGCTAACTAAGCCTGGTGACAACCCTTTCTACTTTCTGTTGCCTACGCCATTGTACTAAAACTTTTTTTGCTCTGGAGTTATTATCAAAAAACAGTTGCTTAACAGCAATCATTCTAAACACATGCATATTAGAGGTAATCCCTTATTTTTTGTTTAGCATTCTGCAATTGCTCTTCTTGTTCTGTGAGATTCCCCCTATTCTGCAAATATTTGTCAGTTCCTCTAAATAATTCTTGTTACTTCTTAACCGTATCTCTGTTTTTTATTTCCACCCTATTGTTAAACTCTGCTTTAATTTTATCCCACTCATTAGCTATATTTTCATTTTCAGAAGAAATTTCAATCTTCTCTAATAACTCCCAAACAATTTCCACTACCCATTCCTTAAATTCCTCACTTTTCAACGTAGGAAAGCATCAGTGTCTCATTTTTACTTCATTACCCTTTTTTATTTCAGTTATTACTGGCTCATGATCTGAAATAGTTACTGGATGTGTATCAAAACTTTCAACTAAATGCATGTGTCCCTGTAAATGTAAGTTCTGTCTAGCCTAGCCCAGTTTTTGTACCTTGGGCAATAATATGTAAATTCTCTCCAAACTCATACTACCAATTCACATCTTCCATGTCAAATATTTTTCATAAACTTCTTCAAACATCTACCCTCTTTTGTTATATTTTCCTATCTGGACCCCCCCCCCCCCCGCCAACACATCTTCAGTGCTGCAAATCACATTACAGCCCCAACATACAAGTAATATTCCCTCCTGAAAGCTGATTATTTCTGCCAGAATTTTCTTAAGCTCCATTACAGCAGTTCTAGGTGGAATATATATATATATATATATATATATATATATATATATATATATATATATATACATACATACATACACACAACACATACACACACACACAGACACACATGCCAATTTAATCAATATATAATCCTCTTCCCTTGCCGGTAGCCCCTTAGTACTACAACTCTACCATTATTATCGTTTTATCCTCTTATATCACTACTGGAGCTCCTCTTGCAATTAATATGCATACTCTTCTCTTCTTTTTTCCCAGGTACTCTGCTGAATATCCATCCTGAAAATCTTTATCAAATTCACGTTTCATTTAGCATAACTATTTGCACTCTACATTTTTTTAATATAGTTCACTACTGTTTCTTTTTTATATAAATCTGTGTGACCGTTAACATTTATTCATTTATTTAGCATTTGTTTAATGGGAAAGTCAGACTTGGAATGAAGCCAATTTTCAGTGGCAGCCTGGGGAGAAATGCTCCAGATGCATGTCTTTGTAATGTGGGAGGAAACTGGACAACTGGGAAAAAACCCACATGAACGCAGTGAGGACATGCAGACTCTGCACAGAAGGCACCCCAGTCGAGATTCGAACCAAAGAACCTCTTGCTATGAGGTGATAACGCAACCACTGTGCCACTATATTATTAAAGATAATACAGAAAGCGTCATTATGTTAAAAAGTTATTATTACCACCTTTTATGTGTAACAGCTTTTTTGTTAAGTATCTAATTCCATGTTTTGTATACATGCATACACTGTTTGGCAAGCTGATCTTTTATACGGTTTCTTATCATATCCATTTGAACCTATGTCACATCTTACAAAATATTTTGTTTTATTGAAAGCCCTCAAAAAACAAATACACCTCAATACACCCTAAAACTTATTAACTTAATACTAATACATGAAACTACGTACAGCTTCAAATTCTGAAGTTTTACCTTCCCAAGAAGAACAACTGTTCCAAACTGACAGCCACGCTCGCAAACTTGGGTTAACCTAAAAGTAAGGTTACTCATGCTAAGAACCATGGTACAGCCTGTGCTTCTACTAAGTGCTGTCTGGTTTTGTCTTTTCTTTATTGTATGACCAGATTGAAAAAACTCTTGAATGCTTTCAGAAAACATTATCTTCTAGCCATTATAACAAACACGTAGTCTGTTTTTATTGCTGTTTATCAGACTGTCTCCATTGAGTCACGAGAACCAGATATGGAGTTGCTTCTACAAGCATTTATTTGTTTGCTAGAGGAAAGCTTTATTATATCCAATTCTTTTTTGATTTATTTGCTTTCTCTTAAATCATGTTACTAGATCACGCCAAGAGCCTTAATCTAGTCATTCTCCTATGAAAGAATGAGAAAAAGCACATCAATTTTGCTTATATCATGCTCTTTTGCCCAGACTTTTCTTTTCTTTTTTTTTTTTTTTACTTTGCAGTGCCTACATATCTTAAAACTGAAAGTAGAAAGAGTAAAAGAGAAAAAACAGGGGCACCTGTTAATTTAGTATCCCCATTACGCTTCAAAATAACTGAGAAACTTTACTTCATAGTATGCAGACTTTACCATGCATTATAAAAATACTATTGTTAAGAACAAAATGTTTTACTTACAGTTAACTCTCTCCCTCTTCTTCCACTCTCCTACGTGTTCTTCCAAACATTAATGACTTGAAGTAAGGCATATGCTATAGAACTCCCTACAAGTTTAACAAAGTCAAAAAGTCCAATATTTCCAGGCTTTCGCATTCTGTCATGTTTCACAAATATAATTAATGCTTTGTAATCTCACGTCTCAGTTTCAGAGTTGCTGGTTTTATTCCTGTTTATCTCAATCTCCCAAATCCAGTCTCTGCTTCATTTCTAGTATAATCCTGGTTGTTCTAGTCACCTCTTGTGCTTTTTTCTATCCCTCAAGTATTTTCCATTGAAACACTGGAAAATGTTTTACTGGCACAGGTTTGCTGTGGTCTTTATTACTAGAAAAACAAGCAGAATCTCCTTCAGTTTCACAGCTCACATTTTGTTGGAGAAACTTTTGATCATAGGTTCATAGGATAATACTAGGCTACTGGCCAGGAGGCCCTTATAAGCCTAGCCAAGAATTTCACATGTTCTCACAAAGTCAGCACCTGTTTTGTACTTCCTTATTAAGTATGTTCTACATGAAAAAATGACTTTGTTCCTCCAGGCAAGAATATTCTGAAGATAACTGGGTACAGCAGTTTGAATCTCATACCTGGTTCTCAACATTCCCTGATTAGTGGAATAAAGTTACTCCTCTTTTGCCTGATGTACAGTGAGAAAACTTTTTCCACAAACACTCTGTCTTCCACTTTTAGCAATTTGTTCTTCTGCCATAGTTTTGTCAGAATCAATTCCTTTTGCTGGTAGGATCGCTTCTTTACTATTAAAGCTCTACATTGCCTTCTCATGGCCACATCTGGAGCATACACACAGTATGCCCTTTCAATTAACAACTCCTGCTGTGGAATACCAGTCCAGTTGCCTATTTGTGCTTTCAAAATGTATATAGTCTATTCCTTTCAACTTCTCTGGTACACCAGAAAACCTCAGGTTTTCCCCATGTGCTCTCTCCTCTAATTTTATTATTTTTTGAAACATCTCTTCTTGAGCAGTCTCACATTCAGCCAGCCTTTTCTTCATTTCAACCTCTGATTTTTGCAGTTTTATCACCTCATCTAAATATCTCGCTTTTTCCATTTTCCAATTTTTTGTTATTTGAGTTGATATACCCCATTAGTGTTTTATTTACTTTAATCAGCTCTGAGAACATTTGACTTATTCTTTTCTCTAGGTTACTGGAAGTCATGTCTTGCACCAAAGCTGGAGCTTACACTGCTTTTTGCTAAGCAGCTGTAGAATTCTTCCCAGTCAGTGTTTTTTCCCTCACCTTTTGAGACTGATTTTCTTTTTTTTTTTACCCTGTGTCTGAGGCATCCAAAAAGGTTCCTGAGGGGACTGGGGAGTGAAAAGGAAGCTCTGGGATGAGAGATAGCTGGTGAATTCACTACTGTAGCTCTAGTGTGAGGCATGTTGGAAGGGGAACTAGAAAGTCTAAAGGATGACAATGCTGGAGCCATACTGACTTTACGTACCACTGTAGCTTCCTCATGTGGGGCCTAGCTAGAGGAAGCACAGGAATGGTGGAAACCATACAACCCAGAAGCCTTAGAAACTCTCTGGCCATAACAGAGACTTGAGGAAGAAGGGATTGAAAAAAGGCAATTAGAGGCAGACCCTTGGGTTGTGGCAGGGAAGCCAGCATAGGAATAGTCTAGAGCCTGCACCCGAGAAAAGCATGATCCTGAGAAGGAGTCAGGAAGGCTTTCTGAATTTTATCGTAAACCCTAGGCTTTACAAGAGGAAAATAGCATAGTGATGGTGCTCAATCAAGGTTTCTGGGTAGGAGGCCTGAATGAACAGGTTGTCCAAGTATGGAAAGATATGTATCCCCCTCATCCAGCAAAAGGCAAACACAAGAGTGATGCATTTGGTGAAGATCCTTGGGGAGTAGAAAGGCCAAAGGGCACAGCAGAGAACTAAAAATGCAAGGAAGAGACAGAGAAATGCAAATATTTCCTGAAATGGGGATGAATACAGATGAGAAGATAGGCATCATTGAGATACAGAGTGACCAGGAAAGTTAAAGGAAGGAGAAGAGGAAAAAGAGTCTGAAGGGGCAGCATTTGAAAAGAAGGGACCCTCAGAAAGATGTTCAGCTGAGAAA
The DNA here is from genome assembly GCF_019279795.1 of Protopterus annectens. Lineage (NCBI taxonomy): Eukaryota > Metazoa > Chordata > Ceratodontiformes > Protopteridae > Protopterus > Protopterus annectens. The sequence continues at coordinate 1,709,129,963 of NC_056728.1, forward strand.
GGTCTAGAATGGGCCTCCAGTTGCCTTCTTTCCTGGGAACCAAAAAGATTCTAGAATAAAACCCCTTCCCACCTTGAGGAGAAGAAACCTCTTGGATGGTGCCTTGAGACAAAAGGCCCTGAAGTACATCTAGAAAAAAGGCAGCTGTTCCTGAGAAAGTTGAGGAATGCTTCGAAAAGGAGTAAGGGATTCCCATACCATGCAGTATTCCTGATGGATGATGGATTGACCCAAGAATCCTGAGTGATCCTTAACCTATTGGGAAGAAATAGGGAATGATAAAGGGACAAAGGAATCCAGCCTAGTGTGAAGGGAAGAAGACAGTCAGACAGAACCTGATTTTTCTGGAAAAGTAGTCAACATGAGTAGTAGGAGTATGAGTAGACTTAGCAGGAGGAGCCCATCTGGAACCCTTTTTACCTTTCTCAGGAGGACAAGACGGTCTCTGTAGGATAATGCCTCTGAAATTTAGGAATACAGGAAACAAAAATATGTTTCATTTCCTGCGAGGCTTTGTCCTTTTCCTGCAGGGACTTAAAAAGTTCAGCAGCAGCAGAACCAGAAAGATTTTTTATCAAGTGGAGAATCCATGAATTTAGTCTTAATTTCATCAGCTAAAGGTTGAAGGTAAAGCCAAGAATAACACCTTAAACAACCAAACAGCAGCTGTAGAAGAAGCATTGGCTACATCATAACCACATTTAATAGAATGGCTGAAACCTTTGCCTCAGAATCAGGAAGGTCAGAGATAACCTGAAAGATCTGACAGAAGACTTAAGACATACCTTGTCATATGGGTCTGATAACTGACATCCTGAAAGGCCAGGGTAGGGCAATGTACATGTTTTTGCCCAGCCACTCCGTGGCTATACTGTCCTTGTCAGAAGGAAGCAATTTAGTAGAAGGCAACAGTTTGGAAAGTTTGTCAGAAGAAAAACAACAAAGGGGTCAGCAGAAGGACATCTGGAATGAAACAATCAGTCAGCAGGCACCTTATAAAACCTGCCAAGATTTTTTAGGGGCTAGAGGCTGGAATCAGGAGCCTGAGACACTGCTGAAAACATGTCCAACAGGGCAGCTAGGACCGGAAGAACAGCAAAGAGTTTAGGGAACTCCATCTGGAGGAGTTCATAATACCTCTTCTGAATGTCAGAAACCAGAGTACATTTCCCATTTGAAGAATTCTATCATATGAGAGAGAGTATCCTTAAAAGAAAGTTCCTCAAAGGGAGAATCTGGACTAATGGAGTCCTCCACCTCAGAACCATAGTCCAAAGGAGAAGGAACCTGACAAGAGTAAGCCAAGGATTCTTCCCAAGAGTCCAATTCCTCATCAGAAGAGTCATGCTTTCTCTTCTGAATGTCAGAAACCAGAGTACATTTCCCATTTGAAGAATTCTATCATATGAGAGAGAGTATCCTTAAAAGAAAGGTCCTCAAAGGGAGAATCTGGACTAATGGAGTCCTCCTCCTCAAAATCATAGTCCAAAGGAGAAGGAACCTGACAAGAGTAAGCCAAGGATTCTTCCCAAGAGTCCAATTCCTCATCAGAAGAGTCATGCTTTCTATGGCTCTTAAGAAGAGTAGATGACCAAGGAACAGCAGGACCAGAAACTCTCTGAGGAGGCTTCAAGGTCATGAGTGCATTAAACAACCCCTGCGTAAAATCCTGCCATTCACTCTAGGGATATTTGGGAGCAGGTGGGATATGTTTAGTTTTCTGCTTCTTTTTCAAAGGAACCTCAGCCCTAAAGGCCTTAGGTGGATTGGACCCTTGCCAAAATTTAATAAAAGTGAGAATCTCTTCCCATGCAAGAATCTGTGAAACACACCACAGATATGATCAGAATAGGTGCCCCCTCAACATCACAAGGACATCTGCAGGGCCTCTGAGGACGTGCGAGAAGCCAGACTCATGCCGGCCTCTGAAGCAGTCAAGGCAGAGGAATTAGACATAACAACCAAATGATCCTGATCCTCTTGGCTTTCACCAGCTTTGCGAGAGATGCACAGAGGATGCAGTAATGCAGCTGAATCTGACCTGGCTTTTTTTGCTCTTCTTCTTGGCAGAAGGCTGACCCTTGGGACAGGATGGTTCTGCCATCAAACCTTGTGCCAACAACTTAAGACATTGGTTCTCTAAGTAGATAGACAAGGAAGAGAGATGGCTACGAATTAAATGTTTGAAAAATTGAGAATGAAGTATGGTTGTGAGAAGTACCCAAGCAAAATGTTTGTGACAGTCCTAATGGGGAATCTGTCTCCCACACTGACATTTTCTCTTTCTGGATGATGTAAACATGCAACTAAAAGAAAAAAAAAACAAGACAAGAAGAAAATCCAATGGGGCACTTATCTGAAAATAGCTTGGTAACCATCAAAAATGAAGGCATGTTCATACCAATGATCAAAGATGGCGTTTGGACTGACGGCAAACAAGTTCTGAGGTATGTACACCCTTATGTCACTTTTATGCCCTATGCAATGAGCGGGTAGCATGTGTGTGATGTACAATGTCCTTGAAAATCTAAGGCTTTGGTATACTGGTCGGACATTGTGCTACCCTTGGCAGGGGATCCCTTTAGTAAAGAATACTGCAACAGTGATATGGAAGGACATTATTTATTACTATAAAGACTTGTTCAAAATCTTGCACATTGGAAGATAAGATAAAGAGTTAGAGCAGCCAAAAAGAAAGGAAGGAGGGGAGACGGTACACGGAAGACAAAAGGAGGTGAGATGATGGAGGAGGGTATAGCTGTGACAAATAGTACATTACATTTTGTGCAGCAGAGAGTTATGGCACACATACATACAACTAAATTAGTACCAGTTTAACCAGGGGTGGTGCAGATGCAGAGACATTTATCTATCAGGTGTCACTTCAGTTGGCATGTAAAGTCTTTCTGGTTGCAGACTGTTCTTAAGTGGAGTGGGATGGTATTCCAGCTAACAGCAATGCAGTGTGAATACAGGGAGTATCCTGCACTGTTGTTAGGTTTAGTTATGGGCAGTAATGATTTGTCAGTGGAGATCTCAGTTCTCTTAGTTGTATAAAGATGAATGATGGACTGAAGAGATGAGAATTTTTCAGGGTTGTGCAGTAGTTTGAAGGTTGTAATTCTGAGTACAATGGAGAGTTATTTGAGTCAGTTTAGTTGTTTTAGAGAAAGGAAACGCTATGATCTATACTGTTGGTTGGTTGCGGATTTGTCTACTTTATTGTAGCATTGTTCTAGTTTGGATGATAGACAGGAGACAGATTGCTTATAACAGGACAGGCATATAATGGGGTGGGGAGTAGAAAAGAAGTGGCTATGTTTTTCTAGCAGAGTCAATGAGGTGTTGTTTTACTCTACAGGGACAAAGCCTAACCTTTGGTGTGTTTCTTGCTGAATGTGGAGATCAAATTTCAGGTGGTCATCTATAATCATAACTAGTAATTTGGTGTGAAATACCAGTTCTATATTCAATATGGTCTTGTTGGATGACAAAATATTAAAGGTAGTTTTTCTGGAAGGACAGAAAGTTGGGATAACCATAGATTTCTCATATTTCTTCACTAGACAGTCTCAGCCTTTTTTGATGGGAAGAAGGCAGCAAAGGAGCAGAAAGCCAGTCTGGAGCATCTCAAAAGAAGGGGCTATCTAGGGAAAAGCTACAGAGACAGGAAACATAAGTATTTTTGTCATCTCAAAAGAAGGACACCAGGGTCCACAGAATCCCTTCCCAATGAGACAATGAAAGAGATAAAGACTCTTCCTTTCAAAAGCTCAAGCAGATGGTGGCCTAAACTCACTCAAGAGAAGAGGGGACAAGTGAATTACAGGTTGGTGCTGGGTGCTGCCCCATCTCAGAGGGCACATGGCAGATGTAGTACTGATGGCCAGCTTTGCTCACAAGAGGTGGAGTCCTGCAACAGGGATAAATCCCACAAGTAGATGAATTGTGCACTGACATCCAATGTCACAGGCATGTTCATGGGCTCACCAGCTGAGTGAAGTACAACACCAGTATCTTCACTTCTACCTAGTAAATGGGAGAAGAAAAGACAGGTACTTGGACTTACACTCAACTTGGAGGAAGAAGGCGGAATTAGGTTTAGCACACTCAGCTGCAAACATTAAACTTGTACTGCAGTAACAAAGGGCTTGTTCCATATAAGCAAGCCAGTGGTGGGACTGTTTCCGATGCTCCAGCATGACCACTGGGTAGGTTGCCATTGGAACCCCAGGACTCAACTGCAACAGTTGGCCATAATTCAAAAGACAGAAGAATGTGCCTAGAGCCCATTTCCTAATAACAAGGCTGGTGTGAGCTCTAAAGCATCACTGAGGCACAGGCAGACTGAGTTTGTACCAGCACATTTTCTGACAGCAGACAGTACATTGCATATATGCTCTGATGGAAGCTGATAAAACAGTTAAAACACAGCCCTTTCTGAAAACATATTTTTATTTACTTATTTATTTAACATTTGTTTACCAGGAAAGTCTGACTGGACACAGGTCCTTTTTGAGCGGAGGCCCGAGAAGAAAAACTCCATAAGTAACAGTAAATTTTAATGCACACATTATAATAATTAATAAAGTATAAAGTAAACATAATGTAGTACACATAAGAAAATACAAATTTGTTACATCTTGACAACAAAACCTAGGCTTTGAACATAGCTAGTACTATTTGTAAAGTCCGACTTATGTCAAGATATAAGGTTAAGACAGGTCGGTAGGAATGACAGATTAAATACTGGGGAAGACGCTGGATATGGCTGGGGTGAGTCTACATTATAATCTCGAATGTTTAATAGTTCAAATGCATAAACATCGAACTTTATGCATCGAACTATTAAACAATCGAAACACAATAAAAATATTTGTAGAACAAAAAAAAAACCTAACGAATGTAGGCAGGAGGCAAGCCCCCTGGCACCCCCACACCCCCCTACTTAAATATACTAACTCTGAGATTGCGCTACAGTGTAGGAAAGGAAAATCTTCCCTTTCCGCACCATACTATGTTAAAATGCGATCTCGGAGTTGGTATATTTAAGTAGCGGGGGGTGTGGAGGGCGCAGACCCCCATGTTGGGGGTGCGGGGGTTCTTGCCCCCCCTGCTTAAACCTGTTAGGGTAAGTATTTGATGTTTAAAATTTTCTTTTTATTTTCGAAGTTACAGAACTTCAATAATATGGTGTCGAACATATCGTAGTCAATGTTCCATAACTTCGAGATTATAATATAGACCCGGCTGGGGTATACTGTGATGTATCAGAGCATTCATGAGGGGTTAGTACAGGAACATAGCCACTTATTTTTTAAATAAGCTTTAAGTGATGGTTTAAAGTGGTTAGTGGATGAAATGGAGAGAATGGAGTTAGGAAGGGAGGTCCATATATGAGATATATAGTTGGAAAATAAAGATTCTCCTGCAGTGTTGTTGGCCTTGGAGATGGTGAGTAAGTTCTTATTGTTAGAGTGAAGTGGTCTGCTGGAACTGTAAGGAAGAATGAGATTTTGCAGTGCAGGGGTTCTGGTTGGTTGTGTTACAATTTTGTAAGTTAGAGAGAGTTGGTTGTAAAGAATAATGTTGGGAAGCTCAAGCCAGTCTAGTATCCTTAAAGCTGTACAATGATGTGTTCTATATGGGCAGTCAGATGCAAACTTAGCAATTTTATTATAACAAGCTTCTAGCTTAGATAAGTCAGTTTCCTTAGATTAGTAAAAACTGGAAAGGCATACAGTAGAGTGGAGAGCAGACAGGTTTGTACTAATGTAATTTTGGTCAGGAATATTTTGTACCTATATAGACTTCCAAGTTTCTTATCGACTTTTTTTTATTGTTAGGGAGATATGCAAGTCAATTTTTAGGTTATTGTCTATTTCCACTCCAAGAAGCTTTGTATGGGTTATTGGGGAGATGACAGTATTGTCTTTGGCTATTATGTTAAATGGTGGGCATGAGATAGATGTCTTGCTAGGTTGGAAGAGTAATATTTTAGTTTTGCTTGGGTTCAGGACTAGATGGGCATTGGCTAACCATGTTTCAACAGAAGTGAAAGATTCCTGTGTTTGAGAATGAAGAGTTGACAGAGAAGTGGCATCACAGATGAGTGTTGAACCATCTGCGTACTGTATTGTAGAACCATGTGAAGTAGCTGTGTGTAGATTAGTAAACAGGGAGAAAAGTAGGGAGAAGGTCTTATCTGGAAAACAGACAGCAAGCAGTACTTTGGAATAACAATCTGTCTATTTTACTTCCAGTAAATATTGGAGTACCCCAAGGCTCTATACTAGGTCCCCTTCTTTTTTCCTTATTTATTAATGATCAACACACAAACATTCCACAAGCCACCTGCATTCAATATGCAGATGACTACTTTAATCTGCACAGCTAAGAACATAGCCTCTCTCCAGTCCCTCACCCAAACTGTTTTCCATAGTGTCGAAAATTGGTTTATGCAATACTGCCTCCTCCTAAATCCCAAAAAAAACAAAATTACTGCTTTTTACTCCAACTCATAAATCACCTCATCCATTCCTAACAATGCTACCAACATATCCCCAGATACCACAACTCGCCTACTAGGTGTAACAATTGATAATCGCCTCAACTACGATGACCACATTAACTCCACTATAAAGTCTGTTAATAAAAAACTTGGGATCCTCTATAAAATTAAACCCTTCCTTACCCCTTCTGCCAGAAAAACTATTGCCCAGACCCATCTTATTTCTACCCTTTTCTACAACTCTGCTATATATACTAACCTATCTAAAACAACCTCTCCAAACTTTCTACCTGTTATAATAGCATAGCAAGATTCATCACTTGCTCCCTTTAAAACTCACCACTGCCTCAACCTCAAACAACTGGGATGGCTAGGATTACAGAACCATATACTTTTTCAACAATTACTTATCACCCAAAAGATCCTACACCACCCCAACAACACCCCTATCCTCACTAATATGATTACACCATACAAAAATCTGACTACATTTCACTCTGCTAATAAGCTCCTAGCTTCCTCGATTAAATCTAACAAAGCTGGTGACTCACTTTTCTCAAACACAGCAGGTAAAAATTGGAATCGGCTACTTTCTGAAATATCAACCCTTGCTTCTACTTCTCTATTTGAAAAACATCTTAAAGAACATCTTAAAACTCACTGGCTTTGTCTATGTGCAAACCCAGACTGATATCTCTTACCCCTTCCTGCACTCACCTCTTTCCCTACTCCACTAACCTAGACCTCTAATTCTAGTCTCTACACATTCCTTCTTAGCATGAGGATAAAATAAAAGGCTCTTCTCTCCTTTGCATCTTTCTCAATATTATTATTGTGTTTAGTATAATTTTTCTTTTGACCAATGTTCCCTCTGTACTGTGATTTTAAGTGTCTTTTTTCTTTAGACCAATGTTGCCTCTGTACTGTGATTTTAAGTGATTTTGATATATTGTAAACTTGTCACTGTTAATGCTTGGAGCTTTTCTCCCCGGGCCTCTACTGAAAATGGACATATATCCAGTTAGACTAGCCCGGTCAACACATGTAAAAATAAAAAATAAATAAAATAAATAAAAGTAGGGGGCCCAAGACAGATCCTTGGGGGACACCAATGGATAAAGGAAGGCATGGAGATAGGTCACCCTGGCATAGAACAGATTACTGATGGCCAGATAAATAGTTATGAAACCATGCTGTGGCAGATGATGAGAAGGACAGTTCAGTTAGTACATCTATTAGTTTGGAATGGGAGACCATATCAAAAGCTTTTGATATGTCTAGAAAGCTGGCAGATACAAAGTTGTTGTTATTCCTGTGATGGTTTACAGGATTAGTGAAGGATAAGAGAGCTGTAGTGTTACTATGTGATGGGCAAAAACCCATGCTGAGTGATTGAGAGAAGGTTATTTGTTAGTAAGAATTTCATGACCTGAAGATGAATATACGTTTTGAGTAGCTTAAAAAGAGGTGAAAGAATAACAACTGGCCGATAATTTGTCAGTTCTGTGGAAGGTCCCCCTTTATGAACTAAGATTACATGGGAAATTTTCCACAGTTGACGGACCTTGTTTTCGAGAATGGATCTATTTATAAGGATTGATACTGGGAAGGCTATAGATTCAGCTGCAATTTTGAGGTATTCACTGGGTAAGTTATCTACGGCAAGTGTTGTAGGTTTTAGTTTCTGGAGTAGTTTTTTATAGTGGCTGTAGGAACTGGGGAGAAAGAGAATGAGGCATTGTTGGTTGTGGACTTGGCTGGTTTGGTATCAGGAGTAGGAGTTTGCTGTTTGGAAAGGGCAATTATAGGTTCAGTAAAATGTTTGTTAAAAATGGTAGCTATGCTATCGGAATTGTGGATGTTTGCGATTGGTGTAGTAGATTTTCCTGGGTGAAGGACAGAGGTTATAGCCAGCCAGAGTTTTTGAGGGTTTTTTGATATGCATTTTGAATGTTATGATAGAAATTTATTTTATGCTGTCTTATTTGTTTTTTTGCCTTATTTCTAAGTTCCTGATACTGTTGTTTAGAAGCTACTGTGCTAGCCTTACACCATAGTTCCCAGGCTTTATCTCTAGTTTTCAGAAGGGCCCTAGTGTCTCTGCTTAGCCAGGGGGCATAGTTTGATTCTAACAGGGACATGTGCATTTAATACATCTAAAAAGGATTTATTAAAGTGGTTCACTGCATCATCTAGGTCAAGGTATTTGAGTGGAGACCAATTGCACCTTTGTAGGTCAGCTAGGAAGTTGTCAGGATTAAAGTTATGTTTTTTTTCCCGAGTTGTTTAAACATAGTAGGTTTTGGTGGGAATATGTGTTGTCTTATAAATGTGGGTAGGTGGTCACTCATACCATCAGGAAGGCAACCTGATTGTAATGAGTGAGAGGAGTTATTTAGTAATATCCAATCCAAGGTTGATTGTTTTTTTTCTAGCTTCATCTATTCGGGTAAGTTCTTGAATAGTTTGTATGAGATTTATTTGCCTTGATTAATGACTTTCTAGGAAAGCACAACTAAAATGACCTCCTATGGGAGGTCTCAGCTGGTGGTCGCTCATACCATCAGGAAGGCAACTGGACTGGAATAAGTGAGAGGAGTTATTTAGTAATATCCAATCCGAGGTTGATTGTTTTTTACCAGCTTTATCTATTCGGGGAGGTTCTTGAATAGTTTGTATGACACTTATTTCCCTTGATTAATGACTTTCCAGGAAAGCACAACTAAAATGACCTCCTAAGGGAAGTCTCAGCTGGTAGTCATAACTGCTATTGTGCTACCTGCAACACCTGGCTACACAAAAAAAAATTTAGTGCACCTTCTGGCATCTACACATAAGAACTGAACCCTTTCATGCTTCAGTGACCAGTTCATACCCTACAGCATCACAGCATCCAAAGATACCAAGCACAGCTGGTGAGAGTTGAGGCTGATTGCAAGCCAGCATACTCTGTAGTCAAGAGATTTTATGATATAATTAGTGGGGCAGTTTCAGAAGCAGGAGTTGGAGCGAGAGTGGTGCTCTCAAATAGACTGTGTCTGAGCAGGGTGAGCAGGTTGGGGTATCCTCTTTCCCCTTCGTTGTTTGCTTTATGTTTACAGCCACTAACAGGGAAGGCAGGGGATTCACAGATTCAGGGATGTAGATGGTATGGTAGACAAGAAGGCTGATTGGATTTCCAATGTCTAGTTATCACCTTTTCAGCAAGTAAAATACTGTCCAGTCCAGTTTCTCTTTATCTAGTAGCTTATGTGTCTAGCTGCACTCCCATGAAATATAGTTCTTTTTAAGAGTTATTCGCTGTGTATTTCTTAAATACATAAATATTTGTGCTGACACTTCTATCAAACAATTCTATATTTCCTTGCCTTCATTACCAATCTGGGTATCTATATTACTATTTCCCAACAACTTACTGCGAGTTCCTTATCAGGGAATTTACTCCAGGTAATACCACGCTTTTTAATCATCTCTTGATCTAAGTGAGATAAGTTTTTTATGGCACTGGCAATCAACCTTTTACTAGTAATTTCATCTTCTCTAATACTTGATATCCACTTACGGAATGGAGGTCAAATCTTCCAGTAATTGTTATTTTATACCTTCACATGCTCATCCTTCCCTGTTCTTTAGGCCATAGTTCTCTACTGCCTGGTCCTATGTTAAGATCTTATCTTGGTTAATCAACTGATTCCAGTAGCAAATCTGTGTTTTATACTGCTCCTAGATCCAGCCTGCTGTTTGTCTACCTCTTATCTTTTTTGGTTTCTCTTTTGGGTAAAATATCTATTTTCCACAACTTAAGTTTTTTGTTTGAGAATAATTTTATACATTTCTTTTATATTATTCTGATCAGGAGTGACTTAAATTCTTGCTTCTTTGCTTCCTACATTGAACTAAGTAGATCAATACCCCTGATCTGTGGATTGGTTGCCATTATCATTTCATTCCATGTTGACATGTATGTTATTGCTGGCATTTCTAAAAGATTACTAGCATTGCAAACCTAGTATAACATTGAAGGTCGGGACCCGCAAGCCACCACTTACTTTTGAGAGAATGATTTTATCTCAAGCTATTCCTCATTTCTTACCTTGCCACAGAAAGTCTAAGACTCATCTCTCTATTTTCCCTCTGTCCTTATCTTCTATGGGCCACGAGAAAGTTTAGGCATAGTACACGTGGTAATACATCCCAGTGTATTACCTGCACTCTGGACTTGTTCAAGATTCAAAAATGTTCCACTCTTTGTGGTTTGTTTGTATTTTATTTATTTAACATTTGTTTACCGGTGAGGTCCGACTGGACAGAGCTGTCCTTTTACAGCAGAGGCCCTGGGAGAAAAGCTCCAGAACAATTGCTAACATACTATCCATAAGACATTTACATGAGCATTGTAGTTTACATATTCACTTATAAAAATATTGCAGATAATAACATATGATTGCATAAGATATTTACATAAGCATAGTGATTTAGACATACAATTAAAAGTATAGCAGGTAGTAACATATGATGGTTGTTCATACAGTATATTTAGTAGAGATCATCTTGAAGATGTACTGAAGATAAGACAAGAAAGGAAAAACTAAAAAAGGAGGAGAATATAGACAAGTTCATATGAGGTGCACTGACATTTTAAGGGAAAGCTTTTCAACTTGGTCTAGGGGAGAGTTAGTGGGTATAGATGGGACAGCGGGGAGTAGGCGGCAGGGAGTTGGTAAGTAATGTGTGATAACATATAGTACATCTGTGGGAGTTTTAAAGAGGTTGGATAGTGGGTAGGGAAAAGGAATTAGAATATGTCAGCCAGGTGCTAGGCAGTTACAAGTAACGTGTGATAATATATAGTACAGCTGTAGGAGGTTTAAAGAGGAGGTTGGATAGTGGGTAGGGGAGAGGAGTTAGAACACTTTTAATCATCTCTTGCTATATTACTCCTTTCCCGAATCCTATTCCATCCTTTAATCATGCTGAACTAGTAATTGGCATGCTAAAATTAAATAACCGTAAAAGTATCTGCATCATCTCCCTTTACATTCCCCCTGGTAATAACACCAATACCTAAGAAGACTTCCTCTCCTGGACCTGCACAAATATTAAACAAGAAAATTACATAATGGGAGACGTAATTATTGACTTGCAAAAAATCATAGACCCTAATCCCACCTTATCAATTAATCTCTTCAACTTTTCTCAACTTATTCACACCATCACTAGGCCCAACAAGACCAACCGCCCAGGCTCCATCCTGGACTGGATACTAGTGTCCCACCCAAATATAATTACTACATCTAGTGTCACTCCCGACCCATTAGGAGACCACCTCCCTGCTTTCACCCACAGAGCCACTTCCTCTTCCCCATACTCCCACCACCTCCTACAAACCCGTAACCTAACTAACTTTAACCCCTCTACCTTCTCTGACTCCCTTAAGCTCACTAACTGGAACCCACTAAAAACCCTGCCTCTAGACGAAGCCATAGACTTCTTCAACTCTACATTCCTTTCTGTCCTAAACTCCCTAGCTCCAACACGAACCAAAAGAGTTAAAGCTAAAACAGCCCCTTGGCTTACAAAAGCTACCAAAAAAATTATGCAACCAAGAGACAAATCTTGGAAAAGCTATCTCCATCAAAAACAGCCTGAACTGTTACTAAATACAAACAGCTGCGAAACTTAGCCAAAAACAAGTCATTAAAGACAAAAATATCCTACTACAACCACCTACAAATAAATCATACAAAGAACCACAAACAATTCTGGAACTCTATAAACACCCTTCTCAAGCTTGGTACCACAAATAACCCTTGTCCTGACACTAGCAAATCTGACCAAGAAATTGCCAAATTATTTAATACCTTATTCACCTCTTCCATTGCTGAGTTGACCAAAACCTTCCACAATAACAGCCCCCTACCCACCTCCTCCCAAGCTTCCACCCCATCTCCTCCCACTCCCCCTATTTTTGAACTTAAACCTGTATCCACCAACCTCATAAAGAAATTTCTCTATAAACTTAAACCTTGCACCAATGCTCCTGACAACATTCCCTCCTCCTTCTTAAAAATTGCCTCTGACAATATTGCTCTCTCTATCAGCATCCTGATCAATAGATCACTACTCGAGTCATATGTACCAAAACTATGGCATTCTGCTTTTATTCTTCCACTCCACAAGGGTGGCAAAAACTGTAACTTCTCCAACTTCTGCCCCATAGCCATCCTCTCTCCCATCTCTAAACTTCTCGAAAAATGCATTCACATACAGCTCATGCCATTCCTAACCGAACATCAACTGCTCTCTCCTACTCAACACGGCTTCTGCCCTGGACACAATACCAACACGGCCCTTCTCTCCTTTTTTACACTCTATCAATTCAGCCCGAGATTCTGGTAACTTAGTTTCATCTGTTCTATTAGATTTATCTAAAGCAGACGTGTCCAACCTGCGGCCCTCAGAGCTCTTCCATGCGGCCCTCAACCTCTAACTGCAACATCGATGTACGCATGCCCCAAAACACTTTTTTTTGTGTTTTTCGCTCCCATGACCTGTAACGATAATGTCGGTGTGCGCATGCACCTTCTAGTTTTGTTTTTGAGCCAAAAAAAGGTCAGTGTGTTTACGCCATTATTTTGCACTGAACAATCATTGTGTGTGTGTGTGTGTGTGTGTGTGTGTGTGTGTGTGTGTGTGTGTGTGTTCTTGCTGAAGAGGGACTCATGTATGGATTTGCCGCTGTTCCCTTTGAAAGGGACAGCGATTACCTGTGTTAATAGGTAAGTACGGAGTGAGTGAGTGCATGCATGAAAGCAGAATTGTGTGCGTGAAAGTAGAAGAGTGTGTGTGTGTGTGTGTGTGTGTGTGTGTGTGTGTGTGTGTGTGTGTGTGTGTGTGTGTGTGTGTGTATGTGTGTGTGTATGTGTGTGAGAGAGAGAGAGAGAGAGACGCATGCACAAAGAGGCTAACAATGATCATTCTACCTACTGAACACAAACAAGTTAGCTCACAAATATATCACACATTAAGAGTACACTTACATTAAATTGCGGCTTTCCTGACAGGGAGAGTGTTGTATTGAACATGAACTCATACCTCTTAACTGTATGGATTTTCAAAGAATGTCTGGATTTTTGCCTTATCTTCCAATTTGTGTCTTTTGCTTAGGAAAATAAAGTAGTCATCCAAGGTAATGCAGTTCCAGTGAGTAAGAATGAGACAGCAGCCTAGGGTTAATAGGTCAGTAGTGGACTGACTATGTGGGACTGTAGCATATAAAGTTGTATTGTTTTTTCAGACAAACAAAAAAGCACCTAGTACTGTTTTTTTCATTGGTGGGTTTTAAGCAGTGGTAGATTGGACAACAGTAAGCTTAGCTTTGGCGGATCATCAATACTGGAAAATCAAGTGGGCACAATGTAATTTTTAAATGTTGGGGATTTTAGTGTGTATGTGTGTGCTTATGTGTTGGGAGTGCTGCAACAGTAAATGATTATTAAAGACAGAGACTTACGGACAGTGGAGAATATGTTTCTTTGTTTCAAAACCTAATACTGTGGTACGCATGCCAGAACTAGATTTTTTAAGACATAGCTGCTTGCCATTTACAGTGGATGGATATTTACATTTAATGGACAATGTATTAGTGTGTGCCTGTGGGGTTCTGAAGGATGCCAAGTCTACCACTGCCAATGTCTTGTAAAGTGACCTGGAAATGGATATTGGGATGTTACTGAAAAAATATAGTAAGTGGGCTTAGAAATATAGTTTAATTAAACAAAGTGTACTTTCAATTTACAGGCCATAATTTAATTTATTTCAGGTAGTCCATATACTGGTAGATTGTATACCATTAGAATTAATTAGGGAGAGCTGTCATTCTGGGGAAACAAGCAGCCCTAGTTTCAGTGAAAGTTCTGTGGTTGTTTGCAGGTAGGAAGTTGCAGGATGTTGATGCAATGTGTTTTATGTATTATTTTTAATGCATTTGTCATTTCAAAGCATAGTTTTCTTTGATGCAAAAGAAGGCAGGACTGAATGAGGCATACAATGTTTAACTGACAATAATGGGATAGAAAGATTATAAGTGATGTATAATGTTTGCAGCTACAGTTGTTTCAATGGTGTCTGTGATGCATAACTATTTTTGGGCCTGTGTCCCACTTTTATTTTTCGCTTTGTTCAGATTTCTTGCTCTAAGGTTGACAGGTATGGTTCCATACTAAATCAGAAGTTGTATTTACCTTGGAAGACTTTTCGGCATAATTATGAAAAACAGAGCCTTTTTAATATCTCTGCTTATTTCCAATATAAACTGCCATGCAACCTTGCAAATAACCTTCTTATTAAGCTACTTTACTTCTTTTGGAATTGACAGGTATGATTCATCTGTTTGGACATAAGCATAGAGTGCTAATGTGACACTGATTTCTTGCAGCAGTCTGTGGTTTACATAATCACAATAACTTTTCTGTGTTTCTGGGTGTGTAATCAATTTAACAGTTTTAAAGATGTTTTCCAAAAATAAATAAATAATCCTCTCTACACTTTGAGCTATTGACAAAGTCTGGGAATTTGTTTTTTTCTAAAGCGAAGGTCAGCATTACAGCTCAGTAAACTGTCAGTCTGTGAGTAACTTCTGCACAAATTAAAATGTCTGAATGTCAAATGGCTTTAGATTGGAGAGAAGTTTATTTTTATTTATTTTATTTTATTTTACATTTGTTTACCGGGAAAGTCCGATTGGCACAGGTCCATTTTCAGCAGAAGCCCAGGGAGAAAAGCTCCAAAAATAACACAAAACAATATAATACATGAGAGAGAGAGACAGCAAATTATGGATGTAGTACTCATACAATATGGCAGAGATTACATCTTGTAACAGTGAGAATCATTGCGGTACAGAATAAACTTAAAAACATTTTTTTTTTACAGTTATAATTACAGCAAGGCAAATATCAATGAGTTAGTTTTTAGGAGAAAGCTGTTTGTACATAGCTGAAGCTCTGAAACAATCTTTTGGTATGGATTAATCTGGGGATTGACACAAGTTATATGTTTACACCAGTATGTAGCATTATAGTTTATGGTTTTCTTATTGATTTACTTTTTGCCGAGCAGTTGTTTGTTGATTTATTGATGGTCCTTTTGGTGGCGAGAAATTACATGGATGAATCCACCTCTATTATGATTTTTTTTCAGATATTTTGACTTCCAGACAATTTCATTCAGTGAGTGGGTGTCATGTGATTACTGAGGTTGCCTGTTTTACAAGTAGGGGCTTTTTGTGTGTGTGTGTGTGTGTGTAAGAGAGAGATTTAATAAGTATACTGAATATAATTTTTCAAATGGAATTCTTAGTTAAACATGCCCCTCTTCTTGGGCAACTAGACTTGTGTAACCGATATTAGATCTTAGCCATCCAGCTGGGAAAGGTTAGTATGTGGATTTTCCATCTGGTTTGATGAAGGCTATGCTACTTACCCAAGGACTACATTTATGGCTATCCATGCAGCCATCATGTTGCTGAACTACATTGTTTGATAATGAGAGGAGCTATTTACAGAAGTTGAAGGTTTTTGTGTCAAGAACCTGTCCATAAAAAGTGGCTTGTTTATGTTGCAGTGAAGGCTGTGGTCTTTGTAGTGAGCATTTTAAGTATAACCAGTATTTCTGAGGTAGAGGAAGTCTCTTAAGGCAGGATCTTTCTTAGCCTGGAAAGCAAGTCAATGGTGAAATTTATAGGGGCCAGTGAGAGACAGAGGAAAGCAAGAAGCTTTTTAGTCTGTTTAGATAACTAAGTGAACTTAGTCCTTTGACCTTTTTTGGCAGAAATGGTTGTAGTCTTTCTTTTGTCCGGGTGTTTTGCTGAGGCACATGTCAAAAGGGGCATTGCACTCAATAATGGCTCTTGTAAAGGAAGAATACAGGGATGTTATGACCTCTTTGTCCCTGGATAAGATACCCTTACTAATGAATTGGGCCATGTAAAAATCTTTCCTTACAACGGAGACAACATGGTGGTCAAAAGTCAGGTTTATATCAACCTGGGAGCCCAAGTACCATACAACTTATTGCCTGCTTACAACATTGTTATTAATGTGATAATTTGTGGGGACATCACTCTCTTCAAAGGGGATGATGCATTTTTTGGCATTTAACTTGAGGCCCTGTTTCTAGCACCAGTTATTTCTTTGGGTGAGACTCTCTTGTAGCTTATTTAGAATTGTTTTATTAAGTCAGT
Source organism: Protopterus annectens (assembly GCF_019279795.1). Taxonomy (NCBI): domain Eukaryota; kingdom Metazoa; phylum Chordata; order Ceratodontiformes; family Protopteridae; genus Protopterus; species Protopterus annectens. The sequence goes on from NC_056728.1 coordinate 1,709,146,717, forward strand.
AATGTGAATTCTTTACTTTATTGCAAATTTGTTGGCTTATTTTTGTGGATTATAGTATTGTAGGACTGCTGATGTTGACATTTTACGTAGTTGGACTGCTGGAATGGTTTTCCCAGTGAGAAATGCTAGTGCTGTAGTGAATATCTGTTTATTTGTAAAAAAAAAAAATATATATATATATACAAATATATATATATATATATATATATATATATATATATATATATATATATATATATATATATATATAAATATAGATATAGATATAGATATATTAACTAAGATGTTAGAGTTAACTGTTAGATTACAGAATTAGAATGAGAATTAGAATTTTAAGGGAAATATTAGCCATTTATTACATTTATTCACTGTTCAAATGCACCTACAGTACAGCCAGGAGATCGACTGTGGTCTTCCAGAGCAACAAAAAAGTTAACTATATGATATATTTTATATGCGGCCCCAGGACCATTTCTGTTCACTCAATGCGGCCCCAGCAAGCCAAATGGTTGGACACCCCTGAAAAGCTTTCAATACCATCTCTCACACCCATCTACTAAACCATCTATCTAACCTTAACATCTCCCCAGAAACTCTTTCCTGGTTCTACAGCTATCTTTCTGACAGGTCCCAAGCAGTGAAATGGGGTCAATCCTCTTCCACCTTCCTTCCAACACCTACAGGAGTTCCCCAGGGTTCCATTCTTGGCCCTCTGCTATTTAACATCTTCATTAATGATTTCTACAAAGCCATTCCAAACACAAAATTGTCCAATATGCAGACGACTCTACTCGGATCTGCTATGCCTCCAACCAAACAGAACTCAAGTCTCTAACTCAATCTGCCTTCTCAACCACTGAAAAATGGATGCTCCAAAACCACCTCTCACTTAACGCTAACAAAACTAAAATCCTCCTATCCACTCCCATTGACAAAAACTCATTTCAAATTACCAGCCTCAACAACTCTATCATTGATATTGTTCCCTCTGCCAAACTCTTGGGGGTCACCATTGATGAACACCTAAAATTCAATACCCATATCCAACTTAACATCAAGAAAACCCACATAAAACTCGGCCTACCCTACAGGAATAATCACTTCCTCTCTCCCTCTACTAGGCTGACCCTGGCCACTACATATCTTCTCCCATCTCTTCTATATGGTGCTCCTCTGCTTACTAATCTATCTTCCACCCTTACCTCCAAACTAGAAGTATGCTACAACAAAATCTCCAGGTTTGCCACAAAAGCAAAAGCCTCCTCTCACCACTGTTCCTCCCTACTAATTTTAAATTGGCTTGAACTCCCCAATCAACTAGACTTCCTCCAAATTGTCTCAGCCCACAAGTTACTATTTCAACCCACCAGCTGCCCTGCTTTATCTAATATTCTCTTACCTTATAGCCCCCCCCAAGACCCCTTAGATCCACTCACCAAAACCTCATTACCATCCACAAACCTAAGCGCCCTGCTGGTCAACTTTTACTCTCCTTCACCCTAGCTAAAAAATGGAATGCCCTGCCCTCCACTTTGAGGGCCTGTGACAACCTAAACACCTTCAAAAGAATACTTTCACTCCTACCTGTTTCTTCACAGAAAATGTAACTGCACTCTTCACCCCATACCTCCCAACCTCCCCTCTTCCTTCTCTCCTGGCTAACCTCCTTCCCTTCAAACCTCTCACTTATACCCAGACTATAAATTATAACCAATCTCCACCCAGCCTCTCGCTCAATGCCTCTCATCCTTTTCCTTCATAACTACTTTTTAACATCTTAGCTACTAAGTATTGGATACCTTTTCTTTCTACTACCCGACCTGGAATATAATTGTATGACTATATATTGAATGCAATGTAAATGAATCTTTTTTTCCTTTTGTTATTTCAATTTGTTATGTAACTTAGCAATGTGAAAATTCTATATGTTATGTAACTTGTTATGCGGAGCTTCGCAGCTTAGCAATGTGAAAATTATATATTCTATGTAAGTTGTTATGTAGAGCTTTTCTCCCTGGGCCTCCACTGAAAATGGGCTCTCGAGCCCAGTGGACCTCCCCGGTCACCAAACTGGAATAAATAAATAAACAAAATAAATAAATAAAATGTCAGTCAGGTGCTAGGCAGTTACAAGTAACGGTGTGATAATATATAGTGCAGCTGTGGGAGTTTTAAAGAGGAGGTTGGATAGTGGGTAGGGGAAAGGAGTTAGAATATGTCAGCCAGGTGCTAGGCAGTTACAAGTAATGTGTGATAATATATAGTGCATCTGTGGGAGTTTAAAGAGGAGGTTGGATAGTGGGTAGGGGAAAGGAGTTAGAATATGTCAGCCAGGTGCTAGGCAGTTACAAGTAATGTGTGATAATATATAGTGCATCTGTGGGAGTTTAAAGAGGAGGTTGGATAGTGGGTAGGGGAAAGGAGTTGGAATATGTCAGCCAGGTGCTAGGCAGTTGCATGTCCAGGACTTGTTTAGGTGGGAAATAATCTGTTTTTTTGAAGATGGTTTTGTTAGGTTGTAACCTGATTTGTTGTGGTGGTAGGGAGTTCCAAGTCTTGGCAATGTTGCTAGAATAGAGGGAGTCACCAGTACTATAATGGCTTTTTGAGATTGCGATTAGTGCCTTGTTAGTGGATCTAAGTTCTTGGTTATTGGAGGAGAGGGTGAGCAGGTCTTGTAAGGCTGGAGTTTTGTCAGGTTGGTACAGTATTTGGTGAGCTAAAAAAAAGTTGGTTTAGAGCTAAGGTGTTAGGGAGTTCCAACCAGGAAAGCTGTTTTAGGGCCTGGCAGTGGTGGGTGCGGTAGAAGGAGTCTGTGGCAAATTTTTGCTATTTTGTTGTAGCATACTGATATAGCTTGTTTAAATATTTTCCATCATTTTGTGCAATGTCCATTTTCCTGAGTCGCATATGTTCCTAGTTAACCAAACCCCCAAGTATCATATTTCCTTGTCTGCCCATATGCCTGGCTATGGGGGGAAGGGGTGTACATCTGGCTTATTTGATATAATAATAATACCTAAAATTTGGATTTTCGGTTTGTTGAATTTGTACCCCAATATTTCACTACATTTTTTTCCAAGACTTCAACAATTTAGATAAGTCAACTTATGGTCCTCTCATTGTTATCAGTATGTCATCTGCAAAAACAGCAACTGTCAGAAATTGATTTTTCTCCATACAATCCCTTGTGTAAGCAATCTTCTAATGAGTTCCAATAGCTCTATGTAAAATGCAAATATGATAGGAGAAAGTGGGAAACCCTGTCTAGTACCCTGAGATACCTGTAGTTCTCTCGTTAGTCGGGAGCACACCTTCACTTGGATGTTAGAACCTTGATACATCTCTTTTTATATGATTTATCCATTCCACATGGAAACTCATAATCGCTAACACATTAAAGTTAAAACTCTCACTCTTTCTTTCACCTAACCCCCTTACTCTCTCTCAGGTCTACTCTCTGACTGTATTCCAACTGTCTCCTACTACCCGACTAACATAACCTACAACTTACACCTCTCTGAGTCCTATTTAAGTAAACAAATACTAACCATTCTTATTCCTGTAAGGGCATGTCTCACACTTGCACTTGACACACACAACTACAGAGACTGTACTGCTTGATTTAGTGGCACACATTTGTATATAATTTTAGATGTGTAAATAATGTATGTTTTCATTAAGATGGTTTTGTACATCTCACTGAATCACTGTATCGACTACACTATATGTTTAGCTTTTCCCCTCGGGCCTCCACTGAAAAAGGGCTATGGCTCAGTCGGACTAACCTGGTCAACAAATGTCAAACAAATAAATAATAATAAAGAGAAGTTCCCATTCACCCTGATCAAAACCCTTTTCAGCATCAAGGCAGACTAACACAAGAAGTAATTTCTCCATATTAGCCTTCTGTAACATCATTAATGTTCGTATTACATTGTCTCCAGTCCTCCTGCCTCCTACAAAACCTGCCTGATCATAGGAACCCAATTTGAGTATTATCCTTTTTAATCTATTAGTCTGAATAGTCATAAATAATTTACAGTTGTGATTCAGAACTGAAATGGGATGACAGAAGACGCCATCCTGGGGTTTTTCCTTTCATTGTATATAAGGGGGACTACTGCTTTCTTCCATGTGTGGTACCTCTTTAGTCATTAAAACCACACTGAATACTCTACTCCACATTCTAATTTTGTCTTGTCCAATTCATTTCCAAAATTCTATTGGTGATCCATCTGACCCCAGGGAATTCCCAGCAGACTGGTGATCAATGGTTGCCTTGGTTTCTAAGTCTGTAATTGTATGTGTCAAGTTTTGTGTTTTATCTGCTGTTAATTTTTGTAGATTTAACTGTGGCAATAACAGTTGCACTCCCATTTTACTGTTTTCTTTCCTGACTTCAGATTGATAAAGGGTCGTAGAATATTGGTTTAATTCTTGATGCATTTCCAATATATCGCACAGTGCCCACCCGGTGGAAGCCTTGCATGTACTTGTTTCCTCAGTATCATGCTTAGGGTTCACATGCTTCTAGGTAGACTTGAAAAATAGATCACGTTAACAGCATCATGGTTAAACATTATTGTATTGTCCTCACATTGCTGCATTTTTTGTTTAAGCCTCCTTTAGTTTTGCCTGCTCTTCTAAGGCATTGCCCTTTTCCTTTCAACTGTAGAACTGTTATGGATTTATACCATTCATACACCTGTTTTCATTTTCTCTTTTGTTTGTATAGATGCAGAGTTTCTGCTCGACTTACCCCATCCTATTACTGTATCTGTTTCAAGTTAGTTTTTCATATTCAACAACATAGCCTTCATCTTTTTCCTTGTATCTTTCTGGCATATGTTTATATGAGGGGAATCACCAATGTTTATATCCCCTGAAACCTAACTCCTCCTTAATTTTAAGCTTTAGGAAGACATGATCTGAAAAGACCAGGGGCTCTTTTTCTATCAAAGTAACCAATTCCTTGTTCTCTTCTGTGATATATCCTCTGTCTACATGGGACCAGGTATTATGTTTGCTGGAATAAAAGGTGTGATCTTTCCCACCTGTCTCCTGGCCCTTATTCTTCCAGATATAGATCAATGCTACTTGGAGCTGTAGAGTTCTTGTTTGTTTGTCTGTCTTTGTAAGTTTCTTCTGCATGCAACTACCCTTCACGTCTTTTGCCCCATGTACTTGGTTCCAAACCACTGTTATTAATATGCTTTTGCATAAGTCAAGGATCTTTACTAGAATTCCCCTTTTTTATGTCACCCTGGGGGGGAGGGGTGCAAATTCTGCAAACTGTCATTATTTGTCCCTCAGTGAGCCTTTACTCTTGCATACCTGCCCTTTGGATCTTGCATTGTCTCTGATACCTGGTAGGGGAAGCCCTCTTTTACCAATACTACCATTCCACCTCTCCCTGAAACTACATTAGAGAGGGACAGTCTGAGACCACTTTAAACCTCTATTTAATTTTTGGTGTTCTTCATAGTTTAAATGTTTTTTTTTTTTTTTTTTTATTAATGCTACTACATTTGCTCTTTAACATAGTTATGATTCATTCTCTTTTAGTCAGTCTGTTTACATTCCAACTTATTATTAACTCAATCATCTATGTTTTCCTTCTCCTCCTTCTAGTAAGGGATGGGGGGTATACCCCTTTGTACCTACACACTCTGATTAGCAAAAGCAATACTTCCTTTTGCCACTTGGCCCCTGCCTTGTTTGGGACAGCACATCTAATTTGCAATGGGTTCTTCCTTTAATATATTCATCCATTTTACACTTTGTTCCTCTTGTACTCTGGAGTATATAACCTAGTGTACTCATTCACTGAAACTACAATCTCTTCTTTCCATTTGTTGGTGATAAACAACTTTTTTAAAAATCAGACAAATTTAATTCAATTTAAACTTTTTACAAAGTCTATACTATCCTTCCGGGGTGTGTGGATAATATGCCCAATCTAGCCTCTGTGTGCCTAGCTCTCAGGTGTCTCTCAGCACAACTTCTAGAAATAGTTCAGTCACACTTGTCATTCCCCCTGTCTAGCTATAGGATAGTGTAATCCAGTTTACAGTGTTAAACTGAGCTAGTGATGTGCTCAGCCCTTTGGCCCTACATGCTCCTAAATTATTAGCATCTAGACAGTCGCACCATAATATGTTGCCCTAAATTCAGAGGATTCCTTTAGTACTTTATTTAATTTCCCACCACCACAATGTCTATCTGCTGTATTTACAGTTCTAACATTCACTGGGTCATGTTACAAATTCCTCTCTCTCTCTCCCTCTCTGACTCTATTTCTTTATGACATTACTGTTGTGCAGTCTCTGATATCTCCTTAACTGCTTGGTACTTCTTAAAAAGTGGAAAAAGTCTTCCTGTAAGGTGTGCAGTTTCCTCCCCACCTCCTTGCATTTCAGTAGTTCCTCTCTCTCCAGGCAAAAGCAAGACTTGAGTATGTTCCCATCTCCTCTTGCTGCTCACTCTAACCTAGCCATTGTAATACTTCCCTTGAGCTCTCAGTAGTTTTAACTTCACTGGTTACAAATAGTTTGCAAGCTGCAGGGTAGAAGTCTAAGTACTTTATGTTTAGCCAGGTGAATTGGGGGGGGTTCTTTTTCTCCTCATTTCAATGCTGGTATATAAAGATACTTGCAGATCCAAAAGTCCAGCTGGCCCCTGGCTTTCAAAGAGCAGACCGGATCTTTTCCTTTTGTTGCATAACAAACTACTACATGTTGTGGATTGTGATGAGTAGTTGGTTGCCATCCCATCAGATGCAAACATTTAATTAGTACTTTATCACTGGGTAACCCTGTTCATTTTCCTAGCAGTTGGGTTACAAATTTGGCATATTCCTTCCCTTCATCTCCTTCATGTACTCCTAATATTCTTATGTTCTTTCAAGTTCAATCCTGTTGGGCTCATATAATTTCCTCCAACATTTCTGGCTTGGCTTCTGTTGCATCAGCCCTTAGGTATACCTGCTCCGTTTCCATCAGTGCATCCTGTACTGCATCTGCAGGGTTACTTAGTACATTCTCCACTTCTTTCCTTCTTTCTGCTCGCCCCTCTAAAAACATCTCCAACATACTTTTCAGTCTCTTATTCTCTCCCATAAAATCCTTTAATGTCACCTGGGAGTCATGGCCCTCATCCCAGTGCAGGAGTGAGTTGCTTCTGAGGAGTTGGTTCTAGAGGTGCACTGCTTTGCTTTTTACCCTTTTTTTCAGAATTTCAGGAATACAACTGGTATGGTATTAAAGAAAAGTTAGCTTTTCCGCAGATGATATTATTTTGCATTTGATGAATCTAGAAAAGGACATTTCATTGTTGAGGAGTGATTTCAGACAGTTTCATATCTTTTCTGGGTATAAAATAAAACAAAGGTTATAGAGGTAAACTATGTACCGACATATGAACTGAATCAGCAATACTCAATGGGGATATGATAACATGAAGTATTTAGATGTATGGATTAAAAGGATAATATTATGGTAGATAAGGCTATGGGAAGATACTCAGGAAATGAAATTACAAAAACTGAGAAGTAGGAAGCTCTCGGTTATAGATACTGATAGTAAGACACAAGCAATGAAAGTTTCTAGTCCCTTTAGCTTTACATACAGGTCAGGCAGTTCCAGACTATAATTAACAAATAGGTGAAAGAATTTATTTAGGTGTGGAAGACAGCAGGAGTTAATTGGGTTAGGTTGTTTCTCACCACAGATCAAGATGGTTTAGGATTACCCGATTTGAATGGAAACGTTAGAGGTATGTAGTTAAGGTTCATATACACAACAGAAGGAGAAGGTTCCAAATCAAAGTTGAAAGACATGATAATGAAATGAGGGGAGTTTAAGAAATATAGCAAGCCCATGGGGACAGTATTCATGGACTCTTTCACCATAAGTCAAGGAGAGTGTAAATTTTTGCTAGTGCCTGCTCCATCAAACAAGACTGAAACTGGGCTATATGCCAAAGACAGTTAAGAACTCTCAGGCTCAAAATGGCAGAAAATAAAATCTTTTTACCACACCAATTCGTGCCTTTGGACTCTTTGCCCAGCACTTACACAGCCAAGTGCCTAGGAACCTTATGATGGGTAAAAACAAAAGTACAGAAGCGCCTTTCACGTACTTTCAAATGGTTATGCAACAACAGTTTAACAATGGCCTGTTAAAATGACATTCAATGAAACTGTCACTTTGGCAGATTTTATCTACTACTATGAGCTGCACAACTACTTTCTCCAGATCTTACTACCTACAGTTTCTGATGCATTCATGGATAACATGACATACAACAGAGAACACTGTAAAAGGTGCATTCCACACACCCCTACTATATACTGTATGTTATACATTACATATTACCTTTTGCATATTATATATATCAGTTCCAGGCTCAGTAAAAACTGCAGTAAGTCCAAGTCGGCAGATGAAGTTCATGGACTTGCACTTGCAATTAGACATCTGCTGAAATTAAATGTTTTGGTAAATTTCATTCCTTAAGACAACTGCTGTAAAATACACGAACATCTTTCCAAAAGATAGTGTACCAACTCTGGGTTATTTCCATATTACTGACCCAGTATACTTAAGAAAAGCCCCAAAGGAGGAACAAAACAAGACATTTCCTCCTCCTTTTCTGAACAATATCTCGGCCTCTTTTGGGGAGAGGAAAGGATAATTACCAGGCAGTCCATCAAGGTCCTTATACACCAGACAGTGTTACCCGAGGGAAAAGGGCCATTATAACTACCCATCTAAAAGGCACGGATCTTGTCTCGTCAGACTCCCAGGACCAGAAAGATTTCGAACAGGAAGGATGTTTGTAACTAGTAGCACCTGAAAGGCCAATATGAGCCCCTCCAGGAGGCTGGTATAAAGAAATAATTAAGTCTGGCAAGGAATGAGTGGTAGTGCAAGGACAATGTCTTATTAGATGTGGTGCGGTGGGTGACAGGCCCAAAGAGATTCCTACACTGTCTTCAAGCAATACTCAAGGATAGTGTTCTGTCACCCAGACAAGCAATATGCTGTACAAGTCACCACCATTATGTGGCTGAAGGCCTGGCAGACAAAAATACCTGCACAAACTGGCCCAACCTATGTTGGTCAGCCAGACTCGGCTCAGAAAAGCCAAAGGAAGCAGGCTGTCAGGCTGAAAGTAAAATTCATACAAATGTCCTGGAGATCTGCAACTGTTAAGCTATGCCAAAACCATCCTGTAAATACCTTGTATGATTAGCCAAGTTGACTCATTGGCACTTTTGGCATGCTTTGATGTCATTCTCTAGTTATATACAATAAAGATGTATCGTATGCAAGCAGAAGCTCATGACATAATAACCACAAAAATTCTTAAAATGGTTTATGCTTTTTTGGACTAAAATGCAGAACTTTCTAATGAAACAGTCTACAAGACAAAATGTGATGCAAGGATCTATGGCATGCCCTTCCAGTGCATCACAGGGTTGCCATGAAATGTACTGACTATTACAGGAGCTTGAGGTCTTAGAAGTAATATGAGAAGGCTTGCAAGAACAGGAGTTATCAAATGCAGAGGGCTCCTTGTCATAAGCTCATAACAACACATGATCTGTACACAGAACATTAAATATTTGAACATTAGTTTCCAGCATAAATCAGTACTTTTCCCAACTTAATTTCACAAAGCTTTCAGAAGAATTAATGATATTTCATTAACTAGTCAAAGCCAAGTTTTGCATATATACTGTAGGTTTAATAAAACCTCCTGATGCCAAAAGACCACAATACAGAGTTTAGAACAATTTTTGTTTTTTAATAACTATATAGCTGAACACATTCGGATGCAATTCATGTAAAAAATGAATGCAGGTCCCTGGCAATTGATTGCATTTGGTTAAATTGTGCCACCCAAACAGCCCAGCCTCAGTGTGCTGTATATCAGAAATGATCATTGCCATCATTTTATATTTTTAATCAGCTTAAACATACCTTGTCTGGGTACTTCTGCAGCAGCTCTCGAATCTTTGCCAAGTTGCCATGTGTTGCTTCAATAACTAGCTGGCCAGGGTTTTCTGGATCTGTTTTCTGTGACAGAAGCTTTTCTACTACTGACATCAGTGTATCTGTAGGCAGTAATTGAGAACAGAGGGAGAGAACAAAGCTTTTACTTGTACTGTTTTAATAAAGCACAACACAGGCTCATACCAAAACATCCCTTGAATGTGTGAGGAATATTCTACTACCAATCTAACACAAGCACTATTAGAAAAAGAGAAAGAAAAACGGCACAACCAGTTCACTGGCCACTCCTGAATTAAAGGAGATATCAGTGTCATGAGGAATGCTTAGCATAAACACAAGAGCCTGAACTATCAAAAAAGCATGGCAGTATTATTGTACATTTAAACATGTGCAAAACATTTGATAAACAAAGCTAAAGTTACTGTTCTCAAAGCCAATTATCTTAGAAATGCAAAATTTCTGAAATTAATTTGGTCACCTATTAGAGAGGAAAGGCTTTTTTTGTTATAAATGCCTTTATTGAATTAACACTTGTGACATAGACAAATATGCATTTATACAAATGTAATCAAATTGTATTAACAAGCACTAACAAACCCTTATCCAAAATGTAACTTTTACAGTCGAAACTCAGCAAAACAACTTAATCCATAGCTGTGCTTGTAGCAGTAGCCTGTGCTGATTATTCTTGAAAATAGACAGTACAAGCTACCTGCCCCAAGCCAGCCATCGCAATATATGCCACTGTTTGTATGGGTTCACACAAGAGTTCCGTTTCCTCCTGTTATACTTTCCCACATAAGTCAATGGCTGAAGGAGCTACCTAACTCTGTTAAAGTGGGGCCTGGTAAACTAACTCAAAGTGAGCAAGGTATGCGACAAAATGACATAAATGCATCATAAGCAAGTCATTAAACTATATTTGTCCTCTTCCTGATATAAAGATAGCAAAAACCATCCACAAGTCAGTTTTACCCAACCAAATGGATCCTTGCAGGTTTATGCCATTACTCTGTGCACCAGCAGTTCCCAAGTTGGAAGCTGTGGTACGGTCCCCAGGGTGCCATGTTGAACCGGACATAAATTTTTTCTGCATTAACTTTTTCCATATTTATACTGCTGTTATCTAGCTATATAGCACGAGTCAACACTGGAAGTAACTTCTTTCTCAAACTACAAAGTAACTTGTGAGTTTTATCTGTAGTCTGAGTCAAATGGGGGAGGGGAATGGTATAATGGTTAAGGTGTTTTCCTCACAGACACAAGGTATAAGGTCTGATTCTCATCTTCGAGGGAGAAATTGGCTAAGCTCAAAATGGCCCACAAGGGCTAGAACTAAACTTGTTTATAGCATGTCACTTTGGCAGAACAAGTAGATCAAAAGTTAAACAGCAGCAAGTATGAACTTAACTACCTCTGCAACAAACACAAAAATATTAAGGCACTTATGGAACCCAGGCAAGGTGCTTACAGAAGTGACTGTGTTGGGATTAAGACCTCTGTCCTGAAACTAGCGCAAAGAATTTTGCCATCGCAGTCATGTAACTAAGTTGGCAGTTGTTTGTCTTTCGACTTTTCCCGGTAAGGGGTCGCCACAGTGGAACTACGGTCCGCTAATGAATGGCAGTAGATTTTTACGAAACGCCGAGGTGCCAGCTCAACACCCAACCTTCAACGAAGGCACGCCCATTTACGCACGCATGTCTTTCTAACGCTACCCAACCGCAGGGAGGACATGCAGACTCCACACAGAAGGCACTCCCAAGCCCAGCCGAGAATCGAACGGGAGAACCTCTTGCTGTGAGGTAACAACGCTACCGCCGTACCACCGCGGCATACACATGTAACTAAGTTGGCAGAAGGAATACAAATGTAGAATAATACATCCAGCCTATTTTAAGATACTGCACTCAGAAGGAGTGACAATATAGCAGATGCACCAAACTGAAGAGTTTATGCAGGACTGTGTGAGGTGAGTGGTAGCTGCCATCAAATGAGGACTTAAGCAACCCAAGTGAGACTGTTCATTCACAGCAGGCAAAAGGAAAAACAGCTGAGCCTCTTCAGCAACTTAGAATGAAGCTACAAATAAAATAATCTACAATTTTGGCAGTGTAAGCTCTAAGCTGGCTGCAACATGGAAGTTTTACCTGTTGAGGGACTTAATGAAATGACAATGACTTTCACATCTGCTCTGTTAGAATTACAGATTTATCTGTTCTTATTCACTGACTAAGGGGCTGGACCTTATGTTCATAGAAGGTTTGTTCATAGATTAGTACTAGGCTAAGTGCCCTTGTGAGCCATTTTAAGCCTAGCCAATTGCCCCATGTGAGAATCAAACCCTGCACCTTGCGTCTGTAAGGTAAACACCTTAACCATTATGCCAACCTCCCACCCCAAATAAACAGCAGTTGCAAGGCTCAAACCCAGGACGCTGCACACCATAGCCAAATTGATTTACCGCTCTACAAGTAGCAGAGCTAGGTATAGGTAAGAATAATAGGAGATGTTAGGACAAACTCTGATCCAGATAGGAAGTACAGACAGTTAAAGAGCTGCTGTTGCCTCCTGAAAGATACTGGAATATGTGAAGTCTCTGCATTTTTTACTGCTTTTGAAACAGAAGAGAGATAATTTTAATGTAAAAAGAGTAGAGTGGTCCTCCCTTAATCTTAAAAGATTTTACTTTTGGATCAGCAATCAAGCGGGGTTATTGAAGAAATCTGTACGTGGTACAAAGGTTAAGCTAATTAATGTTATTCTGCATATTTACTATGAAATCGCTTTTTAAATACCCGTGACTGAGGAGAATGCTAAAGACTACAGATTTCAATACAATGATATTGTTACAGTTTTGAGCCATAGAAGTGAGGTACCTGCTGAAGCAAAACTCAATCAAGCAAAGTTCTATCTAAGCACAGTTGAAGTTGATGATATAAGGAGATGAACTAATAATGTACACACCGTTTGCCTCATGTAGCTACAACAGTGCTCAAGCCTGTGGAATTATGATCTTATACATTTAATATTTATGCATTACCAAATGAAAATACGGTCATTCCTTCCTCTCCCTCTAAGATGTACAATGATCACAATGAGTTAGTTTTTGTTTGTTTGTGTCTTTCGGCTTTTCCCGGTTAGGGGTCGCCACAGCGGAACTCTGGTCCGCTAATGATTGGTAGTGGATTTTTACGTACCGGGTTACCAGCCCTGACGCACAGCCTTCAACGAACAATGAGTTAGTTTTTGTAATTTGCTCAAATTCCAGCCCAGAAGAACAGTTTCAAAGTCAGTACATTGAGGGGTGTGATGTGTACTGTAAACTAAAGTCTTGTATACTACAAACAAAAGAAGCTTGAAATGTTTGTTTAATGTTAACTTAAGACAGAGGTAAGCAAAAGAAATAAACATTTTACATTTAATCTAAAACAGTTTCTCGTGTTGTTAAGAATGTGAGCTCTGAGCTCAGAGGTGAAGAGGTATGTATTACCTAAAGAAGTCACAAGCTGGGTTATGACCAGGTCATCTCAATCTCATATCTTAATTTACAGAAATATGTATCCTATCAATGCTCCTGAATGGAGGCCTGACTGCTCACCTCTGGAGACAGTTGGGGTTCATTTATCCCTGCACCAGAGAGCCTTGATAGACTTAACATAAGATGTTTGGGTGCAGAGGATAATTTCCAGAGGTTACATAATGCCCTTTTCCCTTTCACCTCCAATTCCAAGAAAAGTCCCTGACTTTCCACCCAGTCAGAGGGATCAAGCATTAATTCAAATTCAAAAGCTGCTACAAAAGAGTCATCCAAGAGGTCCCACCAGGCCAAATAACATCCAGAACTTACTCAAGGTTCTGTTTAGTGCCAAAGAAAACAGGGGACAGGAGACCAATTTTGGATCTCACCAATCTAAACAAATCAGTTCAACAAACCAAATTCTAGATCATCATGGTTCAGTCTATTCTACCCTTTCTGTGCAAAGATGACTGGATGTGCTCTATAGACTTTCATATAAAAATGAACAGGCAATCCAGAAAGTACCTACAGTTCCAGCTGGGAGCCACGCATTACCAATTCAAAGTACTGCCCTTCGGATCCCTTGACTCTCTGTTGTTTCATTAAGGATTGTAGGAAGAACAAATTATCAGACATAGTATGCATCCTAATAGAATTTTTGGTAATACCTTAAAAAGACAATTTTTATGAATGTCTTAGTCTTCATACTAATGATGAAGAATATGTGAACTTTTGAGGGAAGATTTTAAGGAAAGGGAATATAGTATAAGGGAAGTGGAAAATAGGCTATAAGTGCTTTAAGACGTAGAGATGGGGCACCTTTTTTGACTAGGCAGATACAACAGAAGGCTAAGGTAAATCCCAATAGACCCAGATGTGGCTTTTTACTTAAATATAGTAATAATGCACAATCTGTGATGTTGTTAGAAGAAATTGGCTTATTTTAAGGTATGATGATACGGTTAAGGAAGTTGTGGGGAATGAACCTAGGTTCATTTTTAGGAACAACACAACCCTTAAAAGAGAACTTTGCTACACACAGTTTAAGAAGCAGGTTAAGTTAGAGTTGAGGGAAGGCATTTTCCCTTGTAGAAAATGCAGAGCATGTAATTTTATTTCATGCCCTAATTTTTTTATACATCCGACCACAGGAAAAATGTATGAGTTTCATCTTAATGTCAACTGTAGAACAGAGAATTTGGTCTATTTGGCTACCTGTGTGGATTGTTCATCGTTCTACATAGGTAAAACCAATCAGAGACTTAAGGAAAAGGTTCTCCAACATCTACGAGATATTAGGAATAAAAATAGTAAAAATGCTTTGTATAAGCATGTTAAGGATAACAACGGGTATAGTTTCAGGTTTACAGTGGTGGAAATAGTTAGGAATAATATTAGGGGAGGGGACCTGGTTAATAAGAATGAATATAGAGAGAAGAGCTGGATACCTATATTACAAGCACATAGGGTGCCAGGTTTAAATTACACTATACCTATAAAACCTGCACTGAGGGTGAGGCCATTACATCACTGACAGAAAGTACAGTTGTGTACACTTACCATAAATGTAGATGTTAGAGTGTATTCACTGTTGCAGTCATCACCTCATAAGGACTTTCATTCTTACTGTATTCCTTGCCTAGGCCCTGATCATAATTTTCTGGGTTGTCAGTTTTGTGCTAGATTTAACCAACGCACTATTAAGCGTCAGTATGATTTTGCTTTAAACTACTTTGGACGCAGATTTAATTATCCAGAAATGTCGTCAGAAAAAGCATTAGGAGTGGCTATGAGACCCTGCAGAACTGCAGTGGCAAAGCCTGCCCTGGATTTAGAGTAGAGTGGCAGATGACAGTGCTTTGTAAAGGTGTGCACTGAACTCCAAGTAGCTGCCTCTAAAATGTCCTTGGTTGGTACTCCTCTGAGAAAGGCTGCTGAAGTGGCTGCAGCTCTGGTGGAATGTGGCCTAATGCTCTTAGGCACCGGCTTGCCATGGTATAAGTAGCAGAAACTAATGCAGTGGCCTATCCATTTTGAAATAGTCTGCTTTGAGATAGCCTTTCCTTGTGATCCTGCAGCATATGCCACTAGTAATTGCTCTGTTTTTCTGAAAACTTTGGTTCTGTCCAAGTAGAATCTAAGCTGTCTGTGTACATCCAAAGAATGCAGAATTCTTTCCCCCTTGTTCTGTGGATTTGGATAAAAAAGTTGGCAGATGAATGGTTTGGTTAAGAGACACACTGGACACCACTTTAGGCATAAATGTTGGGTTTGTCCTCAGGGAGACCCTGTCCGGATAAAAAATGATAAAAGGTTCCACAGCCATGAGTGCCTGTAGCTCTGAAACTCGTCTTACAGAAGTTATTGTTAGGAGTAGAGCTGTTTTCTAAGATAAAAACTTTAAATCAGCAGTAGCAGCTGGCTCAAAAGGAGGCAGGGTAAGTTTTTCCAAGACATAGTTGAGGTCCCATGCAGGCATTGGTGATCTCCTTGGAGGCCTTAAATTTTTGGCTCCTCTGAGGTACTGTTTTAATAAGGGATGAGAAAAAATTGGTGGCTCCGCATTGTAATGAGCTGAAATGACAGAGGCATGAATTTTAATACATGAGAAAGATAGGCCTTTGTCCAGCATCTCAGTTAAGTATTGTAAAATCTGAGGAATATTTGGCACAGCTGTATCTGTTCCTTGTGCCTGGTTTCAAGCACAGAATCTCTTCCATTTTCCAGCATAAGATTTTCTAGTACTAGGCCTTCTGGCTTCCAAAATGACATCCATCACAGCTTTGCTGAGTGGTGTGTCTTGTATGACTACATTATCCGCCATACTGCCAGGTTTAAAGTCCTGAGCTGGCTGTGCAGGATCTGATTGTTTTGCTGGGACAGTAGATGCAGTACTTGAGGTAGGGTCCAAGCTGGGCATTGAGACAACCTCCTTAATATTGGGTACCAGTGCTGGCGGGGCCAGTCTGGTGCAATCAGTATCATCTTTGGCTTCTCCTGTCTGACCTTTAGGAGTACCTTGGGGAGGAGAGGTAGAGGGGGAAAGGCATACACTGATAGTTTTTTCCAGCTGAAGGATAGGGCGTCCACTTACCATGCTTATAAAACCAAAAAGGCGACACAATGTCACTGTAGGAACTTGTTTATTCGATAAAACAAACGAATTGAATAAACAAATTGAATAATAAATAATAAAAACTGTTCACATAAAAAAGTACTAAGCGCTTTCACCCATTAATTCCAGGGCATCATCAGAGTACAAACTTTTAAATCATTGACCTCATTATATAATATTACTGGTCACACAACACCCTTGAAGCAACCAATCATATTAAAATACCTGCATTAATTATTCAATATTACAAATTACAAATATATGCATTTAAAAATAATAACTAACTAACATAATAATATAACAATGAATAAATATCTATAAATAATTAAACAATAAATAGTTGTTCCTTACTAAATGGTATATGTTGAATTAATACATATACTTTAATAACACATACAATATATTATTAAATTCACAATTTTGTATATATTAATAACATTTAGTTAAAATTTCAGTGTGTATTGTATTGTGCTAAAATGTTAAAATATCTATTTGTGTTGTATACAATATGATTTGTATTTCAGTATGCTGGCAATTGATATATGTTCATTAATACCTGGACATTCATTAGCATTGAATCTCAACTGCCATAAACATTCCTTTGCTTCTAACAAATTCTTGTCGTCACCTCCTTTGTTGTTATTGTAGGGAATTCTATCTATTACAAAGAATAAAAATCTTTTAAACTATTTACACTTTGAACTGTGTATGTAAAGTGAACTAGCCGTTTTCTTAATTTTAATATCTCTAATGTGTTCTACTATCCGTTTCTGCTTGATTCGTCTGCCAGAGTATTTTCCCTTCCTGGCAGGAATTGTGCCTGCAAATGTACTTGGTAAGTCAATGCTGTGTCCCACAAAGTCATGGCCAGTCTGCAAAGGGGGTAAGAATGCGTGCCCCCCTGCTTGTTTATATACCACATGACCGTGATGTTGTCTGTCTTTATCAGTAGTTGTCCTGGTTGAAGAAGGTTCTTGAAGGCTATCAGGGCATTCTGAACAGCTAGCATCTCTTTTTGATTGATATGTAGATGCATTTGGTTTGAAGTCCATGTTCCCTGAATGCATCTTCCTGCCATGTGGGCCCTCCAGGCATAATCTGACGCATCCGTTGTTAGCGTCTGCCTGACTGGGGGTAATGTGAACAGCTGTCCCTTGTTTGGTGACAAGCCTTTGCCCACCATCAAATCTCCTGTTGCAGGCAGGGAATGAGAGTAATTATAGTTTCCAGGCTGTGGCAATGTTGAGTCCAAACACTTTTTAGGTACCATTGAATTTTCCCATATGCAGTCTTGCATATGGAATTAGTAGGATGCAGGATGCCATGAAACCCAAAGCCTGCAGAATTTTTCTTGCAGATAACTGGGCTTTTGTTGCTAACATGTTGAAGTAGGTAGTCAGTTGTCTTTGTTTGTCTGACGTGAGATAAGCCATCTGGGCAGTTGTATTTAAGCTTGCACCCAGGAATATTATCTCTTGAGAAGGTACTAGTTTTGATTTCTTTTCGTTGACTGTGTACCCTAGGTATGTTAGAAGTTTTTTCACAAACGCCAGATGCCGTAGAAGAATGTCCTTGCTCTCTGCTTGAATTAGACAGTCGTCCAAGTAAGGATATATTTGAATTCCTCTTTGTCTGCAGGCACTTTGTAAAGACCCTGGGCGCAGTAGATAAGCCAAAGAGCAGTGCAGAGAATTGGTAATGCATTGAGCCAGCCTTGAATCTGAGGTATCTTCTGCATATTTGTCTGATTGGGACATGCAGGTATGCATGTCTCTTTTAGGTCTAAAGTTACATGCCAAGTGTTCTTGCCCAGCATGGGCAGTAGCTGCTGCAAAGTCAACATTTCGAATTTTGGTATATCCAGGAATGTATTCAGACTCGATAGGTCCAGTATTGGCCTTCAGGCCTTGTCCTTTCTGGGTACCAAGAACAGTCTTGAGTAAAATCCTTGTCCCCACTCTTGCTCTGGCACTTGTTGAATGGCCCTCATGTCCATGAGGGATGAGACTTGTTTTTGTGCCTCTGCCCATTGATGTTTTGGCAGATCTGGCCAGCCGTTTGTCATTGGCAGGGTATGGAAATGGAACTTGTAGCCTTGTGACACGATATTTAGAACCCACTTGTCCTGGGTTATAATATGTCAATTTTGAGAAAAAAGTGCTAATTTTCCCCCTAAGGGTGCTGCCAGGAAATAAGTGCTTGGTGCAGGCAGGGGGAAGTCATTGGGACTGTTTCCTGTAAGGTTGTGATTGTCTTCTCCACTTTTGGAGGTAAAAGAACCCCATTGTTTTGACCTGTATGAACCTTGAGCCTGGGATCTGCCTGTAGGGCGTCTGGGTCTACGCCTTTGAGGTCTGTCTGACATGGGAAAGGACCAATTCTTTGTTGGCCAGTGTCTACTAAACCTAGGTGGCTGTACTTGTAAGAAATCTTTGACCGTTTGCATACATTTAGCCTTGTCCTCCATTTTCTTTAACACCTCTTCTGCCTTAACACCAAACAAAGAATCATGCTGTAAAGGTGCATCTAATAATTTAACTTTAACATGATCGGGCAGATTTTGTTCCTTTAACCAAGCATGCCTTCTAATTACAAAACCAGTAACTGCGGCCCTGCAGGAGGCCTCTAAAGAATCAAAACCACATTGCAAAGTATGCTTTCCAACTTGTTCAGCTGCATGCAATACATCCTGCATTTCCTTGTTTTCTGCACATTCAGAATTTAACATTTTCTGTTTAAGCAATACCATGACATGTTGCTGATACTTGAGCATATGAAACTGACAGTTTAAGGCCCTTATAGCCAAGGTAGCAGATGTGTAAACCTTTTTTCCCCATCTATCCAGAGCCCTAGAATCCTTATCAGAAGGGGTAGGGTTTTTTGCAGTGGAAGCCTTAACACCCTTGGGACCCTGAGAAATAGTTCCTGGGTCTGCAGCAGGGTTTTTAAAAAGGAAATGATGTGAGTCAGGAACCCTGTAATATCTGTCAGGCTTAACAGGAGCTGGAGGTAAGGAGTCAGGGGTAAGGCTTGACTCCGAAAACACATCATCGACAATGTCTCACACAGGAGGGATGGCTAGTGGCTTGTGCTGAGGTAATAATAGGAAATCCCTGAGCCTCTTTTTAGACTCTGAAAAATCTTGGCTCTCCCAGTGGAAATGCTCCCTCATGGTATGTAAAGTTTCCCCAAAAGAATAATCCTCAGGAGGAGAAGCTGAAGGTATGGACTCTTCAGCATCAGAATCCTCATAGGGGGGGAAAAGAATATTCCTGATCAGAAGAGGAATCAGAAGAAATGGAAACCTGATCTGAAGATTCATAGTCAGTCTCTTGCCTAGGCCTCTTATCAGGAGGGGGATGGGAACCCCTGATCAAGTAAATCAAGTCTTCGGCCATTTTGAGCATCTGTTTTTTGGGCATGGAAGCCTGTCCACGTGGTTCTTGAGGTTGCTTCTTTGCTTTTGAAGGTGCTTTAGTCTTAGCCTTTGAAGTCGGTTTAATGTATAGGTGCTTGGGTCTGAATACACCCTCAGAAGCCAGTGCCTGCTCAGCGGCTCCGGACCCATCTGAAGGATTAGCTTTCGAGGCTCCAATACTTTGAGCTTCCAGTGGCATGGCCAACTCCATGTGGGAGTCGGTAGCGGCCTGTGACTCTAAAGTAGTGGTCGTCAGGGGCTGCGAAAGCACCTCACTGAGAACCAGCGAATCGGTGACTGGCTTAGGAGAAGCTTCGTCATCGGTTTTGAGCCTCGGCTGTCTTTCTTTTTCTTTGCGTTTTTTGTGAACTCCGGTAGTCGGATGGCTTTCCGCCGACATTTCTGGATAATTAAATCTGTGTCCAAAGTAGTTTAAAGTAAAAATCATACCGACGCTTAATAGTGTGTTGGTTAAATCTAGCACAAAACTGACAACCCAGAAAATTATGATCAGAGCCTAGGCAAGGAATACAGTAAGAATGAAAGTCCTTATGAGGTGATGACTGCAACAGCAAAACACGAAGAACATCTGTTTTTGATTGTTTTTTTTACTTTTTAAATACTAAGGATGCTGTTTGTATTTTAATTTAGGATCTGAAGAAGCACATTTGTGAAAGCGCTTATCCTGTGTTACAATAAACCAGAGTTATTTTTTTACTTGAATTTGTGATTTCTATGCCCAGAGTCCTGGAGGACATACTGAGTTTGTTTGGATTTGCAGTATTTTTTGCTACAGTTTGTCCTTTAATCATTGGTTTGGTTCTTTGCTAGAATACGGAAATTGTCAGCTCCAAGGCTGAAAGATCCGGATGGCTAGGATCCTGGGACTCTGAAGCAACAGAAGGCATCAAAGAAGGAATTTGAAAAGGGGGTGTTGTGGAAGTACAGATAACCTGATCCAGAGGGGTAGGTACCAAAGTAAAACCAATACGCTCCTGTGCCAATAGGATCTTTCTTACAACTCTCTACACATCTTCTTCTGTGAGGCTTCTGGAAAAAAGGGTAATGGGAGCCTGTCAGGAACTGGATCCACAGATGGAGAGTATCTGGTACGTGGAAGAAAAGGCATCTCAATAACTTCTGACAGTGTCGGATCCGATAGGGTAGAATCCGATGGCTTAACATGTTTTTGATCCAATTATGTTAGGGTTGGATCAAGCAGTGTTGAGACGGTCTGCTCTGATGAACCCATATGCTTCTGCACTCTCAATTTTTTCAGATCTGGGGTTGAGACCAGGTCCTTTTGACCACTCTTTCTTGAAGAGTCAGAAGAAGAAGATTTTGAAGGAGGAGGTTTAGGTTTAGGCAATTCAGATATGGCTTCTCCAAAGGATGACGTAATAAAGACCTTTCAAAATCAACTTGTTCTTGCATTCCATAAGAGCATGGGGATTGAAGCCATGGCAAGTTAAGGAATTCTCTTGTAAATGAAGAGGGCCCAGGCAATAAACATAAAATGTGTGGGCATCAGAAACTGGCAATTTATGTCCAAACTTGGTACATTTTTTTAGTACATTATTTTAAACCCAGCAGGTTTTTCAGTCATAATGAGCAATGAACAATAATAACGCCAACAACAGCAACAACAACAAGTCAGAAGTATTATACACGGAAAAAATAAGTATGGTAGACAAACATTTTTTTTTTACTAGTTAGAAAAGAGGACAAGGGAATACCAACAATGGTAAAGACAGAGTCGTAAGAAAGGAGAGATGCTAATGATAGTATCTAAGTACCAAGTACTATAGAAATTAATAGCTATAGCAATACAACAAGAAGAGATGGAAGATAAAGAATATTAACTAGCGATGTGAGAGAAAAAACGGTAAAAATGCAAAAAAATTTAATTATTTAAGTCACACAGCTCGAGAGAGAGATGGTAGACCATGTCTGTTAGCTTGAAGCGGCAAACGAGATCTGAGGCACTTGGTGAGGTGCATTATGGGTAAGGGAGAAGCTCGAGAGATTTGGTTACAGCGAGTTTAGTAACAGCCAAGTCGGATCTGACAGTTTGGATCCAAACCCAATAGTTGAGGACAGAATGAAAATTGACAACATCAGATAATATTTTTAAAGAGCAACATTTTCAGTTTTACATACTTTGCAAGCCCCAGGATTGGTATTACTTGATAATGCAGTACTGATTGTTATTACAACCAATTTAACTCATGTTTATATGTTTACATAATACTAATAAACAAGCCTCTTGACAATCTGTGCTTACATTTAACTTTCAATAACTTGCAGTTCTTAAGCATGGAAACCCATATATCACAAAGAGCTATTCTATCAAGTCTCGATCTCCAGACTGATTTAACATTGCTCTTAAAACAAACAAAACATTCAAACTCACAAGCTAATTGTTTACATTATAACCCAAGATTAGGTACTGACTAGTAACCATATTGTTTTATCATATTACAATCTTAATATGACCAGTGCCTTCATACACTGTGTTACAGCCTATTCTCTTTAAACAGATGTACATCTTACATGCTTTGTTCCATGTCAATATCCTCTTCAAGTTCAGTTTACATTACAGAATCCTACACAGTCCATTCTTTACCTAGTCCTGTTTCTGTTATCTAATATTTTTCAGTTTCATATTTTAATCTCTCTTATAGTTTGCCTTTGTTTTTTTTTTTTCATTTTCTGTAGTTTTCTTAGACACTATTAACACTAAACATAGCAATGCTTTCACCTCTTTAGTACATGTTATTTTATAACAACTCTACCAAAATGTCTCCGTACTGAGGTTAAATTCTCTTCCAAGTGCAACACAATATATTGTTCAATTAATTTTGTTCTAAAGTAACACCATATATTCATAAAATATATGCTCCCAAGATAGTCATTCTGAACTGTCACATCTCCAACATGCATCTAGTCTATTTTTTCAAGTTTCTGTGCAAACATTGTGATGCAAACTTCAAAATGTTCTCAATTTAGTGACATATCTAGGGATAAGTATTTCTTTCCGCTGATCACCATCATCATCTTTATTTAACCATTCACCCCTTGTTAATTTTAATTTTATACAGCATTTTCTTTTCAAATCTTTGTCTCTTATGCTTTCTCCTGGTCTGCAATTTCTGATCTAGCCTCAATTACAAAGTCTACTGTGACAAGGGGAAATACTGCCAGCTCAGCTATCTGGAATTTTGAAAATACTTCTATGTCATTTGTGAATATCGATATGATTTATACAGAAGTGTGTGGAAAGTACTGAGCTAAAATGTAAACACAGCATGCCCTATTGGAACAGAACAGGAATGTACCTGCAATATTGTGACTGTTTAGATGTACATGCTTAATGGAAACTGGAATACAGGAGGTTAACTTGAAAAAATTCAGAGAAAATAGTTGAAACTAAATTGTTTCATTACGTAATAAAAGAGATGCTATCTCTCAGTTTCAGTGCCATAGCAGACACAATGTCTAGAGTTAGAAGTTTTTTGTATTATCTTGAAAGATAAGTAATTACTAGGTTTAAGATGTAGAAGTGTTTTATGACTTCCAGGATCTGCAAACACCTGAGAGATGTGTATTTTTTCACAGGGAGATGCTACAATTCTGTTAGTTTCTGGCAAAGTGGGTTTAGCTTGGGAACTGAAGTCAGGTGACAAGTGATGTTATCCAAGCTAACCCAGCAGTAATACTTGATATTAATTTAAGAACTCTCTCAGAGAGAGACTGTGCATCTTGTCTTTGACCTAACAACATCAGCTGGAAATGCCCACTCACCTCTGCACTTGCCTTGCTGTAAGGAAGTTTTTAGGGTATAATAACTCTTTTAGATTCAAACAGGAATATAGTAAAGTACAGCTTAGATGTTTTTCTTTATTTAGTTGGGACTGTCCTGGAATGTTATTTTAAATATTTCCTGTGATTTTGAACTCTGATGTAACTGATTACTTACTATTGTCTTGTTCTTTTATTATTTATTATTAAATATATTTAAACTTTCCAATTGTGGCTGGTCTGTTTAGAGATATTTAAGCTCATAGAGTACTTGCATATCTATTTGGCAACACTGTAGAAGCCACTCCTAAATAGCCTTGCTCATGGTAAGACTATCATTTGGATTAACAGTAACATTACATAATAGGATTGGACACCCTTTGCTAAGGGTCTTAAAGTAGCTGATAAAGAGTGGCTGGTGGCAGAGGAACTACCTTATAGTCTGGGCAGAAGGGGGCTTAGCTAGTAAACCTGTGTCAGCCTTTCCCAGGATTGTTTTGTGTGTCGGTGTTTATATAGAAATCAAATCACAAAGAGTGTGTGAGTCAACGACTTTGGCAGGGACATGAAGCACTGGTTGGAAAGAGAGGGTACTGGAGATCTTGGTTTGGCCACTCAGCTGAGATCTCAACCCTATAGCTGTGCCAATGGGGAGTCTTAATGGGGATCTGGGGAAAAAACAGCTCCAGATTGACTGTGATCTCTGAGTGCTCTTAAGGGAAATTGCACTTTACTGTGTGTGCACTTGTCATCCTCTCAGTGTGTAAGTTCCCCACTGTTGCCAGTGGTGAGGATTGGGGCTCCTTGACCACTGGGTTAGTGCAGGAGCATCACATCTACCATTTGTGATTTAACACATTTAATATCCAGCTTCCACATATATTCCTTCTACTGTATCATTAGACCTCTATATGGATTCTGATCTGAATTAAATTCAGTTTGTTTAGCCTCATCCCCTTTTATCATCTGTTCCAAAAATCCTGGCTCTTTGTTCTCTCTTTTCCAAACACTCATCACTTATTCTTCTGTATCTTTCTTATTACTTTATACGGTATATCTTATTGGTGTTATTCTATTTTTCCAATGTCTAACTTCATTTAAAGTAAAGACATGCTTATCAATTTTATGTGCATAAAGCTGTACATATTTTATATTACCTTCCTAAATCTATCCAGATTTCCACATGTGGTCCTACTGATGCCTCATTGGGCACTATGCCTCTCATATGCTTCCATTTGAGCAAGTATTCTGGGTCCTGAATCAAATATATTAGCCTAAGCTGCATGGCCTTATAGTTTTTATAGTATGCCTCTAAATCTGGTAGCCCCAAACCACCCTGTTCCTTTGTCAATGTTAGTGTTTCCCACTTACTCTTTCTCTTTTGTTATCTCAAAAATAACCTTAATTAACTTTTTAATATTCTTCCATATGTGATCACTTGGTTGATATATACAAGAATGAACTACATAAAAAAACAAACAGCAGAACCAAAAACGTCTTAACTACTTGTATCTTACTGCTGACATCCAAAAATAACAATTTTCATAGTCTTATCTTGCAATTTCTTCCCACATCTTTGGCTGCTTGCTCAACATCCTGTTTCAACCAAATTCTCAAGTACTTTTGGGCAATTTCTTCCCACATCTTTAGCTGCTTGCTCAACATCCTGTTTTAACCAAATTCCAAGTACCTCATCCTGTCATGACCCGGAAAAAAGGGGAAGTTCTGTACCAAGTCACGTGTTAGGGTATAATTCATTATTATAGCCTTTGTTTTGTTTTCGCTTCATATCCTACTAAATCAGTAAAACATTTCAGTTTATCAAATATAATTTTATATCATATTATGGACTAGATTGGTAACATACGGGTCAGATTCTAAGAGAGTTGCTCTAGGTGCAAGTTTGCCCTGTTTCTGAAAAACTTGCTCTTCTATCTATAAACGAGCTTACACCACGGGCCAGATTCCAAAAGACTTGCTCTGACTGCAAGTGGTCACTTATACACAGCAAGTGTTTTACAATCAGCCCCATGGTATTATGTCATCTGCAAAACAAGCTACTTTCTTGTTATTATTTCTTCATTTACACCCCATTATGAATGAGTGCCCTACATCTCTGACTGACGCTTCTAAATACAAAGCAAATGGTAATGGTGAAAAATGGACCTAGTTCCTTTCGTAAGACTAAATACTTCAGACAGCTCACCATTACAGTTCAGTCTGTAAGTATTACTTGTCTGTGTTTGTGGAAACCCAAATGCCTCAAAGTATCTCTATCAATTCCCACTCACTCTGCAAAACAGTTTTTTGCTGTCCAAACCTATTAAAATTAGTATAAAATTACTACTGTTCAGTGTATTATTTTGAATCATAAGAATTCTGTTACTTGGTCAAATGGTTCCAACCTTGCAGAAACAAACATTGTTCCAGTTCTCTTAATTTTGGAAACGTATCTGCCAAGCTTTTTGCCAGAATCATCACAAACAACTGGTATTCATGATTCAGAACCAAAATGGATCTGCATGACCCTAGATAAAGGAGATCTCTCCCTCCCTTTTGTACAACTTCTACGACTATTTTCAAAGTTAAGGGCACATCCCCACACAGAAAAACAGTTTTAAAAAATACTAGCCAAATTTTAATATTTCATGTTCCTTAATTGGAATTTCATCACTTCCAAATGTTCTACTTGTATTCTGTTTTCTCTTCCTTGCTTACTTAATTTCAGTTTCCTTTATTTTCACTGTTAATAACCTCCTTCTATTTCTGCTAACTGAGGAAGTTGTCATCATCAACTCCCCTTTCTTCCTTTCTTTTAATGAGGTGGAAGCGTCACATCAACTGTCACTGCCTTTCTCAATTCAATGCCACTCTCTTCTGGAGTCAAGCCCGATCGTCTCATGTTTTCTCTCATGCAATCTATTCATCTCTTTGTTGGATGTCCTAGTTCCCTCTTGCCTTCCTTCTGTCTCTCCCAACTATTCTTCACCAAGTTGTCTTCTGTTTTTCTATACATGTGCCTGAACTACCACAATCTGTTCTTTTTCATCTTCTTTGCAACTGGAGCTACTTTATCTTCTGCTCTAATATCATAATTCCTTCATCTGCCCCACAATGTGCCTCCATCTCAGGAACTTCATCTCCATCACTTTTAGATATCTCAACTGCTCTGTCCTCACTGTCCATGTTTCTGTACCATACAGAAATACTGGTCATGCTAATGTTTTGTACTATTTACTTTTCAGCTACTTTTGCATTGTTGTCTCACACATTAGCCCTACAACTCTGTATCAGTTGGCAGTAGCCCTTCTGATTCTAGCTTTCACCTCCTCATTCAGAATTACCGTTTCCTCAACCACCACTCCCAAATACCTGAGGCTGTTAATCTATTCTATTGTTTTCCCTTTAATCTCAGTTTTCAGCTTCTCCTGTTTCTCCCCATTTGATGCCAATTAAAGAGGTAGTAACTGTCTCAAATGTAATGCAATTTATTGTGTGTTACTCTCAACCTCCAAATCTTACCTATATAACATACTACAATAGTTTACCACTACAATCATATTTTTCCTCAGTCTATGTCTACCCTCCCATTCTCAATTCTTGATTTTAGTTATTACCATTTCTACCTTTATTGAAGCCAGTGATTTGGCTGCACTAAGCTTATTGTCAAAAGCATTTGTTTTAAAACCACTGGTCTATTCTCATTCATATTTTCTAACTTAATACTGAATGGACATTCTAGCATCTTTAATTGCTCTTTAACTTGTTGCATTCCACTTGTTTGTTTTCCTTTCTATAAATCTCTTACTTTTAAAATCCCTACAGATATGTATTTGCGGATATTATTCCATATACTATAAATCTCTTACTTTAAAAATCCTTACAGATACTTATTTGTGGCTATTATTCCATATACTGTTTGATTTGGCCATGTCTGCATTTCTAAGCTTCAACGTGCAACTTACCCTAATCCTCTACAAGCTCTTTACAACTTAGATTTTAATCTAATAATTTTCACTTAAAGTTCGGTATACCTAGTCATTAAACAACTTATTTTTCAAAAGAAATATTAAAAAATGACAATGTTTGTTACAATAATATTTTACTTGTTTACAAACCTTAATTTTTATAGGTGCATTATCTGACATAATCACCAGATGTGTCTCATGGTTCACACCATGTTACAGTACATTTTTATATGTAAAGTCTATTTAATCTTGCCCAAGATCTATTATTTTCCTGAAAAACTGCGCATTCTAATTCATACTGTCTTATTTACATTAGATCAACGAACCTAAACAAAAGCATATATTTCTCTATGTATCTGACATCAACTTGTACTCAATGATATCCTCACCCTACAGAGATGATTTTTTTATTTCCTACATTATAATCTCCAGCCACTACTATTCATTCTTGATGAAACACTAACTTCTCCCATGATAGTCTTTATATTTTGTTTAAATGCTTTTAGTGGAATATATAATGCAGCCAGTGTAATTACTATGCCCTTCCATCAGCCTTTCACCACTAGAAATTCTCCCTCCATATCATGCATTTGCTCCTCAGCCTTTATTCCAGTCCCCTACTTAGGAGCATCATATGTCAGACATATGCTCCCTGTCAAGCATAGGGCATAAAGGTGATGTACAAATGTTCTCAACCCAGAAATGAAGTGCCTCAGGAGAACCAGGACCCCCAGTGGAAAGGAGAACATGTACATCTAGAAGGAAGAAAGGAAGAGGAGGAAAAACTTCTTGGCCAGAAGGAAAATACCACCCATGAAAAAAGAGAAAAGGATATAGGGGTTGGAGGGAGGGCGTGAATACTGTACCAATGAAAAAAAGGATATCTTCTGTTATGGTAAGATTTTACACAATCGTACTTTGTCCTTCCATACCACTGTTGCAATATTCTTCACCTAAGGGAGGGTACAAAAGCTACAGTGAAGGCAGGGAGGAGGAAGGCAAAGAGGTGCCCTCCTCAAACCCATGCAGGATAGCACTGGCAAAACCTGCCCTGTCTCTTGAAATGACATCCAATTTGCAATGTTTGGTGACTGTGTGAACCAAAGACAAGTGGCAGCTTCAAGGATAGAGATGGTGTCCAACCCCTTTGTAGAAAGCCACAAAGGAAGGCTGTTACTGTAGAAAAGCCCTAACAGAAGCAGACAGCTATTTGTCATGAAGAGAATAATAAAAAGAATTGGTCTTGTAATTCCAGGATGAGATGTTTGCTTAGAAAATCCCAAAACCAATGTCCTGGTATGAAAAGAAACAAACCACTTAACAGATTTACAAAAGGCCTTTGTATTGTTTAAATAACATCTGAGCTATCTATGCAAGTCCAAGGTATGAAGGACCTTCTCATTAGCAGAACTAGCAGACTGCAGGCAACTGGAAAAGGAAGGAAGCTGGACAGACTTACTAAGAGACAGCGCAATAACCACATTGGGCATAAAAGAAATACAGAGAGACATCCCATCTCTATGGAAAACCAAAAAAGTAGGAACCGTCATGAAGGCCTGGAGTTCAGATGCCCTTCTGGCAGAAGTTAAAGCAACCAATAAAACAATCTTCTATGTGCAATGTTGCAAAGAAGAGGCAGCAGGCTCAAAAGGAGCCTAAATCATTTTTTCAAGGACAAAATTAAGATCCCAAAAAAGTGGAATGGGGGGGTGATATGAAGGATGCCTTTTAGAAACCGCTGGACCTCAAATCTAGAGGACAAAGGAAAAGTAACTGGCAGACAGGCAGAAATGGCTGACAAGTGAGCTTTCACTGACAAATATGCCAAGCCAGCATGCAGCAGTTAAAGATAGGAGAGAACCAAGAGGACGCCACACTGAAAAGGGACCCTGGTGATGTTTAAGACACCAAACAGAAAATCTCTACCATTTGGACATGTACGGTTTTCTGGTATTGAATTTACTGGCCTCCTGCAGGACCCTAAGTATGTCCTTAGAAAATTGGTGTTGGAAAGGAATCAAAACCATATCGCCCAAAGTGCCAGTCGAAGAGTGGACAAGTGAGGATGGAAAAGAGATTAGGTTGTCCTGTAGGACAAGGTCCATGCAGTTAGGTAACAAGTGATGATTGTCCCTGGGTGGAAGAAATAAGAGAGGGAACCCAGTGCTTTCTGTGCCAAAAGGTAGTCACCAACAAGTATGGTTGTCACCTTACGCTGTGGTTAAAACTGGACCAAGGCCACACCACTCACCCTTCACATAACCTCGCCCATGTCCTCCCCTGTCACGCCCACTTTCTGTCCATTTTGTGACATCATCACATCAGGTGAGGGGGACTTCCCTTTTTCTGTTGATGATGCCTTCTTTCTGCTAATTTACTATGCTTTTTTTCTGTAAAAAAAGCATAGTAAATCTGATAATTTAACAAACTCCTAATGTCTGCTTCTTTTTTGAAAGAGAATACCAGGGTGTGTACAGTATTTTCCAGACTACTGGACAAGCAGTTTGATTTCTGGATAGTACAGAAAAAATGGATAGGTGGCAATGCTACCAACAAGATTTTTGAAGTGTCATTCTTGATCTTGAAAAGAAGAGGAAGAGGAGGAAAGGCATAAATGAACATTCCCCTCCAAAAAAACATACATGGCATCCACTTTCCAAGCCAAAGGACGTGGGACTCAAACAGAACTGAGGGAACTGTGTGTTCAGAGGGGAGGCAAAGAGATCCACTTGAGGAATACCCCACTGATGAAATTCATCCAGAAACTCAACTCTGTGAAGCATTCATGTGTGATGCTGTGGCCTGGACCTGCTGACAGAATTGTATTCTGAAGGTATGTAGACTGCTTGTAGGGTCATCTGCAGATTTGTGGTTATTTCCCAGGCTTGAAGGGCTAGTCTACAAAGAAGGTAAGACCTTGCATCTCTGTTTGTTCATGATTGCCATGTTGTCTGTAAAAACCTTCAAGTGACCTGGTACTCTGAGCGAGTGGAAAGCTTGACGAGTCAAAATGATAGCCCTCATTTCCTTGATGTTGATGTAATCTGCTCTCTGTTGAGGGGACCAAAAGTCATAAAACTTTAGGGTGTCTGAAGTGGTTTCCTACCTCATCTCTGAGGCATCTGTGAAGAATTCCTACAATGGTTGAGGAGGTTGAAATGCAACACCCCATATTGAGAGATACCTGTTGAATCCACCAGTGAAGCTCTAGTTTGAGACAAGGGAACAGAGGAAGACAGTGTAGCAGGTGGCAGTGTTTAAGCCACACTGATCTGAGATACCACTGAAAGTTCCCCTGCTTCCTCTGTACTGTCTTACAGCTAAGGGGGAATCCCAGTGCCCTGAGAATCTTCCTGGCTGGAAGACAGAAATGGGAAGTAGAGAAATAAAATAATTCATGAGAGAAAGAACCTTGGTGGCAGAAAGAAAGGCTTGAACTGGAACAATCTGGATCCTGCAGCCTAGAAAGATGTTGTCTAGAAATTAAGTCAACATTGACCTCTGAAGGTAGACCACAAACCCTAGGCTGTGCAATATAAGCAGAGTAAAATGGAGATCCTGCACTAGTTTGGTTTGGAAAGGGGCCTGAAGCAAAAGTCGTCCAGACAGGGAAATATCTGAATGCCCCGAAGCCTCCAAAAGGCAACCACTGGAGCTAGGCATTTGATGAATACCCTTGGGGCCATTAAAATCCCAAAGGGCAAAGCAGAGAACTGAAAATAAGAGGAAGAAACAGAGAAATACAACCATTTCCTGAACAGAGGGTTGTGATAGGAATATGAAGGTAGCTGTCCTTTAGGTCCAGAAAATAATAGAAAGGCTTGGGAAAGAAACAGAGTCTGAAGAGAAAGTATCCAGAAGGATGGCACTTTAAGTGTTCATAAAGGAAAGATCCAGGACAGGTCTCCAGGATCAGAAAATACATGCCTAGGAGCCTTTTTTCCCTTGGTGGACTGTCTGGGGAGTCTACGCAAAATGGTAGTCTTACTATGACAGTTCCTCTGAAACTTGGGAAAGGGAGAAACAAAGACATGCTTCAAATCCTTCATCATCTTACCCTGATCCTGCAGAGTCTTAAAATGCTCTGCCACTGCAGTGTCAAACAAGTTTTGTTTATCCAAAGGAACATCCAGAAGTTTTGCTTTAATATCATCTGGTAAGACTTGAATGCAAAGCCAGGAACAGCACCATGTGAAGTTGTTCAATCTCGCCTTCATTCTTACTGATGGGTTCAGAGCCGATCCTTGGCTCTGAGTCGGCCAATTGCAAAGCTCGAGGTCTCGAACAGCTCGAGGCCAAAGCCCTATCCCACAATGCACCTCTAACTTCCCCAGATCTAGTTTGCTGCTGCAACTGATCGTGCGTTTCTCTACAGAGGCTGTTTAGGCTTAATGCCCTATCCTTTAGCCGAGTTAGGTTTTTTGCAGTTTTCTGCAATTTTTTGTTAGCTGGTTAGACTCTTACCTATTTTTAGGCTGTTTCAGTTATTTATCTTAGCCTGTTAGGCTTATCCTGTTATTGCTGCTACAGTCAAGCTGCCTTGTACTCGTAGCCGGTTAGGCTTAGTTTATTTTGATAACGGTTAAACTGTTTGTTCATTGTGGTTATACTGTTTTATTATCATGTCTGAGAAAGCCAAGTCAGGGTTTAAGAGATTCCCTAAATGCAACCAAAAGATGTCTATTACTGATGGACACTCCACCTGTTTATATTACTTGGGAGAAGTCCAACTCCAAAAAGTTTGCTCCATTTGCCATGGATTTGGCGCTAGGGTTTTGGCGGAAAGAAAATGGAAGTTGGTGGAGCATGGCTTGATTAAGTCTGCATTTCAATCAAACTTGGATTCTGCTCCAGGAAAACCAAAACCCTCTTCTCCTGCTTCGTCAACAAGTTCAGGTCCGAAGGGCTCTTCGCCCCCGAAAGCATCTAAGAAAGCTCCTGTCTCGGCTCCACTGACATCGGAATCGACCATAAAGGTTGTTGGTAGGAGCCGGTCCTCATTCTTGGAACCGGTATCTCCTACCTTGAGGTCCCCAATTCTGGGTTCACCAGCTCCGTCGGTAGTTTCCTCTCGGGCTTCCAAACTGTCTAATTTGGACATGGATCGTGTGGTATGGAGACTTTACAGGATCCAGCGCTAGCTAAAATGTTGTCGGCTTCAACTCAAGCAGCTTCGGAACCTACAAAGTCCTTTCCTGTAGTTTCTGCTCCTCCTCCGACTCTAATCATGACATCGGAGCTGGGGGAGGCTATTCAGTTGTTTGTGGAACCGTCGGTGCCAGCACTCACTTCGGATCTGTTGGCACCGACAACCCTGATGTCCTCTGCTCTGGTGGCGGAATCTGGAAGTCAATACTCTCCTATCGGTTCCGGGGGGGAGGAGTCAAACCGATACGTTAGTCTCTACTCTTCTCCTTGGGGCTTCAGCTCGGATGATTTCAGCTCCTACCTCTGGCTCAGAGCCGGCGGTTCCGGTGCGGGAGGTGTCTTTGGACCTGGGTGCTTCCTCGCAACGGAGCCGTGGTGCCTTCGATGCCATGAGGAGGGTTTTGTCCCCCCAGACTATCACAACCTCTGATATGGCCACCTCCTCTCAGAAAGCACCGGAATCTTCTCCGTTACCACAGACCCACCATAAGCGTAGGGACCCAGAGCCTCAGGACGCCCCTTTGGGGGAACCCTGCTCTTCCAAGACCTCCCTAGACATTCCCACTGAGGAGGTCCCCCGGAAGAGGTTATGCTAGAGGAGACATTTAGATTCCCTCCAGGAATCCGTCACTTCTGACACTGATTTGGAGGAATTGGAAGGGTCCCCAAAGTCCTCCTATGAGGATATCTCCTTTGGGGATATTCTTGAGATCCTTAAGCAGAGGGGTGAATGGCAGTCCCTGAACCCTACCAAGGACGAATAGGTGCTCCTAAAGGCTTTCGGGTCTCGACCCGCCACCTCTTGGGTGTCTCCGCCTTCGATGAGTTGGAGCTTTTGTCTCGAAGGGCATGGGAGTCACCAGATTCTATGGAGCCTGTCCCTAGGAGGCCCAACAAATACATTTCAGCTCCTCAAGATAAGTCCTTCTTATCCAAACCCATACCTGTTGATGCCATGGTGGCGGCAGCCACGAAGAAAGAGATGTCGGAGACCTCTACGTCTGTCCATCCTCCTAATACAGAATCTAGGATCATGGACAGATACAGTAAGCGCATGTTCAGTTCTACGACCTATGCTCTTCGTTCACTGAACTACCTAACCCACTTCACAAGGCTTCAGAGAGATCTCTTGAAAGAGCTTGGAGATACTCTCCAGGGTGCAGTAGCTGATTCAGTGGTGGACAAAGTGACGTCTCAGCTTGCTACCCTCAACTCTAAAGTAAACTCTTCCATGCGCCTCGTATCTTACACAGCTGATGGGATGTGTAGGGCAGCAGGTACAGGCATTGCTCTACAGAGACATTCCTGGATGAGCTTATGCTCTTTTGCGGAAACTTTTAAGTCATCATTTGTGAATGCCCCTTTCGATGGTTCTTCTTTGTTCGGACCAAAAGTTAAAGAAACCCTTACCAGATGTCAGCAAGACGCAAAAGCTATCTGCAGTAGGAGTCTATTTTTCTTCCCCTACTAGACCTTATCCTAAAGGTCAACGGGGAGGGAAAATGTGGTTCCATAAGACCCAGGAAGATTTTCTGAAATCACAAGGTGTAGCCTCCTCCAGGGGCAGAGGAGGAGGCAATGGTGGAAGACGACGCCCATGTGACAGAGGGGGTCTGCAGAACCAGGGTAACAGGGATCAGTTCCTTGGCAAGCCCTATCAGCGCTCCTGAAAGGAGGCCCAACTGTCCTGCTCTGGAGGCAGTCTTGGGACATTTGTCTTTGTCCCTAGGCGCCTGGCTAAATATTTCAGAAGACCGATGGGTACAAAACATTATATCCAGAGGATATTTCATCCCCTTTCATTCACAACTCAGACCAACAAAAGGAATCCCAGACATTCCACCCAATCTACGGGATGTGGCAACCGTAGAGGTCCAAAAACTATTACAAAAAAAGAGTCATCCAACCAGTCCCAGCAAACCAGCAAGGATCCGGAACTTACTCACGGTTCTTTTTGGTGCCAAAGAAGACAGGGGACTGGAGACCTATTTTGGACCTGAGCAGACTCAACAAATATGTGGTAAAGACGAAGTTCCAGATGGTCACGCTTCGGTCCATACTTCCATTTTTAGGGAAGGACAACTGGATGTGCTCTATAGATCTCAAGGATGTGTACTACCATATCAAAATGGCCAGGACATCCAGGGATCATCTGCGCTTCAGGCTGGGAGCCAGTCACTTCCAGTTTCCGTCTCTGCCCTTTGGTCTCACGACAGCCCCCAGAGTGTTCACCAAATGTATGGCAGTGGTCATGGCTCACTTGAGACATTTAGGAATCCGGGTGTTTCCATATCTGGACGACTGGCTCCTCCACCACTCCCACCAGGCATCAACTTATTCGAGCGAGGGACACTGCCTTAGATCTATGTTTCCAACTGGGCATTACAATAAATTCAGATAAGTCTGCTTTATTACTGAAGTGTACAGTGTTTATAGGAGAAGACTTAGACATGGTAAAGATGCCCCTAAAGCTTCCTTCAGAAAGAGAGCTTACCCTACGACAACAAATTGTGGATCTCCTGTCAAAACACAAAGCACCAGTATCTCAGATTCTCAAGTTGCTCGGCACTATGGTAGCAGCAATCATTGCAATTCCCCTGGCAAGATCTCACATGCGCATTCTTCAGTGGCTGATATTCACACAGTGCACGTTTCAGGACTTACCAATGAATCACCCAGTTCTGATAACCAACTCTTGCAAGGATGATCTTCAGTGGTGGCTAACGTCCGGGACGGTGACTGCGGGACGTCCCTTTGCCCTCCCGGCTCCAGTTGCAACGGTGACCACGGACGCCTCCCTGATCAGGTGGAGGGGCATTATCAGGGACGGACAGCCCAAGGTACATGGTAGGTTCACGAGGCTCACTGGCACATAAACGTCCTAGAGATGAGAGCGGTTCTCTTAGCATTGCAGTCCTTTCAAGATACACTTCCTCTAGGCACGATTGCGATCCAGCCAGACATGTCCGTAGACTGATTTATAAACAAACAAGGTGGAACCAGATCTTAGCCCCTATGTCGAGAGGCTCTGAGATTATGGAAATGGGCAGAGTCCACCCAGTGCTTTCTGATAGCAATGCACATCCCGGGGAAATCCAACGTGATAGCTGACTCAGCAGAGCAATTCTGTTGCCTCACGAGTGGTTTCTCAAGAACGAAGTAGCGGAAATTATTTTCCACAGATGGGGTCAGCCTTGCTGCGACCTTTTTGCAACCCTCACAAACACTAAGTGCAGTGACTACTTTGCTCTGATCCCTCAACAGGGACAATCTCCGAGGGACGCACTCATTCACGATTGGCCTCCAGGACTCCTTTGTGCCTTCCCTCCATTTCCCCTGATTCCCAAAGTTTTACAGAAAGCCAGTTTTCTGGGCAGGACACTTATCTCAATAGCCCCATATTGGCCTCATCAAATCTGTTTCCCCTTTCTGAAGCCTCATCTACTAGAGAAGCCTTGGATCCTAGACCCAGTGCCGGATCTGTTGACACACTCGTCAGGAGCTCTTCACCTTTCTCTTCAGTCCATCAAACTGACAGCTTGGCTGCTCCAATTCCCGGAATAGCCAGGTTACAGAAATTACCAGAAGAAGCTCAACATATTCTGTTGTCTTCACATAAATCTTCAATCAGGAAGCTTTAGCTCAGTAAGTGGAAAAGGTTTTCCATCTGGGCCCAGCAAAATAACATTGACCCTTTTCTGGCTTCCATATTGGATATATTGGAATTTCTGACAAAACTGTTCAATGAAGGAGCTGCAGAATCAACCATCCGAGTGCAACTGGCTGCTATTTCTAATTTTTATATAGGTGATTCTGAAAATGGTACTATGTCTAACAAGTTGGCTAAGGCTTTTTTGAAGGGTACAATGCACTTAAAACCACCTATCAGATCCCCTACTGCTCCATGGAATTTGAACCTAGTCCTATCCAAGATTATTTCTCCGCCCTTTGAACCTGCTGCTTCTTGTGAGCTGAAATATCTTTCTTGGAAGACCATTTTCTTGGTGGCCATTACATCAGCACGCAGAATTTCAGAGTTACAAGCCCTTTCTATTAAGCAGCCGTACTTGATATTTCACAAAGATAGGGTTTCCCTCAGAACAAATCCGTCGTTCTTACCAAAAATGTGTTCCAAATTCACACTTAATCAAACAATTGAATTACCTGTTTTCTTTCCCAATCACTCAAATCAATTGGAATACATACTTCACAAACTTGACGTCCATAGACAACTTTGTTTCTATTTGGACAGGACAAAGGACCATAGAAGGGTTGATCAACTGTTTGTCTCCTTCTCGAATTCTAGAAAAGGTGCACCGGTATCCAAATCTACCTTGTCTAAATGGCTTTCTGATTGTATATCCTTTATTTACTATGAAGCAGGCATTGCGTTACATGACAAAGTCAAAGCTCATTCTACCAGAGCTGTTTAAGTCTATAGCCTTTTTGACCAGGCTACCAATTGATTCCATTTGTGCAGCTGCCACCTGGTCAAAGCCACATACCTTTATATCTCACTACAAGATAGACAAGGCCTCTAGGGACTGAGCTTCTTTTGGGTCTGCTGTCCTTAGGTAGGTACTCCTGTGAGCCACCCAAGTTTATGGTGCTGGGGACGCTACCCATCAGTAAGAATGATGGCGAGATTGAACAACTTCACAAAGAAGTTATGTACTTACCATAATGTTCCATGTGAGTTGTTCTTCTCGCCTTCATTATTACAACCCCCCCCCATCCAATGTCTGGAAGTTCGAGAGGTTCTACATTGGTTTTGGTTTTCCTGAGGAGTTTCCTCTTGCTACTTGTCTATATGATTTCCCTGACATCTGGGATAGGTCTTAAGCTAGTTGGCAGCAAACAAAATCTGGGGACGGTAGAGGTGCAATATATATAAAAGACATACACATCTTAAGGGTGGTCAAACTGTATGACGCATAGGAGACACACCAGGTGCAGTTAACAACTGACAAGACCCCTATTCAAATCATAGCTAACTACAGGCCTCCAACTTTGCCTCAAGATGCCCACTCCACCTATTTGGACCTCTTTGAATCTAACAAGATTCAACCATTTGCCCTTATCCTGGGGGACTTTATACAACCATAGACTGGAAGAAATACTCATGCCAAAACACAAATGCCCAGAAATTACTTGATTTTGTCAATGCAAATGCCTTGGACCAGTTGGCCGACACCCCCACAAGAGATGAAAATATCTTGGACTTGGTATTAACTAACATGAGTAACCACTGCAGCAGCCCTGCAGTGTCATTGTCCCTGGTAAGATCCTTCCACAAAGCAGTCACTTTCGAAGTCACCAAAAAACTTCTCCAAAGCTGATTACAACTGCCTGAGGGAAGGTATAAACAGCTTCACAGCCCCTCCCCCTCCATAGGAACAGGCACATATATCCAAACCTACACCAAAATACTATATGAGCATTTATATCTGGTGGACATCTGCAATAAT
Source organism: Protopterus annectens (assembly GCF_019279795.1). Classification (NCBI taxonomy): domain Eukaryota; kingdom Metazoa; phylum Chordata; order Ceratodontiformes; family Protopteridae; genus Protopterus; species Protopterus annectens. The sequence goes on from NC_056728.1 coordinate 1,709,185,174, forward strand.
AAAAGGAAAAAAATGCTGTCCAGGACCAAGAAGGGGCAGGTGCCTAACTGGAAGCAATCTCTCCTTAGTCTGAATAAGCAAATAAGAGCACTAGTGAAATCCTCCAAAGCAAACTTCCGAGTCCAAACTGGCCACATCTACTAAAGACAATCATAAAGCCTTCTTCACATATGTCCACAATCTCAAAGGAAGCACCCAGATCTGCTTAGAATTGGTGGTCAAGGACACCACATACACAAACACAGTACATATAGACAACCTGCTGGCAGACAGGTTCAATGAAAACTTTACTTCTCTGTCAACCCCATCAGTAATCAGTACACCCCAGTACCTGCCTCTCTCCCCTTATCTCTAGGAAGCAATTCCTCACTGGCCTCTCAAAGGCAAAAAACACAGCCTCCATGGGACCCGATAACATCCCAGGCTGCATCCTACATGAACTCAAGCAGGAGCTTGCAGCACCATTAGGCACCCTATTAAACAAAACCTGAGTACTGCCTTCATCCCAGCCAAGTGGAGGACAGCTACCGTCATCCATTTGCACAAAGGTGGAGTGTCTACTGATCCAGGATATTACAGACCCATAAGCCTAAAGTACAGTTGTGTACACTTACCATAAATGTAGATGTTAGAGTGTATTCACTGTTGCAGTCATTACATTTGGGTTATCTGCCTGCAGGTAGCCCTCAGCCGGCCGGAATATCAAAGTCTTGGATCCCTGCGTCGGATGTGGTCTCTTCTTCCATGACGTCAGGTCGTCAGGGGTATAAAGCATGCAGCCGATGACAATGCATCAGTTTTTCTTGCCCCAGATGTCAGATGCCCCCATAATGGGAAGCAATAATATATAAGGTTATACCGCCAACGAAAAGCAAATACACCAGAAAGCTGAAATACACTAAACAAAAAGAAAAGTATAGCAAAGAGAAGTCAGGGGTCTGGAGGGAGGGTAACCAGAACTGCAACAGTGAATACACTCAAACATCTACATTTATGGTAAGTGTACACAACTGTACTATGTTCTTTGTGTTTCACTGTTGCAGTCATTACATTTGGGTAGTTTCCCAAAGCTAAGGAACGGAGGAGGAAGTTAGAGAGTATTAGGACCAGCTATTAAGCCCTGCAAGACTGCAGTGGCAAAACCAGCTCTGGATTTAGAAAAAATAGGCAAGTGGTAATGCTTGGTGAAGGTATGTACAGAGCTCCAGGTAGCAGCTTCTAGGATGTCCCTGGTAGGAACACCTCTGAGAAAGGCTGTAGAGGTAGATGCAGCTCTGGTGGAATGTGATCTTATCCCCTGTGGGGTAGGTTTTCCATGGTGCTTATAGCAGAAATGAATGCAATGGCCTATCCACTTAGAAATTATTTGCTTTGAAATGGCCTTCCCCTTTGCCCCTGCAGCAAAGGCAGCTGTTTTTTCTGAGTGGCTTAGTCCTGTCCAAATAAAATCTAAGTTGTCTGCGCACGTCCAAAGAGTGCAGTATTCATTCTCCTTTGCTCTGTGGATAAGGAAAAAAGGTTGGCAAATGAATGGACTGATTAAGGGCTACACTGGATACCACCTTGGGCATAAAGGAAGGATTGGTCCTGAGGGACACCCTGTCTGCATGGAAGATGATGAAGGGCTCCACTGCCATGAGGGCCTGTAATTTAGACACTCTTCTTGCTGAAGTGATGGCTAGAAGGAAGGTTGTTTTCCAGAAAAGGAATTTCAACTCTGCAGTTGCAGCTGGCTCAAAAGGAGGTAGAGTGAGCTTTTCCAATACAAAGTTAAGGTCCCAGGCTGGAGTAGGGGCTCTCCTGGGTGGTCTTATATTTTTGGCCCCTCTGAGGAATTGTTTCAGCAGGGGGGTGAGAGAAGAGGGTTGGCTCAGTATTATAATGTGCTGAAATGTCTGAGGCATGAATTTTAAATCATTAACCCCGAGTACCTTCTCATGGCACCTCTGTGCTTAACACTGAGTGTGCCATGAGAAGATAGTAATTGGAAGTTGTTACCCCCGAGTGCCTTCCCCAAGAGTGAGAAACTGCATTCCCGATTTCTATGTGACCTTAATGTAAAACACGCTGAAATTGTAACTGAATGTGTAAATTACTTTATACTTCAGTGTGTTTCAACATTAAGTTCACATTAAACTTCTTTTAGAAAATCTGGTTTAAAAGTTCTTTAACAGCAAGTGGGGGCAGCCAATCAGATTCTTGCAATCCAAGCCACCACTTGTGTCACACATCCACCCCCAAGAGTATCATTTTTTTTTGTTTTCCCCAAATAAACAGAGGGTCGAGCAGCAGGTATTTCCTTTCTTTCTTCAAATACTTGGAGATTTGACCTGCTACTAGATCCCTCTATTTTTTGGGGACTCTCAGTTTTCACAGATTGCCAGCGCTGCATGAAGTATCCTTCTGTAGTTTCGCTCAAGGAATTCCCTGTTTAGTTTATCTGAAGGACTTCCCGGTTCAGCTTCCCCCGTGATAACCCAGATAAAAATATGTCACAAAAGCATATGCAGAGGCATTAGTAGCAATAGCCTTAAAATTTAGTGCAGTACAAATTTATTTTGCTTCTTCTATGTTTCACAGTGAGGAATTCAATTGTTTGCTAGATGTGCCGATTACATATTAAGTCTAGTGCTGTAATGTTTGTTTGTCACTTACGCGTGCAGTTCGTAGCTGTTGTTGTATATATGTAGAAGTCAGTGAGGAATTCAGTTGTGTGACAGATGAGCTGTTTTTTTTTTTTTTGTTTGCTTACTCCCTGTACATTGGCTGAATGACTAATTTAGGTTTCCGACATTTTTTATTTTACTCATTCAATGCTGAATGTTGAAAAAAGCCCAGTGCTGCTGACCCAGTTGGCTGTGTCCTCAGCAACATGGTAGGTAAAATGTAAGTTCTGGAGTCCATGAAGTCACTATTTTATATTTGTGTAGCCTGTTATTTATTTCTGTAAAGTCGTCATCCATATCTGAGGACCTTATAGGAATACTGCCTAGTGTTTGTGATCTGTGTGATAATTTGCTAAAACGCCACTTCTCTACACTGTATTTGGCCAGTGAAACAGTGTTTTTGCTTTAATATACTAGCGACTGTGCTCAGTTGGTATTCTACACTGTAGTTGCTTTATTATACTACGGATTCAACCAGAAGCATATTGTACTGAGTACTGTTTACACAAGGCTAGCAAATGCAATATATGGGATCCCTAAGCTGATATTTTGCTACGGATTCAACTAGAAGAATTTTGTGCTGAATACTGTTAATACAAGGTTAGCGACTGCAATATAAAGGATTGGAATAACAAGGGCTATAGTATGATTGAGGGAAATAAAAGTAAACAGATGGGTAAAAGAAAGAAGCATAGATTAGACTGCTCAGGTTAACATGCAGTTTCTGGTTTATAATAGGTCTTTGGCACGTTGTCTTCCTGAAAGGAGCTTAGCAGTCCATGATCACAGTAAACTGAGCTGCAACTGTATTTAAAACCAGTGATTTGTCTTGTGTACTAGTATCCTTTAAAGGGGCTCTGTCCCGTTTCTAAAATGAGTTCATTGCCTCGGACTGAAATATAAATGTTGCTGCCCACTTTTTTAACTTACTCTGATTTTGTCATGTCACCGTCAGGTCCAACCCGCTTTACTTTGCATACCATCTCCCACTCCTGTTTAGTTGTTGCTCTTGTTCCTACTGATTATCAGTAACAACTAATTTTTTTTCAATTCCCTGACTTTTCTTATTACAATATTGCTTGCTACAGTTTAAAATAGATAATTTCATCTTCTTATTTTATTTTATTTTATTTATTTATTTTATTTTACATTTGTTAACCAGGCTAGTCTAACTGGATATATTTCCATTTTCAGTAGAGGCCCGGGGAGAAAAGCTCCACATAGAGAAAAATGACAATTTCATAATATAACACATTTAAATATTAATGGAGAAGGAGGTGGAAATAAGCAAATATTCAGGAAGACATCACAGGCATTACTATTGACATGACAATACTATGATTCACCATTCTCACTCACGAAATAACAATTAAACTTATTTCACATTGTTTTATAGGAAGATTATATAAGGGAGAGTAGAAGAGAAAGAGGAAAAATATACAGAAAAATAGAGAGAGTAGAGTCAGTAAAAAGACAAAAATACTTTCAGACAAAGAAAGGCATCTAAAGATGGAGAGGAAAACTAAAAGAGCTAGATCTTATAGAGTGAAGATAATAAGGCTAGTAGAAGAAAAGAAGGAAGAAGGAGAGGAAGGTGGAGGAGTAGAGGGAACATAGGGAGATTTAGTCGGGTAGCAACAGGGACATAACCATTGATTTTAAGGTAAGTTTTGAGTTTTTGTTTGAACAGAATAGGATTTGGAATAGAAGTAAGTTCAGTAGGAAGTTGATTCCAGTGTTTACCAAGGGCGTTAGAGAAAGGGAGTCACCAGCAAGGTTGTTTGATTTAGTTAAAGTTACAAGAAGTTTGGTGGAGGAGCAAGTGAGTTCAGGTTAGAGTAAGGGGTTAGAAGTTTGGAAAGTGCAGGAGTGTTATTAGGTAGATAGAGAGCTCTTTTGACAAAGGAAAGTTGGGAGAGAAGTAGCATATTTTCTAATTCTAGCCACTGAAGTTGCTGAAGGTTCAGGCAGTGGTGAGTTCTAAATTGATTGCCAGTTACAAATCTAGCAATACTGTTATAAGTGTTTGCCAATTTTGAGAGATTGTTTTTCTTCAGATTAGTGTAAATTGGTGAGGCATAGAGTAGAGTTGAAATAAGGTGGGAGTAGGCAAGAGTAGCTTTGGCTGCGGGGTTAGGAATGTTCTAATTCTGTAGAGGGAGCCCAGTTTTCTGTTTACGGTTTTAATGGTATTATTGATGTGATAATCATAGGTAAGGTTGTTGTCGATCATGACTCCTAACAGTTTGGTAGTGGAGTCAGCTGTTATGAGGGTGCCATTAATAGATGAGATGGAGAAATCTAAAGTGGGGACTTAGCAGTAGGTTTAAAGAGGAGGAGTTTTGTTTTATTCGCATTTAAGAGTAGGCAGCGTTTTAGGAACCATGCTTCTACTGTGTGGAATACATTTTGTGTAATAGTTTGAAGTTCTGGAATGTTTTAGCAGAGCAAATAAGAGTGGAGTCATCAGCATATTGTATGCATGTAGCTTGTGGAATAGCTGCTTGAAGGTCATTTATAAAAAGGGAGAAAAGGAGAGGCCCAAGAATAGAGCCTTGTGGGACACCGAGAGAAATAGGAAGGAGAGAGGAGAGTTTGTTTTCCCAGAGTACTGCCTGTTTCCTGTTAGTGAGATAGGAGGTAAACCAAAGGATAGCATTTGGTTCTAAAGCAAGAGATTCTAGGATTTTTATGAGAAGGGGGTGGTTGACCATGTCAAAGGCTTTGGACAGGTCAATAAAGAGTGCAGAGGAAAGAATGTTATTATTACGGTTGGCGTTTATAAAGTCAGTAAAGGAAAGAAGAGCAGTGGTGGTACTGTGGAATGGCCTGAAGCCGTGTTGACAGGGAGTTAGAATGTTATTTTTAGTTAAGTAGTTCATAAGTTGGTAGTGAACACATTTTTCCATGATTTTGCTAGGGAGATAAGAGTGCTATAGGCCTGTAATTAGAGTATTCTTTGGAGTTACCTCCTTTGTGTAGGGGTATAATGTGTGAGATCTTCCAGATGTCAGGTATGGAACCTTCATTAATAGTTCTATTGATAAGGATGGATATGGGATAGGCAATAACCTTAGCTGCTTTTTGGAGGTATTCAGATGGAAGTTGATCAGCTGATGGGGTACAAGGTTTAAGTTTTGGATGCATTTTGGATGAAGGTGGTAGAGATAGGTTGTAAAGTGAAAGTAGGTTTAATAGAATCTGCTTGAGCTGGGATGCTAGAATTGTCAAAGGAAAGCTGAGAGGCCAGAGAATTGATAGTATTAGTGAAGAAGGAATTGAAAGCATTGGGAGTGTGATGGGAAGAATTTTTTCGGATCCAGAGGGAGAGGGTGGTAGTTTGTCCGGGGTGAAGAAGTCTATTCAAGGTTGTCCAGAATCTTTGGGGATTGTTATGATTAACTTGTTGGAGGTTACTATAGTAGTTTTTTGTCTGAGATAATAGCTTTTTTAGTACTATTTCTTAAGTGTCTGAAGGTCTGTTTATCAGAGGGAGATTTACTAGTTCTCCATTTTATCCAGGATTTGTTTCTAAGTAACATTTTTGCCTTGTTTCCTTAGATAACCAGGGGCGGATTTAGTTTGA